>NW_019272017.1:1750564-1769928 GCF_002738345.1 Cucurbita maxima | reverse complement strand
TTTTTAAAAAAAAAAAAAAAAAAAAAAAAGGAAAAAAAGAATAGAAACTGAGTCAAAACTTTTTGTTGTGTAACTAATTGGTCAACTCATTTAGATATTTTTATGGGCACCTGCTATCCTGCTTTTGCTAGTTAGGAACTTTTCTTTGGCCAATCAAATAATGAACTGGTTTGTTGTCTCAATAAATTTCTGCATAATTTTTGTTAGCTACTAAAGAAAAAAAAATGATGAAATAATTAGTTAAGTTTCAGTACTTGTTTTTGCCAACTTTTTTTATTAGCTTGGCTAACCTTTATCTTTCCTCTAGGTTCTTGGGCGAAGAAGTTTATAATTGTTGTCAATAAAGTTTATCCTTCAGAATTTCATTCAGCTGTTCAGAAGTTCTTTGAGGTATCTTCAGGAGCATTTATTTTCATTTTTGTATTGAACTATATATATCCTTTCTTCTTGATGCCTTATTGTTTTGATCTGCTAACAGGATGCAAAATTGCAACATAAGATTGGGGGCTCTGTATATGAGATTGTGTGTAATACTTTAGATGGGAGTTGTGATATGTCGCTGCCTATTTCAGATTCAAAACTTTTGTTTGCTTTGCATCATCCTAAGGTATAGTATTATAGTGCACTCGCCTTGTCTTTAATTTTTTTATGACTTTATGCGCATGTGGCTTTGTTATTGTTTTCAGTTTGAAGGTATCGTGTTCGAAATCTGAAAAAACCCATATGAATACTTTTTCATCTTATGTAGCATATATTGAGTTTTATGGTGCTTTCTTTGTGTTATAGGCTGAGGTTCGTCGTGCTGCTCTTTCGACTTTGAGCACGGCAGGAAATTTGAAAGCTAAAACCGATCATTTAGAGGTAACATATACATATATATTTTGCTATAATTTGTGAGCATGGGAGTGGGGAATGAGTCAAACCATGGTGACCATTTACCTAGGATTTATTAGGAAGGAAGAAAACTAGGGAAGCTCTTGGGAGGACATTTCTTATAATTTGTGTTCGATAAGGCGTCTGAGACTTATTAGATTATAGATAGCTGTAGCAGAAGGATGTTGTGTGAACATCTTAAGGGGCTGTTAGGCAGTTTTATCCTGATTATAGGAGAAATAGCTTCTTGAGGTCAATGATTATAATGATCCAAATTGTACAAGCCTTGGTAGAATGATGTGCTATGCTGTTGGTTCATCATTGTTTGTAATTTTACTTGAATGCTTCCAATTTAATGTAATTAAGTTTAGCTAGTTGGGTTGATAACTGTATCTGTTAAATGTTAATGTGCTTTTCATTTGTTTACATTTTTAGTTACCATTGAATATAATTAAGTTTGGCTAGTCGGTTGATGAGTCGATCTGTTAAATGTCAATGTTCTTTCATTTTTTTTACTTCAAAATTAATGTTTACTAGCAGCAGAAAGTTTCTGCCAACTAGTTAAATGGTAGTTTATCTGGGAATGCTTTTGTTAACTTTCATTGTTGACCATATATTCATGTTAAAATCGTCCATTTCTCTTTTTTCTTTTTCTTATTGAACAGAGTTTAGTGACTGTTCAAGATGCCATCTTGAAACTACTTCAGGATGATGACCTTACTGTTGTTCAGAAAGCTATCACTCTTGATGGAATCTCTGACATATTGAGTTCATCTGTTCTTCTCAAAGCATTAAAGGACGTGCTTTTTAGATGCATTGGTGTTTTGAAGTCTGGTATGATTTTCTAGTTAGCTTGAAAATTTTCTATATGCATCATTGCTAGCTATTCTGGATATGGCCTTAACGTACTACCCTTTCAAGAACACAAAAGCCCTATTATGGAAAAACCTCATCATGACTTTCTTTTGGAATCTGTGGAAAGAAAGAAATCAGAGAATATTTGCAGAAACAACACATACCTATACAAAACTTTTCGACAATGTTGTTTACCAAGCTATATCTTGGTGTAAACTGTCTAATATTTTTACTTCCTATAGTTATACCTCCCTCATTGTAAATTGGGAAGGTCTTTTGTAAACATCATGGATTATACATCCCTCTGGTAAATTTCACTCATCAATGAAATTCTCTTATAAAAAAAAAAAAAAAAAATCATTGCTAGCTATTCGGAAGAATTTCACATTTTTATTTTCTTTTGTCTATTAGTTTCTTATTTTGGAGTTGTGTATAACATGTCCGTGCACTTAAAAAATTTTCAATACCCAAACTTTCTTTTTTGTATCCAATAGATTGTCTCATAAGTTTTTCCAAGCTTTCAATGATGTGTCTAGCAGGTATCTAAACAAGTATTTGATAGGTTTTTGAACCTTCAATTTTGTATCTAATAGTTCCCTGAGTTGTAAGTTTAAAGACTTGTTAGAATCATTTTTTTACCTTAACTGGTTTATTAAAAATAAATTTTAAGTGTAGGGACCAAACTAGATTTTATTTTGTATGTTCTACTTGGAGATCTTCTTAAGGGAAACATAAAATATAAATGAAATAACAATGGGCTTTGGTTTGACTACATTTTAGAATTTATGCTTTGTTTCTCAAGGTTTTGAACGATGGATAACCGCTTTCAATTTTATGCTCTAGCTTATAGGTTTTGTATAAGGTTCTATTTGTGGCTTCATTGTGCACTCTGTTTGTACCCTGAAAATGTGTCGTTTCTTGTACTCCTAGTTTTGTGCCCCTTATTAATACACTCAAGACCCGTCCTCCTTTTAATAAACTTAATTTAAATTCAATGTGCATTGTGTGTTAAAGGAAAACTATTTTTTCTTCTGATAAGGAAGATGGAGCTATATTTCTTAATTTAAACTGAGGTCCAATTGAAATGGGATAATGAAAGTTTTACGATGTTGTAAAATTTTAAATCAGATTCTTAGAAGTATTTTTTATGTTTTGTAAAATAGAAATAATTACATTTTAATCTAAACTCAATATTTCAAAGGCATAATTGTTGAGGGTCGTATCTTTTCATAGAATAGTTTATTTTAAAGATCAGTAGGATTTCACTTTCTGCATGCAGAGTAAGTAAAGTTTTGTGAGCTTTAGAAGCCACGGGATATGCATTTTAATTTAAATTGAGAAGTTTTTCTTACCTTCGGAATCACCTTGTGCTTGCAGGTCTGTCAGCTAATAGTAATCTTGCTGCTGACATAGCTTTTGAATGCTTAAACAGCCTGAAAGAGTATCTCTACGATCACGTTGATGATCTGCAGATGTTTTTTTCACTTACGTTTCCTTTACTCCTAGTTTTACCCAAGGTTTGTAGCGTTGCTGCCTAGAACTTGCATCTTTGAACTACTTTTAGCCTATGATGGGACTAATTAATTTAGGTAGCTTCTCAAATAAATTACTTGGGTTTTTATGCTTCTGTGTTTTTTGTGCTAATCACAGACTAAGAGATTGAATTTGAAGGCTTTGAAATTGGCCAAGGAAATAAAGTGGCCTTTTTACCAGAATCTTGCTGGTGTCAACACCGATATGGTTAGTACTGCTCTATTGGATTGAGTTTTGTTTTTATTTACAGATAATTCAGCAAGAATATTCTGGCTGTGTTCTTCGGAGCTATGTGTTGAAATTTTATTCCTGGATGGTAGTAATTAGATTTTGGAGATATCTTCCCACCTTATTTAACTTGGTGCTCCAGAATATTGAGTTTAGATTTACTCAGATGTCTGGGCTTAAGAAACTATGCTTTTTCGTCATTTCTCTCCTTTCGTTTCTTTTTTTCTATAAGAAACCATGGTCTTTTTTGCTTCTTGAATTGAAGTTATTTAAAATTTATGGAATTTTAAGCTTTAGAACCAAAGTAAAGTATCATTAATGAGTAATTGGCTTGAAGCCTGAAGGCGTATATAATAGGCAAAAAACAAAGTTAGTGTATGACAAGTTATAGAAGATTCAGCAGCATTTTAATCAATCTAAGGAGTGTTTAAATCATGAACTAAGAAATAAATAAAAAGATATAAGGGTTACGGTATCATTTCCACATTTTTTTGGTGTCGAAAAGTGTCTGGTTTTCACAGAAATAGTATTTACTTTATGATATTAATTTTTTTTTAATTTGACAATTTGAAGGCAATAGAAGTGCATCATTTATACTTTGTACTTGAAACATCAAATGCTTAAAAGATTTAGAAACATATCACCTTGATCTTGTTCCTTTCAGATTATCCCTAATTACTTAATATTTTTAATAAGAAAAAAAATGTATTCATTGATAATTTCTATGGATCACAAAAGCACATTTCCGATTTGACGGGTAGTAATAACAAATGTATCCATTGTTAATTTCTTTTTTTAATCACAGGCCTCGCAGCGTGGCAACATTAGCTCAATGAATATGGATGTTGTTAATAATTTGGCGAAGTCATTCTTGTTACATCCAGAGGAATATACTCCTTGGCTGATTGAGAGTTGCAAAGCTTGTGATTCTTCCAGAGTACTCTTTCTCCTTGTCGTGCTGCAGTCAACTGTCATGCAAAAAGACAGTAGGATCTCATTCTTTATTTTTTTCTTTACATACTAAATTTCCTTTTCTTTCTTTAAGTACGGATGCAGGTTTTACTGACACGTGGCTTTCTAGTGTTCTTCTTTCATTCCTTTGGTTTAAATTATATATGATTTTTGATCACTATGATGTTTTCTTTATTTTGATTTTGATTTTTTATTTTTCCCATTGTAGGTAACACCCAATTTTGGAGCTTCTTTGAAGTTATTTTCCCTATTTTGAAGATTGAATGGGACGTGTATGAGTCTACTTATGGTGCTTCTATTGATAAGGTACTGTTGTTTTCTTCAATTAATTGATTTAGAACTGACCTTTTCTCTTTGAAATACAAAAGTTGTTTGATTTTGTTGCTTTATTTAATATTCTGTTATGTTTTGTTTTTATTGAATATGTCCTGCTATTGTTGTTGGCAGTTCAAAACTGAAATGTTAGATTGGGACTGCAAAAGATTCCTGGATCAGTTAGTTAAAGAGGATCACAATGAATTGAATGCTGTTGCTCTTATTTGCATATTTTGGAGACTGTTAGATGCATATATATCGTCTGTGAATGCAGATATGGTTCTGGTTAGTGGATTGGCAGTGATTTGGTAGCTTAAATTAATTTGATGAGATGAGTTTTTACGACTGATATCAAGACAATTTTTTGCTGCAGGAGAAGAAGGAAAAATGGATTTCCATGTTCAGTGATTTGTTTGTGTTGTTTGCAACCTCACGATCTAAGCATGTCTTCAAGGAACATCTCCATTACCTTGTCAGAAGCTTCAAGATATCTCCTGTTCATTTGCTGTCTCGTTTTTTCACTGACGAAGGTGCTCTTATTTATTTTATTCAACTTTTTTTTTTTTGTTGTATTGGATGATTGACCTTGAAAATATTTTTACATACCATATACCTCAGAAAATAAATTCGAGTTTCTATTTCTCAGCATGTTGATTGTTTATCAATACAATTTTGTTTCTATTTCTTGTAATTATTTTGTAGCAAGAGTCATCTTTTTCGGTGATAATGTAGCTTGTTATATGGCCGATGTGTTATCTTTGTGTGGTAGGTTCAGGAGTTCGTTATTTCATTTATAAAGTTTTGTAAATAATAATAAGTATGAATATGGAAATTCTTGCCAGTCTGAGATATAGGTACAGAAATTATCGTTTTCCCTTTTGTATATTTCATTTATCACTGAGATCTTTGTTTTCTCTTAAAGAAAAAGAAAAAAGATATAGGTAGGGTATAAAGTGGTAAGTAGAAAGCTTCTGTTGTTATAAGTGAGTAGGTTTTAAACTTCTGTTTTTTATTAAAGAGAAATTATACAATACCCAAGGTGTGTTAGTGGAGGCTTTTTTGTGGCTGCTGCAAAACTACTTGGTCTAACGCCCTTATGCTGGAGAAACAAATGATCTTTAGAAGGGTGGTGAAGGAGATAAGTACCTTTCTTCTGTCCCTAGATTACTGGGTTTCTAGGAGTGCCCTTTAAAGGTTGGTCCATAATTAGTGGTTTTTTTGGCAACTTCTTGCTGTTCTTAGAGACTGTCTCATCGTTTGTTTTTCTGACTGGATCTTGTATTAGCATTTCAATTAATAAAGTTGGTATTTTATAAAAATGTGCGAGTGCATACTGCTGATAAAGCATCCCATGTGCTGGGTTGCATGATATCTACATCTGAGGGATACCATTATATTTTGGCTTCAAACAGTTAAAATGTTAGAATTACTTGAATCTGTTTGATCCGTGGAAATTTCTAACTGCATTTGATGGTGATCTCACTGCTTAAACTACCAGGTGTTCCTGCTTCAGTGCAAGTTGAGAGTCTCCACTGTCTTTCTTATCTTTGTTCTCAGTCAGAAGAAGGTTTGCGCGTTCAACTCTTCGCTGAATTTCCTTCAATACTCGTCCCACTAGCCAGTGATGACAAGGTAATAAATCCATTATTTTCTTTTCGTTCTATGGTTACAGATAATGCTTCTAAGCAGCATAAATTTTAAACAGTTTACCAAGATTGTCTGACATTAGCGTAGCCCCTACTCTTCAAAATCTTCATTCTTTTGACAGTGAGCATTTGACATATTGTGATTCATTCTCATTCTTCTCCCTTCAAAACATGAATTTGATATGTTTCAAAGTATTGACCTAAGGAGACAAAAGATTCTCATCCTGAAATAAAACCAAAACCATAGTTCATATCCACCCAAGCCTAAAGAAGGCCATTCAATAAAACATACCAAAATACAGGGCATAAAATCAATAAAATCCACAAAATATCTCTATCACCAGATTTTCACCATTCCAAGCCTAGCTTTTGTTTCATTCCACGTTTTGGTTTCATTGATGCCATTTGCTGCTATCCACTTTTCCAGGATACCAGGATTGTGGCCATGAACTGCATTGAAGGGCTACTTTCATTACTGGATCATGCGAACTTTTCTTGCAAGAAAAATGGTTATTTTCTATATTGGATTAATTTACAAGCTTGTATTTGCATTTTATCTTTAATTTACTTAATTTCGTCTATTAAATGGCAGGAAACAACGCAATATGGAATCACTTTCTAGATAAACTTCTGGGTCTGATGGTTGAGCAAAAAAGACTCATATTATCTGACATAAACTTTCTCCCTTCCTTTCTAGCATCTTTGCTTGGTTCATCCTCAGACACCTTAATAGTTCCTCAGAGACTTGATCAGAGGTGTGAATCTAGTACTTTACCTCTATTTAATTTCAGTTCAATACAAAATTGTGCTTTCAATAGAATTTGATCTTTTCTTTGACATAACTATACGTATGATGTAAGTGGTGTGCAAGTATGCATGATCATTGCCAAGGTCTCTTCCTTTTGAAGTGACATTTGTTCAATATATCGACAATGTTCAGAATGCGAAGTTGCCAAAGAACATGCTCATGGTTTATTGTAATTAGATCTCCAATTGCAATGTCGCTTTTCTTGTAGTCAAGTCTCTCTCTCCCCGCCATTTTTTTTCCAACTAGTACAATCATAGAGTGTGAGCTGAGAGATTTTAGGGGTCAACGCTCTGTGGGGTTCAACACTCATTTTAAAGAGAGAGACTTGACGAGTGTTTTTGAGTAAGGTGAGCTGAAAGATTACTGCCTTCACGACAATTTCCTCTGTATATTTTCAATGGTTTAGACAGAGTTTCCAGTAATACGTTGGTGAGTAGAATTATTCCTCTCTCTTCTCTGTATTTTGTTTGATTGGGGCACCTTTAGCAAGGGGATAGGGTTGTGCAATCCCTTGGCAATAGAGTGGATGTGGGACAAAAAGGCTTATTACGCTGCAAGGTTGGCTAGGTTTCACAAGTGCGGGGGAGCTTTTTCTGGTTTAGTTCAATGTCTTTCTTCACATCTCTAAGTCCAAGCGAGGGATCATTGCACAAGACAAGATGTTTTTTTTGTACAATTATATTGGGAGGTTTTCTATTTATATTTTCATTTTGTTTGTTCTGTTAGTCGGGTGCTAGGGTATGCTCCTAGCGGAAAATTCGAAATAGAAAATCTATATCCAAGAAAGGTATAACCATTGGAATAATAGTTTCCTGTTTTATACCTTTCACCTTAACTTTTCAAATATTAATGAAAATTGGTTTCTTGTTTAAAAAAGTAAACAAGATTCTACAGTATAGCTTACTGGATGACAAATTCATTAGAGGTGAAAGGTTGTTGAAAAAATGGATGTGAAAGTGAAGTATAAAGCATTCCCTTGAACCTTAATCAAAAGAATGAGAATAATGCTCAAATTTCTTATCATATCCCTAACCTCTGTACCTTGTATAAAAAAAGGCCCTAAGGCACTTTAATTGGCACAAATAGATGATGAAGTAGAATAAATTATGAATTGATTTTGAAAGGGCAATCCACTGTGATAATTTAGTAAATGGATTCAGGTATGGTGATGTTTTTGGTTCTTGACGAGCTTTTTTGACTGGACCTTTTTGCACTGGTCCCTTGTGACTTGACAATTGGGGAGTTTTTTCCTAATGTTTTGGCCGTTTATTTGGAGCATGTCGCATTCTTTGCCTGTTATTTTTAATTCCAGTGAAATTTTCATACTGAACTTTTCTCACGCTGGATTGTTGTTCAATTATTTTGTATAAGAAACAAAAACCGAACAACTGAAATTAGTTTGTTGAAAATCACTTGCTAACCTATTGAAATACCTTTTCAGGTTTGATAAAGCTACAAAAGAAATGATTCTGGCTTTCATTTTGGGTTATGCTTTACAGCTTTCTGATTATGGGAAGGTTTGGCCTGCCTGTCCTTTTTCAATATTCCGTAGTATATTATTATGGTCCTCAGATTTCTTGGGTGATTGGTAAAAAAATGATTTATAGACAATGTAGGATGTTTGTAGTTTTAACTTTTGATTTCCTTCAATTATTTTAATGTCTGGAATTTTAAGACTTGGATGCCATTATTTTTCCAGCTGAGAATCCTTTCTCTGTTCAAATCGATGGGAAATGCTATTCTGCACGTTAAGGAAGTTGAGGCTCTGTTATCTCTTCTTTTGGAGAGACGCAATAGATATCATCTTGAACTTGACAGGTCCATTCATAACTTGTCATCAATTGAAGTTTCCATCTTATGTCTTCTGCTTGAGGTGAGTTGATTGATACTCTAGATGCTTGTCTTGACTAAGTCTGTTACTTTCGTATAACAATTGCATTAATGAGAAATTTCATGGTCATTCTAGTGTTGTGCTACACCATCTTCTTTTGATTGGCACATTTCTGAAGGTTATTTGTTGAAGGCATTGCAAGTAAGAAACCTTTCAAAACTTGAGTTTCAGTTCTTTATCTTTGTTTTCTTCTTCTTTTCTTAATTTGTTTTCTTGGATTTAAAATATTCATAATAAAATGTTTGGTTGGTCGTTTTACTTCCCAGTTAAATGGTAGCAGTCCAAGTGAAGATGCAATTGTACGTCCTTCTTTAGCTATCTTGCAAAAGCTGGATTATCGAATATATAGCATGATGGAGAATGAAATGCAGGTTATCTTCACCTCTGAACTTGAGTTGATATTTATTTATTGTAAAATGTTACATCTCTGCTTACTGTATGGTTCGGCTTATCTTGTGCAACCGACGTATTTTTATATGTTATGGTTTTATAATCTGAAAATCTACTACAGTCACCAACAAACATTTATTTTGTGAAGTACACAAATTTTAGGAACTGAACATTTCATTTCAAGGCATCTTATGACTAAAATTTCTTTTTCTGAACCAAGATACAAGCAATTGTTAAACATGGAATGTTTATGGTTTTAATACGAAACATTTTTTTAGAAATAATACAAAACATTTGTTTTAGAAATAATACAAAACATTTTTTTTAGAAATAATACAAAACATTTATTCAGAAATAGTACAAAACATTTTTTCAGAAATAATACAAAACATTTTTTTAGAAATAATACAAAATATTTTAGTACATCAAATTGATAGCCTCTTAGTCTGGCCTCGCAAATACTTTTGAATGTATCAAGTTATATTTTTTCCTCATAAAAATGGAAATGAGAGAATAAAAAATAAAAAAGGATTGTTCCAAGAACAGAAGATATGGCAAGAGTAGCAACATTTGTCCTAGCCTCTAGACATTTTCTTGAACAAGATAGAATAGCCTCTTGACGTTTCCCCTTCTTCCTCTTATTTATTTGTTGAATATTAATAACCTTGTACATGAGCTGATTGGACTGAGAGGCCGTGATTTATGTGTTTTCCTAAAATGATAAACTTGTCCGGCTTTAATTAGACTAGCATGGTGCTGCCGTGATGTATCCTTTTATAAATTTTCAAAGAGTGTGCTACCATAAGTCTTCACATTCTTCTTTTTGGGCGGCAGGTGCATCAAAATTTGTTTATGTTGATAGTGTATTTGCAATAAAGTTCGTAGGAATGACAATTGTAACTGATGAAAGTAATTCACCATTCAGCTGATTGAAGCCATATATATTTTTTTTTGTTCTTTTATGTCTAGAGAAGATATTCGATTCTTTTTCTTTTCTTGATAAGAAGACATTTCACTAATATTTGAAATTTACAAATAAGAAAACAAAAAAGACAATAATCCATGGGGTCACAAAAGGCTTCCCAATTTTCTAGAAGGGAAGCATAGAAATTCAATTATTTAGTTGCAGCAACTGATAACTATACTCTTCTTCAGCTGCTAACTAAAATTTTCTATCTTCATTTTGGATGCAGGAATTGCTGTTTTCAAAACTTGTTTTGTTATCTCAAGATGCTGACAATAATGTTCAAACTGCCACCCGAGAAGCCTTGATGCGTCTACATGTTAGTTACTGTATATTTTAATTTGTTGTTTTTTTTGTGATAGCATTAAGCATGATCTATCCTGAAAATTATTGCTTTTGCCTTTTAGATTTTCAGCTCATTCTACTTAGTTAATTTGAATTAAAGTTGCCGATAGTGTAGTTACTAGGTAACACTCTTGTTTACGTTTTACCTGTTCATATAGGACCTTGGGACGTTTTCCATGACTAAAAAATCAACTCTATATATTTTGTCAAAATCATTTTGAATTTATTTAAGTTTTACTTCTAGTCTACGAATTCTCTTTGGACGATATGTTTAATTAAATTCTCAAATCCTATTAATTAGAAAAATTAATTCATCCTTTTAAGAGGAGAGCTTTGTAATAACAATTTTTTGGTATCATAAAGAATCAATCCATCCTTTTTTAGGGGACAATGTGCTTAAAGTCTACAATTATTAAAAGTAAGATTGGTTTTATTTTTTCATCTGTTCAAATGCAAAATTTGCATTAGTAGTTAATGTTTACAGCTGTGTGTTTCTTCCTGCATTTTAGTATCATTCTCATTGCTCACTCTCTTAAAAAAAAAAGAAAAAAAAAAAAGAATAGAGAGAGATAGGAAAATGACCTAGTTCTTCAATGCAAGAGGAAAAATTAGAGATTACCTCTTATTTTGTTATTTTTCTTATAGGAGTTTTTTTTTCCCTTATAGGAGTTTTGTTTGGTAATTAATGTTGATTTACCTGTTTTTTCCTTCGTTTTGGTATAATTTTTATTGCTTACTCTTTTCGTTTGTGGTACTGAATGCTGTTTCTGAGTCAAGGTGAAAACCGACATATTTAGAATCACGTACTTCAAATTTGCATTCTACAAGTCATGCATCAATGCAAACAGCACGAGAAGCTTATGCATTTGTTGTCTCTTTTTCCTCATTTATCAATCTTACATTATTTTTTAAAAATGCACTTTAGATACAAACTGATGGTATTGCAGCAGAGGGAATTTAATGTTGTTTCATATTGAATATTGTAGATTACTACCTCCACCATCAGCCAGATGCTGAGTTACATGTTGAAATGTGAAGGTTTTGTTGGCAGTTTGGTGGATAGGAAGAAGAAAAAGAAATCCCTCGAGTATCATGCATCCAACTCGCCCTATGATATGATTTGTAGAAAAGAGAACACATTCTCTTTTTTAAGCTCTGTTCTTGATATTTTGCTACTGAAGAAGGACATGGCTAACAGGTGTTTTAATTTATTTTATTAGATCATACGTTTTCTTTATTGAAGTACCTCTGCTTACAGCAATCTTGAAGTTCAGATCAGTGTTTTTTTTTTTAAAGTCACACTATATAAAAAAAAAATACATATACACAATAACGAAACCTTCATAGGAAGAAATGAAGTTTTAACGAAGAAAAATATGTAAAGGTAAATAAGTTCAAATATTAGTCTAGAGTCAATACTCTATAGAAAAACATGAAACCATACAACACCACTAAAAATAAGAATCTTTCAATATCAAATTTATTATCACTAAATAGGTCATCAACCTTGTTCTCTTCATCATTGGACTTTTAGCCATCTGTATCTTCTTATTATGTCTTTGAATCATCCAAATTTACTGGTGTGAGTGTGGGTCGTGGGTCTCATGGTGGTGGCTGTGTGAAGGATGAACGTGGAGGTTTAGTCTTGGTTCTTGATGTAGCTCTAGAATAATAGACAAGTTCTTTTGCTCTAGCAACTCTTGAAACATTGCCCCATGTTAGGGAATCATCATTCTCTTCAATATCCTTTAAAAATTGTAAAAATTCTAAATGCAGAAGCCCTTGCATTGAGGGATTTTATAATTTTTTCTAATAACTAACCTAAATGCGCCGTTTGTTTCATTTTTTTTATATAAAAAAAATTCAATAAACCCTTGAGGCGTGCTGAGTATGTGCCTCAAGGGCTTCATGGAAGGCATGTGCCTTGGCCGTGCCTTCCTACCAGCATCTCACTTCTTCAAGGCAAGGCATATCACATGCGATTTGTGCATAGGTGTGCCTTGGTGTGCCTTTTAAAACGCTGGTTTGGGTTCAATATTTGTTAGTCATTCCCTTATAATTTTCACATTCATGATTGTGTTGCAGGCAATCCCTTATAGGCCAATTATTTATGCTGCTTGGAAAAGTATTTTCTAAGGATTGGGGCAATGCTGCTCTTGCACTTGATGAGCAGTCAAACCATGCAGTATCTAGCGTTTCTCAGGGCATATCTGATGCAATAGGCTACATAAGGCAGACAATCTTAATAGTTCTTGAAGATATCTGTTCATCAGTTGCAACTACTACCCCACAAGAGGTGCATCTAAATTTTGACAGTCAGTAGTTGTACCTGCAATTCAGTTATCTGCCTTCCTGTTAGTGATTTTTTTTTTTATTATTATTATTATTTTTTTTTTGTCTTTGCAGATTCAGTGGAGAAAAGACATCGATATCAAATTGTTGATTGATTGTACTCATTTATCAAAGGATGGAGTTACCCGTAACCATGTGTATTCGTTAATTTCCTCTGTGGCAAAATCTATCCCAGAAAAAGTTGTGGAGAATATGCTGGATATTCTTACTCTCATTGGCGAATCTGCTGTCAGACAGGTGATAAACCTGTGTTCCTGAAACTATGTTTTATTTATTTATTTAGTAATAATATTAATGTGTTGACTTTTGGTTTTTGTTTGATGGAGGGTTTGAGGGTTTGATGATTAGAGATTTCACTTTAGATAGTTTCATTCTCCTATGTTTGGTTTTTTTAACCTCAAGGTGCCCAAGTGGCAAGTTACAGATGTGTTTCAAGTTTCCATGTAGTTGGCCTCGGACAAAGCCTCCTCGAGGATTAGTGGGATGGACCATGAACATAATGCAAATATCCTCACTATATAGAGAGAGACTTTTGAGTATTGAATTTCCTCTCCTGATAATCTTTATTTTTCTTAATGATTTATTAAATCTTTTTTTAACAATTTAAAAATGCTTTTCAAGTTTTTATAGTATTTGGTAGAATGGTATTAGGATTTACATAAGTTTTTAAAGCACTTAATCTACTTTTAAAGAAAATATACCAATTTTTTTTTGCCTTCCAAAAGTGCCACATGGAAGAAGTTATCTCCATTAAATTTACCACTCTGAAATGCATATTCGAATTTTAGACAAGTAATGTTGAAGAAAAGTCGAACACAGTTATAATGATTAAGAGAGAAGCGTAAGTCTGGTCTAGTGGCTTCCGAGGTCTAAGTTTGGAAAGAAAAAAACGGGGAAAAGGACGGGATTGGCATTCCTATGAGGAGAAGAACCTATGATTAGCTTTCTAGGTTGTTTCCTAGTCAGATGTTATACATTTTGTTATCTGTCTGTAGGTTGATAGCCATTCAGAGCGTGTACTTGAGGATCTCATTGCTGCTGTTGTTCCATGTTGGCTGTCGAAAACTGAGAACATGGATAAATTGCTTGAGGTAATTCTTGATTTTTGTCATGCAAGTCTATCATTAAGATTGAAGGCGTGCTTCTTTTAATCTGTGAGCTTGTGGCCGTTTGTACTCCAGACTTTCATTAGCATACTGCCTGAGATTGCTGAAGATAGAATGTTAAAAATATTCCATTACTTGTTAAGGTACTCTTTTATTATTGATTTTTCTCATTAATATCTCTTCAATTTTCTACCATTCTAACTGACCAGCCTATTTGCAGGATTGTTGGGGAATGGAAGGGCTTGGCTTCGTTGCTTTTGCATCTCTTTAAGTCACTGGTTTCGAAGTTACCTTCCTCTGAAGATTTGCATGGTCTGGATGGTTTCATGTCTTTTGTACACAGAGAACAGGAGTATGTGTTTGCATTGCATATTTGTGAAAAGTATTCATGCTCGACTTGGCTTCGTGCTCTTGCTACAATGTTTAAACACATGGGTCTGGACGACTTTTGTGTGGAATCACTAAAGCAGTTGTTTCTGGCAACAAACTTTTGTCTAGACAAATTGCAAGGTCCAGAATTTGCTTTCAGATTAGCATCACAAGAAAACTCGGATGACATACAGGTAGAAAATTTATGAGTTTCCGCACTTATGTCTTTTTCCTCCTAATCTCATGGTTACCAGTAATCTTGTATCAGCCATGACTTCTGCATGCTAACATTAGATTGGTTTAGCGTTGTGCCTCTCACATAATGAATCTAACATGCATAGCATGCTTTACTTTTCTCTGCCATCTCAATGATACAATTCTCTTGAAAAATTTTCCTTCACTTGATTTGATCTTCCCTCTAATTTTGATCTTTCCTTGTAAAATTAAGGTGCCAATGGCTGTTAGTTGGCAGTTACATCTGACTTGGTTGATATTTTTGTATCTTGGGATTGAGAAAGTTGAGCCTTGTTTGGGTATGTAAGTTTGTTTACCACTTGCTATGAGGTTACTAATCCCGAGGGCTACCTAAACAAAACTTGTGAAACCTATCATTTTTTGGTTCCGTAAACCTATAGATCATCAAATATATGATATGGAATTTGAGATTTGTATAACCCATTTTATTGTACAATCACACCAAACTCAGGTTTTTCACCGTTAGGTTTCATAAAGACAAACTTGTTTGAATGTGGAACAAGTATGACATGTATATATTTCTTTGCATCACTGTACATAAACTGTAAAATATGAAGCAAGTTACCTAGTAGGTCTTTCCAATGAAATATCGTCGTCGTTCCTTTTAATTCCTTAATACTGGTATTTGGTAGCTTTTTATATCATATTGGAGGTATGATAAGGTTTGGATTTCTTTTTAAAATATTAACGTCCATAATTTGGCATTGTATAAATTTTAGGTTAAATTATTAGTCTTCAGTTTTGCATTATGTCTAGTCTCTTTTTTTTCTCCAATCAGTCCAAATTAGTAATTCATTTCTAGTTAATTATCTTCATCCATAGACACAGTAAAGCGCTGGTATAGACAGAACTAAAAAAGTCGGTCAAATTTTTCGTTCAAGAGGAATTGGTGTGGAGGGTTAACAATGGAAAAAAATACGTAGTTCGATGACTGGGCTTGCTGTTTAGTCTGTGTTTTTGAAATTGTGGTGCTTGACCTCACTGAAAAGGCAACTTTATGGGTTTCAAATATTCACTTGCTAGTAGACGGCATAATTTTTCTCTGTTTCTATAACGAGCAAATTTTCTTTTGCAGAGCATTCTTGGAGAACTACTGGAGCAGGTTGTTTATCAAGTTCAACTTGTTGATACAAGAAGCCAGGAAATTGGTATTCCGGTGGCAATCAGGAAGGAAATAAGAGAGAATATGCACGCTATTTTGAGGAGTATCACTAGGGTTATGAGTCCTTCAGCCTTCTTCAGAAGTACCATGAATTTGCTTGGCCATAATAATAGAAATGTTGGGAAAAAGGTACATAAACTAATCTTGTTATGTTTTTTTTGTATTCTTTCATTGATCTCAGTAGAAGTTTTTTCTTCTTTCTTCTTCTTTAAAATATATTTTTATAAATAATTCATTCATTTATTTTAAGGTTGACATGCGTTGGTGATTATTCAGTAGCTTATTTTATGTCAATTACACCCATGTAGCACAATAATACCCAAAATACAACACGCCTAACCCATAATAATAATAATATAATAATAATAAGGTTAAATTACAATTTTGGTCTCACACAATTTTGTCTCTCGCAGTTTGTAGAAAATTAGAATTTAGTCCCTCCGATTCTAATTGTTGGAATTAGTCTTATGGTTTGATAAAACCTAAGGACTATTTATGAGAGCTTTATCAAATCATAGGGAGTGTGGATTTATCAAATTGTAAGGATAAAATTCTAAGTTTTAAAACCTCATGCACCAAATAATAATAATAATAATAATTTGGTAGATATTAAGTATATTTATATGAAGTGCATTTCATGACTGAAGTTTTTGTTTGATCTGGCATGCTAATGCATTTTCTTGTTTTTTTGTGTAAATATAACATTTCTTTATAACGTAGCTCATAAATTTCACATATGATCTTACACCCTCTTGCAGGCTCTCAGTCTTCTATGTGAAACAGTTAAAGAACACAGCGGGATAAAGTCAAAGAAGAGGACCAAGAAAGAGAAAATTTCTGGAAGTCCCTGGCTTCACATGGATGATAGCTTTCTCAAATTATTTGACAGTATATCTTTGAGAATTGTTCACTTAATTGATGATTCTACTAATGCTTCTGATAGTTCTCTCAAAGTAGCCGCAGTTTCAGCTATAGAAATTCTGGCCAGTGCATTTCCTTCTTACCATTCAACTATCAGTGTTTGGCTAGCGTCAATTGGAAAATATATTACCTCAAACAACTTAACTCTCTCTTCTAGCTGCCTTCGAACATGCGGCACACTGATTAATGTACTGGGGCCAAGATCATTGAGTGAGCTGCCCAATATAATGGGAAAGGTAATAAATGTGTCTCGAAGTTGTGTCGTTGAGAATACAAGAGGCAGTTCTGAAATATCAGTTCAATCATCAGACTTGAGGGATTCTGTTATGCTTTCTGTTGCTATAACTTTGGAGGCTGTTGTAGAGAAACTTGGTGGATTTCTAAATCCTTATCTTGGAGATATGTTAGAACTTTTAGTGCTTCATCCTAACTTAGTATGGGGAGCAGATTCAAAGCTGAAGTTGAAAGCTGACTTTATACGGAACCTTCTGACAGAGAAAATTCATGTAAGTGTTGTAATTTGTCAAGGTGATAGGTATTCCACATATAATTGTTCTTGTTTCATATATCTGATTATGGCCAAATCTATTTCTAGGTTCGTCTTGTGTTGCCACCTTTGTTGAAATTTTTTACTCGTGCTGTTGAATCTGGAGATTCAAGCTTGATCATCACCTTCAACTTGCTAGCAAATATTGTTGGAAAAATGGATAGGTCTTCAGTTACTGCTTACCACACACAGATTTTTGACCTGTGCTTGTGTGCCCTTGATTTACGCCGCCAGCAACCTGTTTCTGTCACAAGCATTGACGCTGTAGAAAATAGTGTCATGAGTGCATTGAGTTTACTGACACTTAAGCTTACTGAAAGCATGTTTAAACCTTTATTCATAAGAAGTATTGAGT
Organism: Cucurbita maxima; assembly: GCF_002738345.1. Classification (NCBI taxonomy): domain Eukaryota; kingdom Viridiplantae; phylum Streptophyta; class Magnoliopsida; order Cucurbitales; family Cucurbitaceae; genus Cucurbita; species Cucurbita maxima. The sequence continues at coordinate 1,752,041 of NW_019272017.1, read as the reverse complement.
GGGCAGATTCAGATTTAGAAGATGCTGCAGGTGCTGGAAGCAAAAGTGTTGACAGGGCCATATCTTTCTATGGCCTAGTAAACAAACTTGCTGAGAAACATAGGTATGTGTGGACTCCTTACAAAAATTTTAGTTTAGTGTTTAAGAGGTCTTTAGAGCAACTCGATCTCTGTGATTAAGTAAATTTTTGTTTCGAGGTTTATGTCTGCAGTGTGTTGCTTCAAGCCCTCAGTCTCCATGTGTTGCGCTTACTCAAAAATTGAAAAGTTTTCTCCTTAATCGGTTAAAAACATTTTTGCTATTTAGTATTTATTTATTGCTCAAGAGTGGCGTGTTTCAGACAAAATATGAACAGTTACTCTTGGGGACGGTTAGATAGTCTATCTAATACATGTGTGGATTTCCTACCTTTTTATTGGCGTTTTGTCAAAAAGATGAGCATTTGAGTTTCCTTGACATTACCAACCCACTTTTTGACAAACAAACTTTTCTTCATTCGATATTTCAAACTAGTTTTTATCTTATTTACCAATATCTGTAGTTTGATCTCTTCACTTACTGTTTTGGCGAGGAGGTACTTTATGCACTGTCAGAATTACTACATGCAATCTAGTTTGATGCTTCGTGCATTCTCTTGTTTTAAGGCAATTACTTGAAGAATATATTTTGAACTTTTGGTTCTTTATTTACTCGAGTAACTATAATCTTGCTTTTTTGGTCTTTTCTATGGGAATGAGGGGTTCGTGTTATATACAAAGTACCCTGGTAATTGATATCAATTCTTGTGGCTGTTCCACTCAATTTAGGTCACTTTTCGTCCCCTACTTCAAGTACTTGCTAGATGGATGTGTCCATCACCTTACAAATTCTGGAGATGCAAAGTATACTGGTTCAATACCGAAAAGGAAGAAAGCTAAGGTGCACGTGAGCGGCGATAGTAAAGAGGAAACTGCAGTGGTATCTCTTAAAAGCTGGCATATAAGAGCATTGGTCTTGTCATCATTGCATAAGTGCTTTCTCTATGACACTGGGAGCTTGAAATTCCTTGACTCCTCAAATTTTCAGGTTAATGGATCTTGCCTCTCACTTGTTACGAACATAACTGATCTTTTTCAACCGACATTTGATGTAACAGTTGTTATGTTGCTGTCTAGGTTGTCTTCCTTGGTCTCTGGTTGTTATTAGTTTATTTACCTTCCTAATGATTTTGGGTCATGTTCTTTACAGGTTCTACTCAAGCCCATAGTTTCACAGATGGCATCTGAGCCACCAGAAATGCTTGACGAGAACATTAATGTTCCGTCTGTAAACGAGGTTGATGACGTTCTGGTGAACTGCATTGGTCAAATGGCCGTGGCTACTGGGAGCGATTCGTTATGGAAACACTTAAACCACGAGGTAAAAAACATTTCTTTAGTATATAGTCTTCTTTTTTCTTTTTCTTTTTTTTTTTTTTTCTTTTTCTTTTTTTTTTTTT
>NW_019272017.1:1718886-1750438 GCF_002738345.1 Cucurbita maxima | reverse complement strand
TTTTTTTTTTTTTTTTTTTTTTTTTTTTTTTTTTTTTTTTCTTTTTCTTTTTTTTTTTTTATGAATCACTCATTATATAAATAGTCTGTTTTTTGAAATTTTCGAACCACTTCACAACTAATTGTCATAAACATGATACAACTAATTATCAACTATACTTCATTAGAGTATTATGCAGTTCCCCCGAATATTACGGTTGGTTTTAGTCATTCAAATTCTATTGTTTATGATGAAACAGATTATGAACATTGTTGTCTCCTTCCTTGGTTATAGTTGACCACTTAGAAGCATGGACTAGTTTTTTGGGTGTTTTACTTCCACATGTTACAGTTCCCTTCATTAGTGTGTAGACTGGGGACATTCCTATTTGCACAATAAGCCAATTGAATTTGGAAATTTTCTAATTTCATATCTTTTAAACTCTTGTGGTAGGTATTGATGCAAACCAGGAGTGACAAGGTTCGTACTCGAATTCTGGGTCTAAGAATCGTCAAATATCTCGTTGAGAATTTGAAAGAAGAATATTTAGTCCTTCTACCTGAGACCATCCCCTTCCTCGGCGAGCTGCTTGAAGATGTGGAGCTCTCTGTTAAATCTCTTGCACAAGATATTCTCAAAGAAATGGAGTCTATGAGTGGTGAAAGTCTTCGGCAGTACCTATAATTCTCTGTTCACTTGGGAGTTCAATGCTTCAACTGAAGAGTAATTGTTGGAAGATGAGGTAATGTTTTAATCAATTCTTGGCTTTTGATAGTGTTTAAACTGGCTTAGAAACATAGAAAAAAGCATTAATTTGTGAGGGCAAGTTTTGTATAATTGCCTACAATGGATTAGTCTTAATCTTTTTCGAGTTGTGTAATATAATCGGGTGTATATCACTACATCATAAGTTGATAGCGATTTGGGGTCTGCTAAAAATAACGTTTGTTTTTTTTGCGTTGTTGATGATTTTGGCAGTAATGAAAATTATATTTCGAGTTGCCCAGTTTTTCATTAGTGATAGTGAAGATCTTGATACAAAATTTTGGTAAAAGCTTATAATTATAATGTTTTAATTAAATTATGTATTTCAAAATCAAATGGTATGTATAAATCCATAAGTAATATAAAGTTGGATATATTTCTAAATTATAAAATTCCAAATGTTATAATTATTTTAATAAAAATATATATTTTAGATTCAAATGATACATACACGTATATTATCATTATTGAATGTGGCTATGTATTTAATGTTTTGATTGAAGTCTAATTCTTTCTTCAATTTGTTTACAAATCATCATTAATAAAAGCAACTAAGCTTCCAATTTAAGGCAAATATTGACAATTACATGAAAATTACTTTTTCTAATTTGCTTTTTCACTTTTAAGAAGTATTTTTATTGATAGAAATTAAAATAATAATAAATTTTAAATAAAAAAAAAAAAAAAAGAACTCAGTACCATTTGAACAATCAATTGCCCTACATATTTTAATCGGTGCTTTGAGAGAAATATGTGGAAATATATTTCCAATTAAATTTATTTTCTATTTCAAAGCAAGGAAATAAATAATAGACCATTTATATTTAAATTATTTTTATGTATTATCAAGAGTGCAAATTACGTTTTAAAAATGTTATGTGGTTTATCGTCATCGATAATAGTTTTAGTTTTTATCTTTGGAAATGCTTGTTTTTTATTTTTTTTCTTTTAATTTTTTATTTCTATGAACCAATTTAATTAAGTAATTTATAATTTGAGTTTTATTTTAGTAAATTGATTATGCAATCATATTTATTTGTAATTTTTTATTAACAAATTGTTAATTTTTTTTTTTTTTTTTAAAGGAAGGTTTAACTTGGAAGGTTTTCAAGTTGTTTTAGTTTCCAAATATAAGCAGTGAATTTTTTTTAATGAAATTAAAATTAAAATTTTCTTAACAAATCTAACCCCTTTTCCTACCATTATTTGAGGGGCTATTGTTTATTTAAAAAATAAATAAATAAATAGGATAAAATCCCACCAAAAATATCTAGTCTTAATTTTTTAAAAAATTATAGCCAAATTTATTTTGATAAGAAATATAATGAGATTAGACCATTCACGTAAAAAAGAAAAAGTATTTTGGACTAAAATTATTAAACTAATTAAGGTTCGTTCGTCATTCTCTTGAATCTCCTATGACATAATTGTATTGCGTAATTGTCCCAAATAATTTCAAGAGTGAAGTACAAATCAATATGTTCATAAAAAAAAAATTAATAGGTCAGCTATTATAGAATTACTTGAACCATCGAAAAAGGAAGGTAAACCAATTAGTATAAGTAGTAATTGTCCATTCTTCAAAGGATTTCTTAACTGTTTATATCAGTATCATCACTCATTTGAAGGTGTTCTTGGTTTATTCATATACCTCTTGTTTACGTAAGTGTTACATGTACACCAACTTTTTTCTTGGTTCATCACTATCCTCGGCTCTATACCATCTAAAAAATGAAGATTTAATACTTTTAATTAATGGGCCTTTAATTATTATTTTCTTTTTCTTTTTCTCTCCATTTTGTTTGGGTTTCAATTTATTTTTATTATAATTTATTAAACTATAAGTTTTTTTTTCCTCAAAACAACCTGAATAAAAGGAAAAACATTTGTATAATCTATTTATTAGAAAATAAAATTGAAACAAAATGAGCAAAGTTGTTTAATTAATTAAATTTTGGTTTAATGTATTTTGTTTCTTTCTTGTGAATGTGATTATGGGTTGACAATTTTGGTTTTGTGGGAAACTAAACAAAATTAAAAGAATTCATAACCTTCCAACATTATCTAGCTGTCTTTCACATTTAAATTCACTTATTTTCAATTAATAAGAGTGCAATAAAATAAATAAATAAATATTCCATATATTTCCCTCTTACTTTTAATAATATATAAAAAATAAAAAATAAAAATTCTAAAAACTTATTAAATTTGATTAAAAAAATTATACTTTTTTATTAAATTATAAATTTAATTCTTCAACTTTTAAATTTAATTTAAAAATTTATTAATACATAAATATGAAATTTCCATAATTAAATAGACACAAATTCAAAAATAATTTTTAATTTTCTTTCTTATTTGTAATTAAAATTGAAAAAAGGAAGGAAAAAAATAATAGATTAATTGGGGATATTCAAATTACCTGATGACCCGAAACATTTATGCATTTAATTTATTCGTAGGTTTTTTTAAAACTAGATTACATTAAACTACGGCAACTCGTATTTATTATTAATTTTAATATATACATTTTTTTCCTTACAATACAATCATATTATATTTCACAGTTATTTGTTTGATTATTTATTCTCCTCATATTCTTAAAGATAATTTTTAAATTATTTAAAAGGTAATTTTCTAAATTAATTTATAAATGTTTAAAAATAAATAAATAAATATTTTAGAAACTAACCTTTAGCCAGAATTATTTGAGTTAAATAAAAAAGGTTTATCATCATTCAAATATTTTAAATATAATTCCAAATATATCAGTTATGGTTGGATTTTTTTTTTTCTTTTTTTCATTAATAAAACAGAAAACTAATTGGACAGAAATAGAATAATATTTTCTCTAAAATTAAAAATGTATTATTCCTATTTTTTCAACTTATAACTATTAAAAAAATATTTAAAGACTAAAAAGGTAGATATAATATATACAATATATATATATATATATATATTAAAAACTTTATTAAACATTTTTTAAAATTTAGACAAAATTAAAAAATAAAAAAATTATGGAAGATTCTTGCCTGTTGAAATGGAATTTGTGTGCTTTGACAACACATAGTCCTCAATCAGCCATACCCATCACATGCCTCTCTCATGTCTTTTCTGCATTTCGTTCCTCTCTCTCTCTCTCACTTATATGTAACAAAAATGTGTGTTCTTCTATGGTTCCAACTTTTTCAAACATTTTCAAACATTATCGTGTAAATCAATTGGAGTGTTCGATGAAAAAGTGAGATCGATAACGACTTGAAAGAGTTTGATAGTGACAAAAACACTTACACGAATTAAGTTTGACAATACACTTTCCTATCATTGTTAACTTGTGAGATCCCACATCAGATGAAAACCTTTTTCGAGTGAAAAACATTTTAAAATTGTGAGTGACCAAGATACGTAACGGGTCACAGAGCAGATAATATCTATTAGTAGTGTTCAGACGCGTTTTAAAACTGTGAGGTCAACAGTGATACGTAATTAGTCAAAGTGGATAATATTTACTAAGTTTTCTGAAGAGTTTTAAAACTATGAGGTTGACGACGATAACGTAATGGGTCAAAGTGGATAATATCTACTAATAGTGTTCAGACGCATTTTAAAAATGTGAAGTTGACAATGATATGTAACGGGTCAAAATGGATAATAGTGTTCAGACACGTTTTAAAACTGTAAAGTTTACGAGATAAGTCTTATTCTTTTCTTTCCATTGCTTGATCCAACGCTCATCATTCTATACCAAACAGCTCCTTTTCTTCTTGTTCTTCTTCTTCTCTTCATATTCTCCTCTGGTTTTTAAGGTTGTTCCTGTGAATCATTGACCAACAAAGGGAACTCAACTTTTTTAGCTCAAAGAACCAAACTTTCCCTCAAACGAAGATGACCCAGATCCTCAATCTTGTTCTTGGAGTGGTTGCCATTGCAGCTGCGGCCATTATCATCTTCATCTTCTTGAAAAGAAGGGGAAAAGGGAAGGATGAATACAACGACACAGAGAGGAACCAGGAGAGGGGAAATGGGGAAGAGGAGAGAGAAGAATTGGTGAGTTTTCATGGCGGAGAGGATCTTACCATTGTTGATATATTGGAAGCTCCAGGGGAAGTGATTGGAAAAGCCAGCCATGGAACTCTGTATAAAGCCTACCTGCAAGGAAGCAGCACTGTGAGGCTGCTGAGGTTCCTCAGGCCACTTTGTACTGCTGGGTTTGAGGCTTTTGTTGCTCAGATCGAGTTCTTGGGCTCCATTAGGCACCGAAATTTAGTGCCTCTTTTGGGATTCTATTCAGGTCCAAGAACAGAGAAGCTCCTGATTCATCCATTTTACAGGCATGGGAATCTGGCTCAGTTCATTAGAGGTAAAGAAATCCATATTTCTTCTTATGGGTCTGGTTCAATCTTCATTTTCCCCGACAATTTTGTTCAGGATTGTTGGGAGAAGAGCCTTACGTTGGTTTATTTAGGAAATGATCATGGAGAGAGTCGTATTTAGTATCACAGCTATGTCCTAAACTTAGTCATGTCAATAGGATCCTCAAACGTAGAACAAAGAATTGTGAGTCTCGAAGATGTAGTAAAAAGAGTGACTCAAGTGTTGAATAAAGGTTGTACTTTGTTCGAGGGCTCCAGAGAAAAAGTCGAGCCTCAATTAAGGAGAGACTGTTCGAGGGCTTCATAGGCAGCAGGGGAGACTCTATGGTGTATTTTGTTCTAGTTCCAATGGAGACGTATTCCTTACTTATAAACTCATGATCATTCTCTAAATTAACGAATATGAGATTCCCTCCTAATCCTCCTCCTGTTATGAGCTTATGATTCAGTCTATTTTGATTTGATTTGGCAGATGGGAACGATGACTCGCACCGATGGGCGGTAATAAACAAGATCTCAATTGGTATAGCGAAAGGATTGGATCATCTCCATACTGGTTTGCAAAAGCCAACAATCCATGGGAATCTACAGGCAAAGAATGTTCTTTTGGATCGAAACTACGAACCATTCGTGTCGGATTTCGGCCTACATTTGCTGTTGAATTCATCTTCTGCTCAAGAGTTGGTTGAAGCTTCAGCAGGCAATGGCTACAAAGCTCCTGAGCTGATCAAGATGAAGGATGCAAATGAGAAGAGCGATATCTATAGCTACGGCGTAATCTTATTTGAGTTACTGTCGGGGAAGGAACCGATCGACAAAAAGGCGAGTCCTGGTGAGGATTGTTACTTGCCTAACTTCATGAGAAATGTTGTTCTTGAGCATAGAATTGGAGAGCTTTTCCATCCAGAAATATTTTTATTTAGCAGCGTTGATGGAAACAGTGTCACAGAAGAAAAGATACTCAAATTCTTTCAGATTGCTATGGCTTGCTGTTCTCCTTCTCCAGCTCTTAGGCCAAGTATGAAGCAAGTGCTTCAGAAGCTAAACGAAATCCGCACATAATTGATCTTTTGGAAGCGAATCCACCCCTATTGTGAGATCCCGCATTGGTTGGAGAGGAGAACGAATCATTTTTTATACGAGTGTGTTTTAAAACGGTAAGACTAATGTTGATACATGGTGGATCAAAGTAGACAATATCTGTTAACGGTGGTCTCGGGCTGTTATGAGAATGTTGTCAAAGGATCCATATCAAAGGCCGTTTAGTTAAGTCTTTTGAAGAATAGATTCCATTTTTTTAGAACACTGACTCAATAAAACATAATAACATGATGCGGTTAAGAAAATGCTCTATTCTAATTCTTTTTAAGTCATTCTTCCCGACATTCTTGAAACAAAAGTGTTGATTCTCTCAACCCGCACCTAATCCACCCAACGTGATATATATGATGGAATTTCATTGAACTCTCCTCACGTTCACCCTCTCCATTGACTTATCATGGTTCCGACAATTGATTTCTTATAACTATTTTATTAGTTTGGTAATATATTGAGTAAGAGATTTGAACCTAATAAATATTTTAGTTGAGTTATGTTCATGTTGATCATTGCCGATCAATTATTAACGTTCATATTAGAGTATTTGAACCATTTTATTTAATGATAACGGTTTTATTGAAAAAGGTATATGTACACACGAAATATGTCCGTGGTTAGACTGTAATATTCAGCCCAAGAGAAGGGTAGTGGAGTAATTTCGCTAAATTCAAACCAAGAACACAACGGCGGGGATATGGATCGTATCACTAACCGTCGAAACCGCTACACATGTTGAGTGGGAGAAACCAAAATCCAGTGTACGCAAGCGCACAGAATCATCAAACTACTTCACTTCCACGTAACTAAGAAACGAAACACAACAACATCTAATCCACTGATCAAAATCTCATCCAAAATCTAATGGCTAAACCTCCTAAAACTTCCATAGAGCCAAGCATAGAGCAGCAGAAGCAATTGATCAACAAATGCAAGAACAAAGATAAAAAGTTCGTAACTTTCTCACGCTGCCCTTCACTTTGAAGAAGAGAGAAATGAAAACAGTGTTGCAGAGAAGAAGTTGAAATGGAAAGGAAAAGAGATGGAACGCAGATGAAGAAAGGGCGTTGGAGTGTTGAAGAAGATGAGGTTCTGATGAACTATGTCAACGAGTTTGGTCCAAGAGACTGGAGCTCCCTTCGATCCAAAAGACTTCTCCCTAGGACTGGAAAATCCTGCCGTCTCCGTTGGGTTAATAAACTTCAACCCAACTTGAAGACGTAAGTCATACAATTTCAATTTCTGTATAGATTCCAATTTCTAGAGGAAATCAGTATTTGTGCAGAGGATGCAAGTTTTCAGCAGATGAGGAGAGGTTGGTAACAGAATTACAGGCACAGTTCGGGAATAAATGGGCGAAAATCGCTACGTATTTTCCGGGAAGGACGGATAATGATGTGAAGAATTTCTGGAGTACAAGGAGGAAAAGTTTGGGACGACGGATTTTGCAAACCCCACCACAGAAATCTCAGAAACATAACCAGAAAATTTCAGAATCTCAAAGACTTCATCATGTATTGCCTGATTTAGAGGTAATATAGTTTGATATCCAAGTTAATAGTTACAACTTAAAACTCTGTGATCTGTAGATATCCAACCTTGACTGATGTATTTGCAGGTTCCTACCTCCGTTTCCTCTCAGCTGGAGAAACGATCATCAACCTGGAACGATCATGTCGAGAAAGAATTCGAGTTAGGAAACACAGAGATGCATAAAATGGCATTGTTATCAGTACAGTCAAATATGATAGCTATGGAAACTGAGAATCAAATATTTGGAACTCCATCCGTACACATGCTAGCACCCTTTGACCCTTTTCCTCATTGTTGCATCTCCCAAATCACCCAATCCTCACAAGAGATCGGGATGGTTCCAGACTGCCTCGGACTGTCGCCACACCACATTGCTTCCAATTTGCAAGACGGGCTTGAGCCAGGCTAGACTTCAAAAATAGAAAGCTCCCTGCAGTTCATGAGCAGTTCAATGCCTAAAGAACAAGATATCAAAGCAGAAAGTAGTTTAGAAGTTGAGAATGGAAACCCTTACCATGCAACCGTTGTTGATTGCTTTGACGATATCTCAGCTGATTTGTTTGATTTTTTTTATCAACCTCCCCCTTTATTTTAACAGAAACATGGATATCCAAGCTCCACTAGCTCAATAGACAATACATCCCTGTCCTAGTTTATTAGTTTGCTATTTTCCTCGGTGTCTCTGGTTGAATTGTGTAGCTTACTTCCTGGGTGCTATTATCAGACTATCTGGATTATATCTCTTATCAACAATCGAGGTGTTCAACGTAGTTAAGGGTGCGATCATACTAGCACTAATGCACCAGATTTCATCAGAAGTCCGCAAGTTGGGTGGCCCAAATATTATGTGAAGAAGAACGAAGTTTAAGTCGTATGTCCAACTGACATTGTAAATAGAATTATTATTCACACGCTAAATATAACAGCAGTATTAGTTGTATGTACAACAGATATCTAACTTCAGATCAACCAGTAAATCCTGGAAGGTTATTACAACTAAACGCGCTCCATTTTATGCATCACACTGTAGTTTCTTTCACTGTGCTAGCTGTTCACATCCGAACAAATTTTAAGTTTAATTTACCAACCTGGCCAATCGAACTAAGAAAATAACTCTCAGATATCGACCTGTCGCTAGAGATAGACTTGTATCAAAATTCATCCAAGAACAATGGTCGCTCGAGGAAATAACTGCTGCTGATTTATCTCCAAATTGTTTAATTGGCATCAGTAAAAATTTCCTTATGATGTTCTATGAGGCACTGAATGACCTCAATGGCACTATAGTCAACTGGCAAGGCATCATCCAAAGGAATGTGTGAGGAAGCTGATACTCTCTTCTGAAGCACAAAAACAAAAATAGTGAAAATTAATCCAGGGGGACCATCAAAAGGACAATCGAGGATAATTTTGCACAATATTTAAAATTACTTTCCTTACAAAACTATTTTCCTTCTTAACAATATATGTGTTGAGTTTTCAATATTGCACCATGAATAATAGCTTAATGAACAGGACATTAAAGGCTAAACGGTTCAAAATGTCCCTACTCACTTCTTATACAGATGCAGCCTAAAGATTCGCCGCAAGAATGTTCAAAGAGAGCTTTATTATATGAATTAAAAGTACGGGTTGCAAAGACAGAGCATCGTATTTCTTTATAAGAGCTTCTAATTAACCACTAACTACTAAAAACAGTGCACTACCTAAACAAAGAATCAACAGCAAGCCCACACAAAGTAAACTACTCAAAGCTACTAAAGTGCAGGGTAAAGGTTGGAATATGCCCAAACCTCACTACTTAGTACCTTTCACATTTACTCAGTTGAAAATCCAAGACAGTAGTCACAATAAATTTTATTAACTAGATAGAATTATCTGCATAAAAAGGTGGTAGGTCTTTTCACACACTTCAGATTGTCAATCAATATTAAATGGATAATATAACTCATCACCATCGTTCTCATTCCAAAGCATGCGACTGAAATGTCCACTCCAAAAGAGGAAAAATCTAGAGTTATTTCCAATTATAAAGCACATAGCAAACAATCAAATATCAAGGATTGGCCAAGTTACCTGAAAGCATGTCCCATGCACTATTAAGTAGGTGATGTATTATTCGAGGACTTCGCAGAAGAATTTTTAGAATGATAATCCCAATATTCCCGATAGAATTCAGGCCGCCTGTCCATTTGCCACATTATTATAGGAGTCATCTCCATAGCGAGCTACGAGCATCCATCTATTGAAGGAATACAGACATTAGCAACACAACAAAGAACATGAATGGACTATTTACGTTTGAGTATATGAGAAGATTGATGACTCCAAAAGTTAGGCAAGAAAGGTCAAATTTTCAATGCAGAAAATTAGCAATTACACATCAGAAAAGATTTAGCAATATCAAAAAAAAAAAAAAAAAAAATCGTATCAGCTATAATTAGAGTGTCCTGGACAGCACGTGCTTTGCTTTAGAAATTTGTGCATAGAACCCTGAAGAGACATCCATAAATCGTCTCAGGCAAAATAATAGCCAAAATACCCAAACCATCAAAGGCATACATCACTGGCTACGCATGACAGTATATCATGTTGATCACGAGAAAGATTATGAGATATAGGTTCTGAAATATTTGAACACATAAATATATGGGTCATGATGTTGCACTAATAAGTTATTTGCGAACATGTAAAAATTTGCAGCCTTGCACGCAAGCTTCTCTATCTAAAATGTATGTAGTGCTTCGATATCAAGTAGCATATAAAATAATCCTTTATGACGATGGTTAATTCAAGACAACCTCTGATAAATGCATACCAAGTGACTTTTTCAAGGTTTGAAGTTTGTAATAAAGCAGAGGTCATCACATCAAGTTAGTTCAAAAACTGCATAAATGTGTTCTTACAAGCCAACTTAAACTCATAAATGGACCTAAATAAACAAAAAAAAAAAGATATATGTGTAAGCGTGCACACAAGAGAGAGCACCAGCCTTGTTGAGGACCAGTAAACATAACATATTCTTACATGCCAGCTCAAATTCATAAACAGTCCTATATAAACAAGAATGCAACAGAAATGAACGAACATGTATGCATGCACAGAGAGAGAGATAGAGACCCTGCCTTATAAAGCAGTGCTGTTTGGCTAATGCGGAGAAATAGTGCAGTCATAAACTCTAAGGTCATGTAGTTCACATTGGGAAGTTTCTTTAAAATGTTTCGCAGGTCAGTAATGCTTGTACGTGCACCCCTGATCTCATTGTAAAGCCTAAATGTGACTAGTGGCTCAGGAAAACTGGCCAGGTAACATTTAGCTAGAGCTGCTATGTCAACTGGATTTGTACCTTCAGGTACTGGGGCATCTGAAAAATGTATGCAACCGACACACATTGTGAAATTATTGAAAGTAGATCACAAAAGACAAAACTTAACCGCATAAACTACTTCCTTTACCTTGATTATACATTGACACCAACTGCTGAAGAACCCTTTTATCTCCGTCAGACTTAAATAGCCATGGTGAGTTTAGCCCTAAAAAAAAAATAAAGGATAAGCAAAGGCAAATGTTCGATGGAATTTTCGTCACATGCAAAAAAAAACATGTATAAATGCGTTCATGTATGGAAGTAATTTTGAAATCCAGTACCTGACGAGTTGAGATATTCAGCACATCTGACCAAAATGTGTGGAATGACCCTGCTTGACTGTTGTCTTTGTACGGTTACCTCAATTAGAACTCCAAATACTAGAGATTCATATCAAAATAAAAAATTAATACAGACCCATGCAAGAAAAGTTTGCAGAGAGCTCAAACGTGTTAATTACTCGAAATATAAACAAGTCCAATATGAAAGGAAATATCATTTTATGTAACATAAAAATAGAAAAGAAAAGTTCCACCGAAATTACCTCTACAACTTTAACAACTTTCTCCTTTGTCTCTGACACGCCTTTTTTCAAGAATGTGCCAGTAGTATCAGCAGCAGATTTTAGACTTTCTGGAATCGCATGTACCAAAGAACCAATTCGTTCAGCCGCATCAGCAGCATATCCTTTTGCATCCTTTGCAACTCCCCCGACGAAAGTTCCAGCTGATTGTCCAGCTTGTTTCAGCTTTACTCCTGCAATATATCATTATAGGATAGAAAACATGAGAATTAGAAATGCAGGAGAGTAAACAACAAAATCATATTCATTTAAGTACTGAAAACAGTACCTGATGAAGAAAAGAAACCACCAGCCTTCTCCTTCCACTCTGAAGTATTAACAGAAGGCATTGAACCAACTTTGAAACCAGCGTCAGTTTAAATTTGTGTATTGATTATGCCTGTTGCAGAACAATACATCGAAGTTCAAAATAATAGCACCTCATCAAATGATGCACCGATTCATACTTTCCCTTACACTATTAAATTCAGTTCAAAAGAAACCCCGAATGATAAGGAATCTGACATCCATGACTAAAAACTTAATTACTATAATTCAGTTCATTCTCAGCTAAACACTATCATCAACTGTCTCAATACTCTCAATTATATTTCATTTTCTATCCTTTCCTAGTAAAAATTAGTGAAAAAACTAATAAAGTCATCCGCTAGAACTCTTTAAACATTTCACTTCTTTGCTCATCCCAGTAAAATTGATAAAACAAACAAGCTAGTCATATCCGATGAAAAAATCAAGGAACCATCCACTGTCAGTGAAACACAACTCAACCATAAACATAAAAATTGACTACCGCACAAGATCGTCCAAATAACATCACAAAATTATTTCAAAGTCGAATTCTCTGCTAAATTTCCCGACAACAGAATTTTAAATTAAGAAAAAAAAAAATCAGAGAGTGGCAGAATAAAGAGAAATAACATTAAAAAAAATCCACGAGCTCGAGAAAAGAAAACTAACGATAATCAATCACAACTGTTTACATTGATCAAACATAAAGAAATTTCTACCAGTAAAGAATTCTACCTCGCAGTCGTAATCGAGTACCAACAAAGCAGGAAAATCCCTAGAATCGCACAAGAACTTTGCCGAGAAAACCGAAGAAGAAAATTGTACTTAAGTACCCACGATTCCGAAAAGCCAAAAAACCGCGCTCAGCTTGCAGAAGCTGAAGATCATGAGGTCCCTCAAAGGCCAAGACTCCCTCTAAAAAAAAAAATTAAATCTAACCGAGTGTGCAAACTCAACTAATTAATCGGACGGTTGTGATGTGATTAGGCAATAGAATTCTGCCACGTGGAATAGAAGGTTTTAAGAAACAGTTGGCGAGTTGGGTTCCGAACTTTACCGTAGAAGTAATAAATTTAAGTTATTGAATTACTGGATAAATAGGTTTTTGAAGATTTTCTTTTTCGTCTAATTTGTTTGAAAAAAAAACTAATTTACGATTTAATTTGTTAAAAATATTTTTTTTATTTCGAAAAATATTTGTTACTCTTTTATTTTCCATTCTTTTAATATATTAATTCGAAAAATATAACTCATCACCATATTTAAAAAAATTAATTTTTTAAATCTTATTATATAGACTATTTATGAAATTCTAAACTTATAAAAATTATATAAATTTATTATTATTTTATACCATCACTCACACTAAGGACAATTGTTTAAAAAATATAAAACATCAATTAAATAATATTTCATTAACAAAATTATAATATAACATGAAAAAATTTCTATAGATATAGATATATTTATATTCATTCATAAAAATTGAGATGGGTCGGGACTTGGGCGGGGCTAGGACAAGTATTTGTCCCTATCCCCATTTAACTCACGGATATAATATCTCCGTACTCCCTCCATTTTCCACTCGGGTGGGTCTCCGTAGATTAAATAGATGTCGCTATGTATTAATTGAAGAAAATCACATCCGAATGATGGTGATCATGACCCGATTAAAGGAGAGATATATGAACAAACCAAATCTACCTTCACAATTAAGAGTAGTCGCGAAGACTTATACCAATTTCATGTTGAGTGGTTATCCGTTTTTTATACTCTCAACTCTTGCTGGATTCCACAACAATTGGACTAGTCGTGAAAACTTATAACAATTTTATGTCGAGTGGTCATCCGTTTCTTATACTCTCGACTCTTGTCCCGGTTCCACAACAATTGTAGTCGTTAAGACTTATAACAATTTTATGTTGAGTGGTCATCCGTTCTTTATACTCTCAACTCTTTTCCGAGTTCCACAACAATTGGAGTAGTCGTAAAGACTTATAACAATTTTATGTTGAGTAGTCATCCATTCCTTATACTCTCGACTCTTGTCCGGATTCCACAACAATTGGAGTAGTGAAGACTTAACAATTTTATGTCGAGTGGTCGTCTGTTCTTTATACTATCGACTCTTGTCCCGGTTCCACGACAATCCTCTTCCAAAACCAATGCTCCATCCAAACCCTATCCATCTGTTCAATGGGAATATACTTAGTCTCCGGCAAGAAAAGCAACACAAAGGAAGTCATAATCAAAACCCATCCACCAAAGAAGAAGAAAGTGCCACTTTTCAAGCGACAAAGCATAAAGAGAAAGCTCTGAGCTATGGCGAAAGTGAAGAGAAAATTTGCAGCCACTGTAATGCTCTGCCCAGCTGATCTAATCTCCAGCTGAAAAATCTCACTCGGAACCAACCAACCAAGAGGACCCCAAGACCACGCAAACCCAGCAACATATATGCATATCAAAACAAGAACAAGATACGCATACCCTGTGCTCAGCCCGCCATGATCACCCAGTTGAGCAGCCATTATGCTTCCAATTACAATCTGCGAAACAAACATTTGAACTCCCCCAATTGTGAACAAAGCTCTTCGCCCAAGCTTGTCTACTAGAAGCATTGAAATTAAGGTCGCTGCAGTTCCCACAACCCCAACCACGACTGCCGACAACAGCGAACCACTTTCATCTAATCCAACAGTTCTAAAAAGAATTGGCGCGTAGAATGAAATGACATTGATACCAGTTACTTGTTGGAAGAACTGTATGGATATGGCCATCACAAGTTGAGGTCTGTACTTTCGTTGAGTAATTTTCACAAACGGTTTCTTGATTGCCTTTGATGTTGCATTCGCCTTCACGAGATCTTCGAATTCCGCGTCGACGTCGTCTGTTCCACGGATCCGTTGCAGCATTTTCTTCGCCTTCTGATGTTCATCGCTGCGTTGAATCAGGCTGTTTGGAGTTTCAGGTAAGAAAATCGAACCTAAGGTTAATAGCGACGCCGGAACCCCAGCCAAAGCTAAGGAGATTCGCCAACTGGAGCTGTTCTTGAGCTTCTCGGTTCCGAAATTGACGAGATTAGCCGAAAGTACGCCGATTCCAACGCAGAGTTGGAAGCCATTGTTGATTGCTCCCCTGTAATTGTGCGGTGCCATTTCCGAGAGATACAGAGGAATCGCCTAAAGAAAATTCATCATAATTCCAATAATTTCTCAATTAGGGTTACGAAACCTGAAGGCGATTAGAACAAAACCTGATTAGTGAATCCAAGGCCGATTCCGAGCAGTATCCGGCCAAGTAGAAGCATGTAGACATTGGCGGCCGCTCCGCCCAAGGCGGCACCGACGAGAAAGGCTACGCCACCGGCGAGAATGGAAGGCTTTCTTCCGAAGGATCTGGTGACGGAGGAAGCAAAGAAGGTGAATACAAGGCCGGCAATGTAGAGGGAAGACGTGAAGGAGGTCAAGAGTTGGCTATCGAATTTGCAGTAGTTGCTTATTTCTTCATCTTCTTTCATCTTTCTGTTCACTTCCGCGAAAAATTTGTTCAGAAATGGCTCCATTGATGTTACTCCACCTTCACAACAGTAGCTTTGTTCATCATTCACACAGAAAACTTCGTGAGAACTTGGAAGAAATTCATGGAAACGTATTTTACAAATTCGATTTCAAAAGAAGAACATATGGAAGATTATTGGGAGGAATGAACCAGAGTTTATAAGTAACTAATATATATATATATATATTGAAGGAAAAAAAAAAAAAAAACATGATACATTATATACCTAATAAATACCTGAAATTCCAATGTCGTAGCCGAAAATGAGGCCTCCCATGGCAGCCACCATACAAGAAAGTAGCACAAATAACGTCAATTGGCCCTTATAATCATCCACTCCTGTGCCCTTCACGAACCCTGCAATAGCCATTGATAGATCTTGGTTGCTACTGTTTCTTTAGAGAACGAGCGATTGATGAAGAAGAAGAAGATGATGATAAGCTTTTAGCAAACTCTATTGACTCATATTTTCAAAGATCAACATTAAATTATGTAGTTTAGTGTCACATTAGTCAATGAAAGCTACTATTATATTTAATTCATTTCAAAAATCCTACAGTTATTTGAAATTTGGGGATAAATTTTAATATTTTTATTCCTATTTAATTTGAGGGACGGAATTATATATCTCGTCCTCCTTTATAACTAAAGTTTATTACATTATGCAACGTTTTTTTTTATTTTAATTTAAAAAAATATAGGAAAAGACAGGTATACGTCAAATATAACGATAATTTAATGCATATTTTGCAGTGTAACGGCCCAAATCCACCGCTAGCATATATTGTCCTCTTTATGTTTTTGCTTTCGAGCTTCCCCTTAAGATTTTAAAAGACGTCTGCTAGGAGAAGTTTCACCCAGGGTGTTTTGTTCTCTTCCTCAACCAATGTGAGACATCACATATAGGTTAATAATTTCACTATTAAAGTTAAAATTTGTTTGACATTAACTTACTAGAAGAGGATAGAATCAAAATGATCCATCTATAAAAATATAATAATAAAGTTACTTTTAAGCATATTAGGGCACGATTTCGAAAGTAAATTGTAACAATCAAAGTTCACTGCTAGTAAATATTGTTCCCAAATTCACTACTTGTTAATATTGTTCGCTATGACTTGCTATGTTTCTTCTTACAATTATAAAACACAGGTGTTAGAGAGACAGATTTTCACACTTTTATAAAAAATGCTATTTTTTGTTTCATTCTCTTCTGACATACGTGAGATCTCACTATCCACCTCTCTTGGGCTTAGCGTCCTCACCAGCACAACGATATAATTCTAATACTATTGTAACAGCTAAAACTCACTACTAGTAGATATTGTCTATTTTGGCTCGTTACGTATCATCGTCAGCCTCACGGTTTAAAAACGTGTCTACTAAGAAGAAGTTTCCACACACTTATAAGTAATGTTCTGTTCTCTTCTCAAACCGATGTGGGTTCTCATAATCCATCTTCTTAGGGGTTCAGCATCCTTGTTAATACATGGCTCGGTATCTAACTCTAATAACAATTATAATAGAGAATAACATTGGGTTGTTGGTTGATTTTATCTTAAAAATAATCGTAAAAATATATTTTAATTAAAAAAAAAAGTTAAAGTGATTATCCAAAAGATAAGTATATTAAAAAAAAAGATAAAAGTTGATAAGGTACTTTTATCAATTCAATAAATTTACTTAGTTATTATTATTATTATTTATTTGTAGGCGGCGGGTTTGGGAGTGCCAGAAAGACCGTACCCTATCGAAACGTATGCTTAAGCGTTCAGGGTTCTCCTTTTGCAAACAGCGAAACGGTCGACTTTCTTTGTTCCTCGCATCGATCTCTTTCTCCCTCTTCAAGGACTCCACATGGACTCTCTCAACTCAAACCCTAACCCTAATTCCGCCATCGAAACCCTAGTTCCTTATCCTCCTGATTATTCTACTCCCGAAAATTTCGAAGACCACGATCGCGACTCTTCTATCCCGCCCACTTCCGATTATCACAACTCCTCCTTATTTTCGGGACAAGAAGCTCAGGATTTCCAAGGTCGAAACTCCTCGATTTCTCATGGTGAGAATCCGGGGTTTAGTTCTGGGAATGGATATGCTGGAAACCAAGCGGCCGATGGTGCTCATGTCGGTGCCAATAATGTGCCGAAGGTGGAGATTCAGAGGCCGCTGCTGTCGGAGAATGGATTTACGAACACTCATAGTGGCACCGATAAGGACTTCTCCGGTGGCGAAGAGGAGACCACGAGTAGACGCCGACGTCGGAGCCGATGGGACCCACAGCCCGAGAGTAATGACCAGAGTGGTGGTGAATCTGGGAGCGGTACGCGGAAGAGGAAGTCTCGCTGGGCTGATGATGAGCCCAAGCCGGTAATTCAACTTCCTGATTTTATGGGAGGTATTGAGTTCGACCCTGAAATTCAAGCTTTGAATAGTAGGCTTCTTGAGATCAGTAGAATGTTGCAATCTGGTATGCCTCTGGATGATCGGTCTGAAGGTGCTCGGTCGCCTTCCCCGGAGCCAATATATGACAATATGGGAATAAGAATCAATACTAGGGAGTATCGTGCTCGAGAAAAATTGAACACAGAGAGACAAGAGATAATTTCTCAGATAATTAAGAAGAATCCTGCATTTAAGCCCCCAGCTGATTACAGGCCCCCAAAGCTTCAGAAGAAGCTTTATATACCGATGAAGGAATACCCAGGTTACAATTTTATTGGGCTGATTATTGGTCCTAGAGGAAATACACAGAAGAGGATGGAGAAGCAAACTGGTGCAAAAATTGTAATTAGGGGCAAAGGGTCTGTAAAAGAAGGTAGATTGCAACAAAAGAGGGACCTAAAGCATGATCCGGCTGAGAACGAGGATTTGCATGTTCTAGTTGAGGCTGAAACGCAGGAATCACTAGAGGCTGCGGCGGAGATGGTAGAGAAGCTCTTACAACCTGTTGACGAGGTCTTGAATGAGCATAAGAGGCAGCAGCTTAGAGAACTTGCTGCCTTGAATGGAACCATAAGGGATGAAGAATTCTGTAGGTTGTGCGGGGAGGCCGGGCACCGTCAATATGCATGCCCCTCGCGGACTTCAACATTTAAGAGTGACGTACTTTGTAAAATATGTGGCGATGGTGGGCATCCGACAATTGATTGCCCAGTGAAGGGAACGACTGGGAAAAAGATGGATGATGAATATCAGAATTTCTTGGCAGAGTTGGGAGGCACGATTCCAGAATCAGCAACCAAGCAGACCCCTACACTGGCAATAGGTTCAGGCACTTCAGGAAACAATCTTCCTTGGGCTAACAATACAACAACCGCCAGCAATGCAACACAAGCAGGTGTTGGTGCAAACGGAGTGAAACCTGCTAAGGAATATGACGATACGAACTTGTATATAGGCTATTTGCCTCCAACTTTTGATGATGATGGTTTGATTAGATTATTTTCAACATTTGGTGATATTGTGATGGCTAAGGTTATTAGGGATCGGGTTTCTGGATTGAGCAAAGGTTATGGATTTGTAAAGTATTCTGATGTTCAGATGGCAAATAATGCAATTGCCAGCATGAATGGTTATCGACTAGAGGGCCGAACAATTGCTGTTCGAGTTGCTGGGAAGCCACCGCAGCCTACTGTGCCTCCTTGCCCACCAGCATCGGCTGTGCCCACGTATCCAGTTTCAAGTCAGCCTGTTGGTGTCTATCCATCTCAGCAGTTTATGCCGGGTGGTTCTCTTGGGAATGTTCCTCCACCTTCAAATTATGCAGGAACTCCAGTTCCATGGGGTCCCCCAGTTCCTTCTCCATATGCTTCTTATCCCCCTCCACCTCCAGGTTCTAACATCTATCCGCCAGTTCAGGGTCAGACCATGCCTCCTTATGGCGTCCAGTATACTCAAGTCCAGACAGCGCCCCCTGGTGCTCCATCTCAACCAGTGTCTTCGGGTGAAGCACAACAGAGTTTTCCGCCAGGATTGCCATCTGAAAACCCTACTAGTCAGCCAACTACTGCATACAGGAGCACTTTATATTCGATGCCACCAACTGCTCAACCCTCTTACCCGCCTTCTTCATACGGTTACCCACCTTATTATAGTGCAGCTTCTACACATCCGCTACCCATGTCTACATCAAATACGGATCAGCCTCAACCACCCAGCGGGAATGTTCCTTGGTCTACAAATCCTCCATTACCTCCTCCTATGCCTTCTGCAGGGAAGACAGTATCAGGTGCAGATGCTGAGTATGAAAAGTTCATGGCAGATATGAAATGATTCTAGTTCTGATTTAGCATGCTTCGATTTTGGAGGAGGTATGTTGAGAATTTCTTTATTGTCATTTTAAACCCTGGGTGAACTTCTGTGAAATGGGTTCATTTCCAGTTTTGAACCCTTGAAGAAAAAGAATCATCTGTTGAAACTAACGTTATTGGGCTTTTTTCATGATCATTTAATTCATAACCATTTTTGTATTCCTAACCATTTTTTACTAATCAATTTTTATATGTTTCTCCCTTCAGTATGTTTAGTTTTGATTTTTGAACAGCCAAACAGGATCGAGTTATCTCTGTAGCCCTGGATATGGAAGGATCATACTGCTGTAGGAGTAGACTGTTGTTTTGTCTCTTGACACTGGTTTTTATCCAAAAAAAAAAAAAAATCTACGAATTATTTGTTTTAAAGTAGTTATTCTAAGACACAGAGTGCTCCCAATTATTTGGCTATTGTTTTCATTTTCTTAGTTTTTGAATGTATGGTTACACAGTCACACTTATGGAGGGTATCTAGAATGGTATAGAAGTTTTGGAATATTTATTTCTAAGCCATATAAAAAGGCATTTCAATATTTAGATCTGCCTTAATATTTTTCATTTTAAGGGTGAGTTATGTCTATTTTATCAGATTAAAATTTTTGGTATTTTCATCTCAATTAGTTAATTTTTATGTTTTGTGACGTCTTAATTTTAGAAACCTATATATGGGGTAAAGTTGAAACTCGTAAAAGATAAGTTAGTTAAAGACCCCAATATTAAGGACTAAAATATATATTTAGTCTTTTAATAGAAGAACGTTTACTTTATTTTCTGCTCTTTTCATCACCGACAAGATAAAATAGGTTATTGTACTGTTTTCTTTTCTGTATCTGCAATCCTCTAACATGTTGATGAATATGAGAGTGATATGGTTATGTGTGCCATTTTCTCTTCTCCAAACAATCCACCATCCTCTTAGACGTTGTTGATATTGAGTGTGAAATTGCAATGCACTCTTCTTTTTTATGAATACAATTTGTAGTTTTCCACACCTTTTTTTTTTGTTGTGATGTATACTTGTTGATTAGTCTTGCAGTTATTAATCTTCCACTGGTATCATGTAAAATTTGACAGGACTGATGTTTCTTGGAGCTGATTACTTACCTCTTGCCATGACTTTGTTGGGAGTTTGGGACTCACCTCTTTAACCTTGCTGTACTGTCTTGACATTTGCAGAGATTCAGGCTAGAAGTTCTTGTCACACTGCCTTGTATTGAAGGATCCAGTTAATTTGTGCTCGTCTATTACTATTATTATTTTTTACTTTCTTCATTACCTACTTCACAGATTTAAGTAATGATATTTCTTGATACATACTTGTTGCTTATCCTAACAATTTATTTATCATTGTTTCCTGTTTTGACATTCTAAGTAATATTTTATTGTTATGGCGTTGATGCCTTCCATCAGTTGATCAAGCAGGTAATTGTACCCTCAGTTTCCATGTGAATGATGTGGTACAATGAAGAATTGCTTTTAACATTTCTTCTGTTAGATGTATGTTGATTGTTTGGGCTAACATGATTCTGTTCAGCATAATATGCTTTCTGTTTTGAGGGTTCTAAATATTTAAGTATTATGGTGGTGGTGGTATTCTTCATGCCTTCCATCAATCCATCTTGAAGGGATCATGCCCTACAGTTTTGACACCTGGGGGTATGTGGAAAAGCTACCTTGATTTATAGCATTTTTTAATAATTTCTTCACGTTTATAAACTATTCTGATGACTTTTTCTAGTTCTCTTATGGCAGGTTAAAGATGTCAGACTTGTTAAATCACAGGCTATCCAATTTATATATTGTAAATCTATTGATTGTGTGTTTGTGTGTGTGTGTGTGTGTGTGTGTGTTTGATTGTCATGTTCCCGGTGAAGTGCTAGATAATTTTCTGCTGACGTTGAAATGAAAATTGGTTCTTTTAGAAAGAGGAAAAAGAAAAGATAACTTTCTACATGCTTGGGGTAGCATCTTTGGTTTCTGAGGACATATGAGACCTTGATCATTATTTTTAAATAATAACCTTTATTTTATTCTTTGACAGTAGTCACCCTAAGCTAATAAACTTGAAAAGCATGGAGTATTTGTACGTTGTTATTGAGTTGGTTGGTTGGCTGCCTGTTATAATGCATCTTGTGTGAGGAAGCTTTTGTTAGATTATCCATTTGTTTTGCTCAATAGCTTATACCTTTCCGGTTCTTTATAGCAATGGATTTTAACTCGCTTATAGATTGGTGGAATGTGCTGTTGTGCTTCTGACCAATAGGCACCGAGTGAGTGCCCTACTTTATAGATTGGATGAAATGTGCTGTTTGTGGCTCACTTGTTTCAAATCTCGCTTTGCCTGTTGATTGTCATGGTCACGGTAGTGAGGAACAAGGGGAGTTTAAGGAAAAACATCATTCCTAAAAGAAGAGGTCTTAAAAGCATCTTGTGCTTGCTTGTATGGTTGTTTTGTTTCTTTTGTACACATCGTTTACATGGGTCTCTTATTTCCATTTTGTATGGTCCTTCATAGCCATCATATATAATATAATGGCTTAAATCTTCAAGACAAGAAAGGATGTTTCTCTAGGGATTTAGGCTTCTTTCGTAAGCTATTTTTTGACTTTGCTGACATGATTGTGAGTTCTTAAGGTCAATCGTAATAGATGATAAAAGTGCCACTATGTGGTTCCTGCTGTCTGCCGCGTAGGTCGTGGAATCTTGCTGATGAAGAACTTGATTTACAATTGCCTGTTTCATTGCAGGAGCAGGATGTGGTAGTAGTGTTTGTGTGTTTAATGCAAAATATTTTGCCTGGAAGAGTTGTATTATTTAGTGTTACTTTTGGAGGCATATTCCATATGTCGTACTTCCTGCCTGGCTGATCTTTGGTATATCAGTAAGGCACAGCTGAAACTGTACATGTATAGACCATAATTTAAAACATTCTCCCCCAATTTATGGCCTGCTTTACTAACGCATCTTGACTAATGCAGATGCATCTTTATGGCAGAAGTGCCATTATCTTTCTTAAAATTGTAGGGACAGAGGGGGCCGTTCACTCCCATTTATTGCTGGCCTTTGTCCTCAATCTGAAATGGGCATATATGGCGTCTCTCTTGGCGCATAGTTTAATCGGTAAAAACCATGATGGGGTAAATTTTTGAAGATGTTTTAACATGTGAGACGAATCAACTTTGAGATTAATTTACCATACGTTCAATGTCAAATGTTGGATGGAGTTTAGTTTGTGAGATAATGTTGGTAGGTACATATGAGCTAGTCAAGCCATACATGTCACTTTATTAGGACTTACATGAGAGTTAACTAGAAATGAGCTATTATGTTGCGTTTTTTTTATTGATCCTACCTGTCCCGATGGAAGTTTTCGGGTCTGAATGTGAATGCTGTCGATCTTGTTCGTGTTTGTTTTATCGTTATGTTTTGAAATAATATATATATTCAATTTTCTTGACTAAGCTTATTGTTATAAAATATAAATTAACATGCTTTTTTGCCGAAATTATTTTAATCAACAAACTTTCCTGTCATTAGGGCTTGCAATTTAAATGATCAAGTTTAGAAATTACTTAACTACGATGACACTCAGCAATTGAAACAAACTGCCTTGCTTGTGCACCTGTTAACTCAACACTACACTCTTCCTCTGAGTTTTGATTTTGGTTTCATCTAATCATTAGGTTTCAAGGATCTAATTTTTCTCTTTTAAACTTAATGTTTATTGTTGATTCTGAGTTTTAGATCATCATATCCATGTAAAATTGTGTTATAGAGAATGGAGCGCACCTGCAAAACAAACAAGTGTGGCCACCTACACTCTTGATGCTCAAGTTCGTTTGCGATTAGGTTAGACTAAAGAACTTGGTCGTTGAGATATCTTTGAATGCCTTCTTGTTTTATAGTGAAAAGTTTTGAAAGGGGTAAGACGCTCGAGAACCAATCATTTTAAGTTGACTTTAATTTTTTTAGGCTAGTATGGTTGAAAGGAACAAGACACCCGAGAATTGATTATCAAATGACATATCAATATTTAATTACGATAACTATGTTTTTATATTGAATCTTATAAACTAAAGAGTTCAAAAATAGTAATCTAATAGAAACTAAACTCAAAATATTTCAATTTAACAAAAAAAAAATAAATAAATAAATAATAATAATATATATATTTTGATAATGAATAAAAATAGGAAACCTTAGTGTGGGTATATATACCTTTTCCATAAACTAAATGACAATAAAATTAAATAAATATGAAACCTTAGGCTGCTTAATTTTTTTTATTTTATTTTTCAGAAGACACTTTTTATTAAACCTAATTAATAATCAATAAAATCTAAAAAGCGCCCAAAACGACCGCGTTTGATATTTCCATTCTGGAAACAAGGGGCAGAAATGTAAAAAAGGCCAAATATATTGCGCTTGCCCGAAGAAAAAACCCTAGCTCGAGAACCAGACTTGTATACCTCAATTTTCTCTAACCTCATTCGTCTTCTCCGCCGAGCTCTGCCGAAATGGGTATGTACCTCTGCATCATCTCATTGTTATCTGATCTTTGCTTTACTTCCAAGTAACTTTACGCTAGATGTATTACATGACTTCCTGCATTTTCATTCTCTAGCACAATTCATTCAGGTTTGTATGTTGTCACTGGTTTTTGTTGAAGGTTTTGTGATGTTTCTAGATCACTTCCTTGTTCCGTTTTCGTTTTTTTTTTTAATTATTCTTGTAAGTTCGTTATTTGAGTCCTGGTTATGCGTTCGACATTGATTTGGTGTTTTATCAGGTGCTTATAAGTACGTATCCGAGCTATGGAGGAAGAAGCAGTCCGATGTGATGAGGTTTTTGCAAAGAGTGAGATGCTGGGAATATCGCCAGCACCCTTCAATCGTTCGTGTTACGCATCCTACTCGCCCAGATAAGGCACGTCGATTAGGCTACAAGGCCAAACAGGTACATGAATCTCTGCACCTTTGACTCTCTGATACTTGCTTTATTATTGATTCTTGGTTTGAACTTCATGACATCTGTAAAAATTTAGAAGTAATGAGATAAGACATTGAGTTTTGTTTACTTTTGCTGTCCGCATTTCCTGAGTTAATTTCTTCATAATTTGTTTACGTGTAGAAGTTGAATGTGATTCACATTCGACCCTTCTATGGTTTATGCGTCACTTGTGCTTTTCTTTATGCCTGACACGGATTACTCTTGATCTTTTCTTTAAAAAAAAATCGTGCGCATTGATTGAAAATAAATGTTATAAAATTGTTGCTTCACTATGTTTTTTTCTTTTAATTGGGTGGAACGATTTGGTTCCCTAGGAAAAGAACAATGTTAGAACTGCATTGAGAAAGTTTCTATTTGGAAAGTTTCTGTTTGATGAATGGTTCAAGTAGAATTAGGGGGAAAGTATGATTTCCTTGCAATTGCTCGAGAAATTAGAAGTAGTTCTGATATTTGTTTTGCATGAGGAGAGAACGACTTATGTGCTTTTATTCTTACACGTAAAAACATAGATATGGAATATGTATAACATGGATATTCTCCATTTGACTCCTTATGAGTGACGTAGTGCAATCATTTCATCATATTTGTCAACTAATTAGAAATTAGTTTTTTCCTCTTCGGTCTACTATTATGTATTTTCTTATTTTAGCAACGATTTTGTAGGGTTATGTTGTATACCGTGTACGTGTGAGGCGTGGTGGAAGGAAGAGGCCTGTTCCTAAGGGTATCGTATATGGTAAGCCAACAAACCAGGGTGTTACCCAGCTGAAGTTCCAACGCAGCAAGCGTTCAGTTGCCGAGGAACGTGCTGGCCGTAAGTTGGGTGGTCTTAGAGTTCTCAACTCCTACTGGATTAATGAGGTAACAAGCGATTATTATTAAGATGAAATAAAATGGACTTGACATTGGCATACACTTATTCCTTGTATTTATTCTTATGGAACCGAACAAGTCGAAGTTTAGGAGAGTTGCTTCTTAACCTTCCCGAAAACAGTCTGCTGGAGTGTCTCTGATTATTTTATCTTCATTACTGCAGGATTCAACATACAAATACTTTGAAGTGATCTTGGTTGATGTGGCTCACAATGCTGTTCGTAATGATCCAAGAATAAACTGGATCTGCAATCCTGTTCACAAGCACAGGGAACTTCGTGGTCTCACTTCCGCTGGGAAGAAGTACAGAGGTCTTCGTGGAAAGGGTCATCTTCACCACAAGGCAAGACCTTCACGAAGGGCTACATGGAAAAGAAACAACACGCTCTCTCTTCGCCGCTACCGTTAATCTCAGCGACTTCATTAGATTCCATCTCATCCTTGTATTTTGCTCAATTGCTTGGTCGTCCAAAAAGAAACTTCAGTTCTTCCAAGTTTTTGTTTAAATTTACTGGTAGCCAAACTGGGGTTTTCTAGTGTTTCATGCGGATGCATTTTTGGTTCTTTTCTTGAGAAAACTTCTGAGTTCTTATTTTCACTGCAAGACTCTTGTTCATCATTTATTCTCTCCAAGCTTGAGTTTTTCCTCCAAAAATGCCAATGTCTGTTACTGATTAGGGAATTCAAGAACATTAGAGAACTCTAACTCATCCAGAAATCACATCTTGAGCTTCTGACTTGTTCTTGTTAACAGCCATTGTGCAGGAGATTGAAATTTATCAACTCAAAGCGTTAGCTTTGGTTGTTTAATCTTTATTCTGCTGATTCTTATTTCACAAGAGCCTCTGTTTCTTCATTGAGGAGGATCTCTCTTTTAGTAGTTGACATGTGAATTAGCACTGTTGAGCTAAAACTAACAAAAGCCAGTGTGCCGGCCACTCTAAAAAGGCACTTTTTCTCCTTTTCTTTTCCCAATATCTTTTCTAAAAGCCTTCCATATCACTAGTTCCCAATGGAATACTTTCATCTGTTAACAAGTCGTAGTGGTTGACAACTGAAAAACAAGCCTCTTCCTCGTTGATAACACATAAACTGCTGGTTTCCCCCCTGTTTTCTTTCATCTTTTTTTACTATGTTCTTCACATAATCATCTCACAAGGATGCCCTTTTGCTATCTGCAGTTCCATCGGTAAGTAAATATGAAGACGATGGACAAAGGTACTGTTGTATCGTTCGATATTCTTTCATTTTTCTCGATGAAAGCTCAATGAATAATCAAGCACGTATAAGAGAGGGAAGGTAGAAGATGATTGGCAAAGGAGCAGAGGTGATGATTGAAAGGCCACATGCCATAGCTTTGTGGGTTGGAGAGGTAATTATAAGGTTTGAAAGCATGGAGAGAAAAAGGAAACAAAAAAGTGAATGAACTTATGATTAAGATGTAGACTTTAGGGGCAACAAATTCACCATAAACTATGTTCCATCTTCTATACCAGAAATGATGACAGTTTTTGAGCCTTGCTTCACTCTATTTTTCACCTTCAAATTGCAGTATCCATGATTACCAGAACCACATCATATTTGTTTATTTTGAAAAGTACCCTCGAAAAAGAAGCATCAATATGAACATCCAACCTGATTCACCTCTAGCCTTCTAAGGAACGTTTGGCTCGTAGTTTTAAATAAATATGGTCTCTCGAGTTTGAAGATAAGAAACACGGGCTTGTATGATTTTTTTGTTGGATTTTTGTTTACTTTGTTAATATTTTTCTCACTCTAAAAAGTTACACAACCTGTTTGCCTTTCTTCTTTGTTTTCCGTACATTAGAATTGTTCAGACGAAAAACCGAGTTGCATACTGGATGAAGCTTAGTCCTTCAAACCTTTCGATCTCACAACTTTAGTAGCTAAGCGCTCCCACGCTTTAAGAGCAGTTTTATAGATATCAAAATTCAATAATGAGAGAGAAAATGAAGGAAAATATTTTTGTTTTTTTTTTTAAATGAATGATCGTTTCTTAAGTAATAATTATATTATGTCAATTTAAATACACATCAAATATTTGAATTCATTTTCACACCTTTCTAATAAAAAAATAAAATCATCTTTTTCTAATGAGTGCTAAATAAAAACAAGACACTAATCTAATGATTAGAGGCCTAATTAGAGGGAAAAAAACATCATTAAAAAAATCAAATGGTTAGTAAAAAAATATATATATATTGATTTATTCTTCACCTTTTTTAATGAGAGGTTAAATTTTCTATTAATTTATGTAAATTTTAGAATAATCAAATTAAGAATATTTCAAGAACAATACATCCTTCCTAGGCAACCTTTTCTTTAAAAAAAAAAACAATGGTCATAATATACTTCTTTGAATACTTTTAACCTCTTACCCACAAAAGTCACTTCCACTCAACGTTCTCGGGGCTCTCGGTGCTCCCGTAGTTCACAAGAAGAAAAGAAAAAGTCATATTTTTTTTTTTTACCTCCACCCACGAAAGTCACTTCCACTCAATCTCTTATGGGCTCTCAGTGCTCCCGTAGTTCACGATAAGGAAAAACGACTAATCCTTTTTTTTAACCTCTACCCACAAAAGTTACTTCCACACAACGCCCTTTGAGCTCCCAGCTCTCCCGTGGTTCATGAGAAGGAAAAATGACTCATCGTTTTTTTTTAACCTCTACCCACAAAAGTCACTTCCACCCAACGCTCTCTAGGGCTCTCAGGGCTCCTGTGGTTCACGAGAAGGAAAAATGACTCAAATTATGTCTATTTACATCACCCCTTATTATACTCCAATTATCACTTTTCCAAACATTTGTCTAAAATTGCAAATGAGGACAAAAATATTAAAATTTAGCATATTTTCCACCCTAATTTTGCAAGGAAGGGTCTAAATTATTTGAATTTCCATTTTAACCCCTTCTTTCTCAAACCCTCAAAATATGTGGAGATGCCCATTTGATTAATATTTGCACTAATGATTTAATGGGGTCCCTTAATCTTGACTTAATCTTCCCAAGATTTACTAAATATCTCAAACCCTAATCAATGTAATTAACCCCTTTAATCACATACTTCCCCCTATGGCATGATTGTAAATATAAATGTCTCATGTAAAAATAAAATAAAATTGTGTTAAATGTTTTAATGATATTAAATTATTGAAATGAATTTAAACACTAATTTTATGAATTTAATTTAGCTAATTAAAATATTTATTTTGAACCCAATTAAATTAAAATTTATATATATTGGAAATATTTTTTTAAATATTTTGTTTTGGTTTGGAGGGGCTTTTTGTTTGGGCATGTAAGACACATTCATTAGTTAAATGACATAAAGAGATTTATTTAAAAAAAAAACATAATTAAAGTACTAATAATTATATTTTGTTTGTTATAAGCTAACATCATTATTTCCATTTCCAAATTAAAGTTATTCAATCAAAACTATGCCTTATTATTAATAGAAAAATAAATAAATAATCAATAGCTATATAAAAAATAAAATAAAATAAATAAAAAGGTTTTGGATTCTCGAGATTTTTTTATTGTCTGGGAAAACTGCTCGTGCCCATTTCTAACTAGTTTTAAATTTTTAGAGCATTCAATGCATGAAACTGGTATAGAGATGTCAAACAGTTATCGCCTCTGCACAGAGAATTCTTAGGTATTAGGCTGTGAATATAATCTCTCTCTCCAACCTCATGTATTAACGAAAAAAAATACTCATCATTCCCTCCTTCATTTTATGTTTAAACGTCATGTATGGCTCGAATCTAATCTAACAGGTGGTTTTCTTCGACGGGTCATAGTTTGAGAATTCGAGCAATAAACACTCTTGCATTCTACAAGCGAAAAATTCTCATTCTGTCTGGAGGAGGTTTCGACTCCCTACTCGATAGTTAAGTCGTTGTTGTTGTTTTTTTACTTGCATCACATATAACACTAATTTTAAACTCTCAAATTTTGCTTTCATAACTCTTTTTCGAAATCTCTTTGTCCCCGTTTTCTAAAACTTCTTAACCCGAAGTCAGAAGCTCGAGCATACATAGCTTGGCTATAGACGATGCAAGAACGAATTGACTTAACTCAGTTGTTGGTGGGAAGTGAGTGTCGCATAATTGCAAGTCCGCTATATTTTTAAATACATGTAGTAAAAGTGAAATGAGGGGCAAAATTGTCACAATAAAAATTTAAAATAATTTTTTTAGAAAAAATGGAGCCATTTGAGTTTTAAGGGAGAAAGGGAAAAGGAGAGAAAATCACGCGTGGCGTGGGAGTGTGAAATGATGCGATAAATTTGGATTTCTTGGTGGGGGCCCACAACTGTGTCAGGCAGTGCCATGCACGTGCCATTATGGGACCAGACATGTCTTGCCACGACAAATAACAACAAATGAAAAAAAAAAAAAAAAAAAATCCTTTTTTTCTTGTTTCTTTCTTTTTTTAGGAGCGAAGGGAATGAGGGAGACAAATTGGGAGGTGGGCCCACACCACATTTTTTTTAAAATAAAGTAATTGGGCCCCACAGGCCCATTTGAATGGTCTGGGCCTAGGGCATGCTCTGTTCTCATCACTCTCTCTTTGAGTTCTTAAAAGGAGGTGGAGAAGAGAAGAGTAAGGCAATGAAGGGAGGATTTTAGTGGGGTAAATTCCTCCCCACTTTGTCTTACCCCCTTCATCCCACTATTCTTTTTGCACAAAAGGGAACTAAGGGCATTTTTGTCATTTGAAACACGCTCGACCCATCGAATCTTAACATAAACGTCAATTGATTTCATTTTACATAGATAAATTTCTTTGATTTTTAAGAATCGAATTAAATTTTAAAAATATTCGTTGATTTTTATTAGATAGACCACCAACCATTTTAACAATACACCAAGGTACGAATTTGAACTATAAGATATCTTAACTAATTGAGTTATGCTCGTGATGACATATATCTTAATGATTATAAAAAATTGATAATCACATTATCTTAATCCATCCCGGATAAAAAAGAGGGCACTCACTCCTAAAACCGATAGAGTAATCAGTAATATTAAAGCCATATGGATAACCTCTTCATCTTTTTACCCTCAAACAAAAAAGAAAAAGAACAAAAAAAAAAAAGGACAAATTCCTTTCTAAGGAACAAAGGGAATGAAGGGTATTTAGGTAATTTAGTAATGGAAATGGAAGATGGGTAATGATGATTTTGTTTCATAGGCTTGCGGCTTTATACCGTGTCTTTTAAGTGTGTCGGTCAAAAATTAATTTAAGTCTAACTCAATTGATTAACTTTATTTAAATATATACACGAGTTCGTTTATAATTATAATTTGATTAAAAAAAATATATATAATTCACATGAAATTGTGAAATTTTGTTTTATGGCATATTATATAAATTCATTGTGTATTGTGTTTTATAAACTAATTTTAATATTTATTAATATTAAATTATTATAGATAAAATTGGAATTGGAAAATGAATTTATTTATTTGAAAAAGAATAAAATATATATTTTTAAAAAAATTATAAAAATAGGTGCAAAATGCTAGGATGATTTGGGTAGGGGTCAAATTGAAAGGAAGCGGTGGAAAGGGTGTTAAGCACGCGCGGCAAAGGAGCTATGACCACACAGGAAATGGTCCGACCGTTTTTTTCAAAATTCCCATACTGCCCTTCCGTAATGCGACAAAACAATATTCTACTTTTACATACGTACACACTGTTTGTTTTAAGGAGGAAACTAAAATTAAAATGTTTTTTATTTTTTATTTTTTTATTTTAAATGAAAAAAAAAAAAAAAAAA
>NW_019272017.1:1707907-1718546 GCF_002738345.1 Cucurbita maxima | reverse complement strand
TTTTTTATTTTTTATTTTTTTATTTTAAATGAAAAAAAAAAAAAAAAAAAAGGAAATAGACAGATTCTGTTGGAATAAACTCATAGTTCGGATTAAGGAATGAATGACAAACGCTCTGATTTTTAAACTATTCAACTGTCTCTCTCTCTCTTTTTCTTTTTGAAAATTATTTTCCCTTTTTTTCTGATAGAGAATTTATTATTTTTTAAAAAATGAATTTTCATATATTTGTATAAAAAATCTCTTATATATTTTATTAGAGGATAAAATGTTCGAATATATAAATAATGGTAGAAAGTTTAAAAAAATTAAAGCAAATAGTATGATATTGTCCACTTTAAGCATAAGCTCTCATGGCTTTGCTCTGAGCTTCTCAAAAGAGCTCATACCAATGGAGAGTGTATTCTTAGATTATAAATTCATGATCATTCCCTAAATTAACCGATGTGTGACTTTCATCATCCAACAATACTAACATATTATGAAGCTAAAAATTTATTGAAGACAAATTATGAAAAAGCTGCCTCCCATGTCTGAAGAGCAGGGTGCTCATTTATGATTCATCATATGTTACTTTTCTTCAATTTTTTAAAATTTTTAATTTTGAAATAAAAATAATACCGGACTGTTTTTTCAGTTACTAGTAAATTAATAATAATAATAATAACATACCAAAAAAAATAAAATTAATTAATTAATTCTTACTTATCCTAAAAGAATTAAAAGAAAACTTAAACGTTAAGAATATATTAAACATTACCTAGGTGTTTATCTCTTATTATAAAGCATGAATTTCACGAACAATAATGTGTAATTTGAGATAAACGAAATTCATCGTTATATACTTACTAGCTTAGCTTAATTCGTAATTAGTTGCGATTAATTAACCTAAAACTAATGTGATTGAATGAATAAATCGGTCAAAAAATTTATAGTAGCCTATTGGTTGTTTGTATTTAATTTTTTTTTTTTTTTAAAGGAAAATTCGAAAAAAAAAACAAATAAACAAGTTGTAGAAGAAGGAGATCCAGTAGTTAAGGTTATGGGGGGAGGGTGTTCTTCTTCCTCCATGGCCGCCAACCAAAACCCACTGAAGAAAACCAATCATCACCATCATCATGAAATGTCTTCTGCTCCCAGCACTTCTAAAAAGCACTTCCCACACTCATCATCTTCTTCCTTCCCTTAAAATTACAGTCTCTTCTTCTTCTTCTGCTCTCTGCTCAGCCAAAGATTCAATACGTCAGCCATGAAAACAGCTTCCAGTTTCCTGTTCTTGATCTCTGCTGTTCTTTTGATCATCGTCTCTTTTCTTCTTTCTGCAACTTCTTCAACTCCAACAGTTTTGCCCCTTCAACTTCTCTCTCTGCTTTCCCTCAAATCCTCCATTAAAGACTCCTCTTCGAGCTTTCATGATTGGGACCCTAAACCCACCTTCTCCAAAGCTGATTTTCATGACCCGATTTGGTGCTCTTGGTCTGGAGTTCGATGTGATCAGAACTCACCGGAAATTACCTCCTTGGATTTGTCTCGTCGGAATCTCACTGGGTTTATTCCCTCTGAAATTAAGTACTTAACGAGCTTAGTTTATTTGAATTTGAGTGGTAATAGCTTTCTTGGGCCGTTCCCCACCGCCATTTTTGAGCTCACTCAGCTTACGACTCTTGATATTAGTCATAATATCTTCACCTCCACTTTCCCACCTGGGATTTCCAAGCTTAAGTTCTTGAACGTTTTCGATGCCTACAGTAACAACTTCACTGGTCCATTACCGCAAGAATTCGCACATCTCCGGTTCCTCGAATGGCTCAACCTCGGTGGAAGCTACTTTAATGGCAGTATTCCGGCGAGTTATGGCGGTTTGTCACGGTTGAAGTATTTGCATTTGGCTGGAAATGCTCTTGATGGTCAAATTCCAGGGCAATTAGCGTATTTAATCAAACTCGAGAGAATGGAAATCGGTTACAATACCTTCTCCGGCGGGATTCCGGCGGAATTTCCATTGTTGTTGAATCTGAAATACTTGGATATTGCCGGAGCGAATCTCGCCGGGACTCTGCCGCAGGACATTGGAAACATGACGAAGCTGCAAAATCTGCTTCTCTTCAAAAATCGAATCACCGGCGAAATTCCTGAAAGTTTAGGGAAATTAGAAGCGCTTGAGGAGCTTGATTTTTCGGAGAATCGACTAACCGGAACGATTCCGTCGGATTTGTATAATCTGAAGGAATTAAGAGAGCTGAGTTTGATGGCGAACGATCTGAGTGGGGAAATTCCACAAGCACTTGGCGATCTTCCAAATCTCGCCAGTTTGCGATTATGGAACAATTTGCTCACAGGTCCACTGCCTCAGAATCTCGGCTCGAACGAGAAGTTACTGCAAGTCGACGTGTCGTCGAATCAACTCTCCGGTCCGATTCCTCCAAATCTCTGCCATGGAAACAAGCTGTACAAGCTCATTCTGTTTTCCAACAAATTAGGGCACGAACTTCCCGCCTCTTTAACGAACTGCACGTCTCTCGTTCGTCTTCGAATCCAAAACAACTTCCTTAACGGCTCGATTCCTCACGGTTTCGGCATGTTGGAGAATCTGACATTCGCCGATTTCAGTAACAATAACTTCGCCGGCGAGATTCCGGCGGATTTTGGTAATGCGGTAAAGTTACAGTACTTGAACATTTCACAGAACGCCTTCGGAACTTCCTTACCGGAGAATATCTGGAACTCGACTAGCTTACAGATCTTCTCGGCGAGTTCTTCGAGAATCATCGGTAGCATCCCCGATTTCGTCGGGTGTAGATCTATCTACGAGATCGAACTCCAGGACAATAATTTAAACAGTAGTATTCCATGGACGTTCGGCCATTGCGAGAAGCTACTCACGCTGAATTTAAGCAGGAATTCGTTAACCGGCATTATTCCATGGGAGATTTCCACGCTGCCGTCGATTACCGCCATTGATCTGTCACGAAACTTCCTCACAGGTACAATCCCTTCAAATTTCCAAAACTGTAGCACAATCGAAAGCTTCGACGTATCATACAACCAGCTCACCGGCCCCATTCCATCGACCGGAACAATCTTCCCGGGATTACACTCTTCTTCATTCATCGGCAACGACGGTCTCTGCGGCGAGATTCTAGCAAAACCCTGCGCTGTCGACGCGCTCTCCGATGGCGGGATAGAGGTCCGACAGCAGCAGCCACGGCGGACGACGGGAGCAATCGTGTGGATAATGGCAGCGGCGTTTGGAATCGGACTGTTCGTATTAGTAGCCGGGACGAGATGTTTTCAGGCGAATTACAGCCGTCGATTCGGCGATGGCGACGAGGAAACGGGACCATGGAAACTAACCGCCTTTCAACGGTTGAACTTCACGGCGGAGGACGTGTTAGAGTGTATGTCAATGACGGATAAGATCCTGGGAATGGGGTCCACTGGGACGGTATATAAAGCGGAGATGCCAGGTGGCGAAATCATAGCGGTGAAGAAATTGTGGGGTAAATATAAAGAGAACATCCGACGGCGGAGAGGGGTTCTGGCGGAAGTGGAGGTACTGGGGAACGTGAGGCACAGGAACATAGTGAGATTGTTAGGGTGCTGCAGCAACAAGGAGTGTACGATGCTGCTCTACGAGTATATGCCAAATGGTAATTTGGACGATTTACTGCACGGTAAAAACAAGGGTGAAAATTTGGTGGCCGACTGGATAACTAGGTATAAAATTGCACTGGGTGTGGCACAGGGGATTTGTTATCTTCACCATGACTGTGATCCAGTCATCGTGCACCGCGATTTGAAGCCCAGTAATATTTTATTGGACGGTGAGATGGAGGCCCGAGTGGCGGATTTTGGCGTCGCTAAGTTGATCCAGACCGATGAGTCAATGTCGGTGATCGCTGGATCCTACGGCTACATTGCACCAGGTTTGTACAATTTCTTTTTCTATTATATTAAATTAAATTAAAAAAACATATAGTTTATTTTTAAAATACATCTGAAATTTAAAAAATATTC
The DNA here is from genome assembly GCF_002738345.1 of Cucurbita maxima. Taxonomy (NCBI): domain Eukaryota; kingdom Viridiplantae; phylum Streptophyta; class Magnoliopsida; order Cucurbitales; family Cucurbitaceae; genus Cucurbita; species Cucurbita maxima. Next base: position 1,714,529 of record NW_019272017.1, on the reverse strand, counting down.
AATAATATTCTTAAAATTAACCAAAAAAATAAAAAAATAAAAAATACATTAGGTATTCACGAAACGACCTTTCAGTCTCTAAATGGATCGGTTGTAGCTACTCGATCTCGATGAAATGGGCGTTCTAATTTTTTGTGTTTTATTGAACCAATCCCAAGAGGATTCATGTTTGAAGCTTGTTTTACGTCTTTGCAGAATATGGCTACACGCTTCAAGTGGATGAAAAAAGTGATATTTATAGCTTTGGAGTTGTGTTGATGGAGATCGTGAGCGGGAAGAGGTCAGTGGATTCTGAATTTGGCGAGGGGAATAGCATTGTGGATTGGGTAAGATCCAAGATTAAGGTGAAAGATGGAGTGAATCAAGTTTTGGACAACGATGTCGGTGCGTCTTGTGCGTCTATTAGAGAAGAAATGATACAAATGCTTCGTATTTCATTGCTTTGTACGAGTCGTAACCCTGCAGACCGACCGTCGATGCGTGACGTTGTTTTGATGCTACAACAAACAAAACCCAAGAGAAAATTTACTGGGAACCTTGTCACTGTTGAAGCTACTGATGTTCTCTTAGACCACAAGATAGTAGCCGAGTGTTAATATCGTTTCTTTTTCTTTTTCAATTGGTGGGGATTGGTATAGGTTAAGAGTGCTCCTTCTCCTCCTCCTTCGTCGTCGGTCCTTCGTTATGGTCATTGTATAGTGAAAAAGCTCACCCATTTCTTTAGCCCAACGATATAATTATAGGAAATGCTATAATCCATCGTTCTTCTTTTTACGATGAACCACTTTGGTACAACAAGTTAAAGGGACCTCTACGCTTCGTCCCAATGTGTAGGACGATCCCTATGTGCTAGAGGGAATATTGAAAAGTTTGTGTTAAGTAGAAAGCAAAGTAGGTCTCTGTCTTGTTTAGGCATTTGGTGTCGTTTCAGTTGATTTGCTTTGTGATCGAGCCACTCTCTTTGGGGTGAGCGAGGAGGACAATCCTCCTTAAAAATGTTTATTTCTAGGGTTTTGTTATTATTCTATAACTTTCTAACTCTCTTCTCTCATTTTGACTTTCTATGCTCGTGAATTAAAGTGCGTTTCTTTACTATGAATACTTGCAAACCAGGTTTTTAAGTTAAAATTATAGAAAAACTAGTCAAATATATCTCGAACGACGAGACGTTTTATTTTAAGCTAGACTATGTAGAAAACTAGTGCTTACAGTATGAGCGAGTCTATAAAAACTATCGTTTTATTTTTATTTTTTTATTTTTATACCTTAAAACGTTGGTACTACAAACATGCATGACGTAGCTTTTGAAAACGAGCGAAAGTGAAAGTAAACAACCGTGAGCATTTAAAACATAATGAACGGGTAAAAAATTCACAACATTCAAACGATTGAGATTCCATTTAAATAGGCTCGGGAAAAATCAAACCAAGTCTGCAAAGCATAATCAAATAACAATGATGTTCTTGAAAAGAAAAAAACAAAAATTAAAACGAGAAGCTCCTCTAGCTCTAAAACTCATGTCCAATCCGTCAAACAACCAAGGAGTATGGAGCACGTGTCGATCGAAAGAAAAACTACAAAGAACGAGAAGAGTGAGGTCGTCAAGTCGGCTAAATTAACATTAAACGAACTAAGGCAATTGAATTTTCCTGTTCAACACATTGTGAAAGATGGAGTTAATCGGGAGAAGGATTGCATATGAATAGTTTTTGTTCTAGAAGTCACATACACATTAATTTTAGGGTAATTATTTATTTTTAAATATTATAATTTTTTCAAAAACCTTAATTTTAAGATTTGATTCGACAAGTTTTAAACCACACCAAGGAAAAAAAAACAATATTTTTAATTAAATTTTTTTTTTTTTTTTTTTTTTTTTTTTTTCTTTTTGTTTTCAACGAGTAAGCGCGCCACAAGCATTCGCACTCCAGTGGAAGAACAGAAGAGGGAAATACAAAGACCTTCCCGCCACAGAAACTTCATTCTCGTCCAGTTACAGAATAAGATTCCGCATATTTTCCCTTCTTCTCGCTTCAAAAATCTTCATTCTTCTTCACCAATACCGATCTTTACCCTTGCCCCTCCTCAAGGATCCGCAGAACCCCTAAAAAGCTTCAAAATGGCTGATTCCAGGGATCTTCCTCCTCGCCGCGGAGCAGGAATAGTCAAAAGTATACGGTTGGAGAACTTCATGTGTCACAGCAACTTGTATATTGAGTTTGGCGAGTGGCTCAATTTCATTACAGGGCAGAACGGAAGTAAGTAGATTAGACGCCCTTTTTTTTTTTTTTTTTTTTTGGGTTTATCTGTTTCTACACGCATTTGTGCTTGAAGGAATTTGTTTGACGCGAAGAAGGGGGCTAGAAAGAATTCGTAGTAGGAGTTCTGCTGGAGAAAGAAAAAAGACTTATAATTTGGATTGTCCATTGCTGCAGTGTTAAATTTTCTAATGTCGTTGCAATTTACACTAGAAGTTTATGCCAGGAAGTTTGATGTTTGCAGGTGGTAAGAGTGCTATACTGACTGCTTTATGTGTTGCATTCGGCTGCCGAGCTAGAGGCACCCAAAGGGCGTCGACTTTGAAGGATTTTATTAAAACTGGTTGCAGGTTTGTTCACTTGTGTTGCTCTCTATCGTTTGGCCAATGCATCTGCCAGATGTTTTTGTCTTGAGCTATTCAGGTCTTTTGTGTGCGTGTGTTTCGGGACAGTGTTCGCGTCCTTTGACCAATCTCATGGGATAACTGTCATATCCTAACATTTAGTTGATAGATACTCTAAGATTTGATATCATAGATGGATGGTCACCTTATAATTTGGATTCAATCCTTAATGTTACTTTTCCTTCTTCCCCTGTGCTATAGCTGGACTATTTGTTAAGCTGCATCTTATTGAAACTACGCACTACTAATGATATGATATGGAATTTCTGCTAATATTGTGGAGTATGTGGTGTTTTCGCTGGTTAGGTATTACAGATATTTTTGAAACTGTAATTTGAATTAGGCTTTAATTCCACTGCATTTACCTAGAAGTTCTAAGAAGTTGTATTACAGGTTTTTAATATCCTTTTTGAGTTTCTAATTCATATACAGTATTGGATCTTAACAGTCATGCTGTCATCCAAGTTGAAATGGAAAATTCCGGGGAGGATGCTTTTAAGCCTGGAATATATGGTAATGTTATAATCATAGAGAGAAGGATTTCCGAAGCCTCAGGTGCCATTGTTTTGAAAGATTCTCAAGGTTAGGAACATTTTTGTTTTAAAATTTCACCTTCTATACATATTTTGTTTCATCTAGTAAGTTCAGCCTCTTGCCTGCAAGTTCTACTCATCAATCATTCAATAGTTTTGGAAATGTGGAATATGTTGATCCATGTATTTAAAAAGCAGATACATTTTTGTCAAAAACTTGGTAAGAATTGTGACAGGCTTATTATTTAAGGTATATTTTTCAAATTGGGGTGTTCGTTAGTAAGAAGGTCCATAAATGAGTAATACTTAACTCGTGGTTCATTCCTGGATTCCTTCAGTTCCAGGTGTGGTTCAGTCGTAAACTGACATATGTATTCAGTAGTAAACTGACATATGTATATACTTATTTATTAAAATAAATTGAAGGCCAAAGATAATTTTTCATATCAATTTTCCCATGCATGAAGTAAGCATTACTTGTAATAAATAAAGTGAGGGAGAGGTGGTTGAATCGAAGGCAGCCATTTTTGTTACAGGTCTCACACCTGAGTTCTGGCTGATGATTTTTAGTTTATATTGTCAATACACTTGTATGATTCTGTTTTACTTTTGCACTGGTCTTCTCATATACTGTCTTAATTATCCAGTAATTTGATACTGCAGTTTTCCATAATGTTCTTGTGAATAATATTTCAGAGATGGATGTACTGCAAAGTGCAGTCCTATCATTTCATAATTTTATGGGGTTGACAACCATTATTTATGTATTTTTTTCTTATGGTATCTTACAGGAAAGAAGGTTTCCAGTCGGAGGGATGAACTACGAGAGCTTGTAGACCATTTTAATGTGAGTCGTTGCTTTTCTATTCTTGGGTTTGTATATTTGGGTCATATTAGGTTCGTTAGTACTTTTTGAGATTGAGTAACGAGGGCATGGTATGTGAATGTTAAGGGACTTTTTTTAGTTACCAATTTATGTCATATAGATGTTACATCCATGTTTCCTAGAACTTAAAGGAGATATAAAATGTTATGCATTTTCAATCTCCAACAGTAAAAGATAAAATGCTTTATCTTATGCAGATAGATGTTGAGAACCCGTGTGTGATAATGAGTCAGGACAAAAGTAGAGAGTTCCTGCATTCTGGGAATGACAAAGACAAATTCAAGGTAATGAAAGCTGTTTTCTACACATTCTGGTGATGTTATGGTTGCTCTAACGACACTCTATTGGTCAGTTTTTCTTCAAAGCTACTCTTCTCCAGCAAGTTGATGATCTGTTGAAAAACATTTTTCATCAACTGAGATCTGCGAATGCACTTGTTGATGACTTGGAGTCTACCATACGACCTGTGGAGAAGGAGCTAAATGAGCTGCAAGGAAAAATTAAAAACATGGAGCACGTAGAGGAAATCTATCAACAAGTCCAACAGTTAAAGAAGAAGCTTGCGTGGTCATGGGTATATGATGTAGACAAACAGCTTCTGGAGCAAAGTGTAAAAATAGGAAAGCTCAAAGATCGCATTCCTATTTGTCGAGCAAAAATTGATCACCAACAGGTTAGTAATTTACTATGTTGGTTATGCTAAGCATCTCTCTTACCACACACTCATGTTGAACTTAATGTTGGAATGTTTTCTAATATAGTATGTCTACCTATGTTATCTCTGCCTTTTGGAGCTGTGGAGTATCCATTGGACTTTATCTCTTTGTTTTATTTCACATCAGGGGTAGTTGGTACTTAATCTTATGTAATGTATTGAACTTCTGAATGGTGCAATAGGGTCTGGCAGAAAAATTAAGAGAACGCTTTATCGAGAAGAAGGCTCAAATTGCAAGCATGATGGAGAAAACTTCGGAAGTTAGAAGACTGAAGGACGAATTGCAAGAAACCCTTTCCTTGGTAAGGGAGTTCGTAAAAGTAGTTAGCTGAAAATTTGATTTCTTTTTAAGCACTACAAAGTTGTATTTTATCTCTCGGGTCTTCTTCTCCTTTATTAATATTTCATATATCAATGAAATACGTGTTTCCTCTAAAAGAACGTTGCATTCTTCTCCTGGTATTTCCACTGTCTTTTAATTTGTGGACAAAGCTTGTTTTAGTGCCCTTGAATATATTCGTGGTAGGATCCCTCTTAAACCATATTTTATTTCTCAAAATACATCTCACAGAATCTACAATTTTGAAGCCTATGATATTGAACATATGAACAATAGTGTAATATCTGTTCGTATATTTTTTTTCTTTTTTAATTTTTAAAATATCAGTCACTATTTGCTCTGCCGTTTAGTAACTATTAGTTTTATTATCTTTTATTTTAAATTTTTAATGCATATACCTTATGAGACTTTCTGGTCAGTGTAGTCCCATCCTTCATGTTTTCTGATAAATAATCCAATGCAAACAAAATTTCTAGGCAACAAGAGAGAAGCTCGGGCTTGAAGAGGAACATGGCCGCAAAATGAACTACATTCAAAAGATGGCAAAACGTGTTAGGCTGCTTGAGCAACAAGTTCACGATGTTCATGAGCAGCACATAAGAAATACACAGGTATCCCTTTCTCTTGGATTTTGTATGTCCTTACTGAAAGGAGAGAGTCAGGACGAGGGTGACTTGATTCTATTTATGGTTAATTGATTTATTTATTTGTGCATGTCTCATCAACAATTAGTAGTTGGGTTGCGCATGTATTTCCCTTCTGAATATATTCTTCTACCTTAGCCATATTTGTATGTATGATGTATGCAAGTCGTGTATTTATCTACATACGATCAGTTTATATTGGTAGTTGCACTTATTGCCTTCCAAAATTATGCTTCTACCATTGATCTTCAAGCTATTGCCGATCTCATATATTTAAAACAAGGATCCATAAATCTATGTCATTGTTCACTTGGCAATGAGACGTCTTCTCTGCAGTTTCTTAAAACTTGTTTGATACGGTCAAGGTTCTATCTATACTGTTCGTGACAAATAATCTTTTCGATTGCATTATGTCTTTCGATCTTTTTATAATGTAGATAACCTATATTTTCTCATGTAATTTTCACTGCCCTCCTCTGTAATATCAACCTCCGATGATTTATTAACTACCTGTAGGCTGAAGAATCTGAAATTGAGGAAAAGTTGAAGGAACTCGAACTGGAGACTGAAGCTGCTAAGTCAACAGTCATGAGGTTATTTACTTATTTGCTTAGTAGGTCCGTTTTTAAAAAAAGAATTGTAGTCCATCGTATTGAATCAAGTTACAGGTTAAAGGAGGAGGAAAATGGCTTACTGGATAGTCTAAACAGTGGGAGAAGTGAAATAAAAAAGATTGCTGAAGAGGTAAAACAAGAATCCTTCCACGGAAATACACTGGATATTGTGCGGCAAACTTTTTTTTTTTTTTTTTTTTTTTTTTTTTTTTTTTTTTTTTTTTTTTT
>NW_019272017.1:1698049-1707637 GCF_002738345.1 Cucurbita maxima | reverse complement strand
TTTTTTTTTTTTTTTTTTTTTTTTTTTTTTTTTTTTTTTTTTTTTTTTTTTTTTTTTTTTTTTTTTGTCATGGAATGCGTAAGAGTCCTCTCTTTGGTTATCTTGTTCTTGTCCTATGATACTTGTGATTGACAGTGTATGACTCTTCACGTAATGAGAGATCATCGTCACCTTTGTGATTGCAAACACGAAAATGTGCCTGTTCTTTTACAAATTTTAATTAATTTCTAAATTTGAACAACTTATTTACTCACAAATGGTGATCGGTCACAAAAACTATTTATTAGAAATTTTTTCCATAGTGCAATCAATGATGTTAGTGTTTCCTAGATGTTGGGTGTCTAGTTGAAAATAGGGAGACTTTATCCGGTGTCTGAGATCAACTTGCTTCCAACTTTCCGAAATATTTCAATTTTTTCCCACTACTGAACTGTGGGATGGAAAATTGGTGTTTTACAATGTCCATAACCAATTATGACAGTATACTCACTTTGTTGAAAGTTTTATGTAGTAGCCATCTGTAATATTTGCAACCGTTATCTAATCTGCTCATACCCTATATATTTTTTTTTGATAAGAGAATTTTATTGATGTTTGAAATTTACGAATGGGATGTGTTATCCATGATGTTAACAAAAAACCTTCCCAATTTACAATGAGCGAAGTAGACTATATGAAGGAAAAGTATTATTCTATTTACACTAAGATATAGTGTGATAAGTAGCATTGTCGAAGAGTTTTTTATAAGTTTGCATCTTCTCCATGAATACTCTTTTATTTTTTTCATTCCACAAATTCCAAAAGAAAACTATAATGGGATTTTTCCATAGCAGAGTTTTTACATTGTTGAAGGAGTGGTATGTTAGGGCCACGTCCAATAAATCCTTTACCTCCTTGGAAAAAATGAGATGTCATCCGAAAATATTGAGAATCCTTGTCCAGAAATTTTGAACGTATGTGCATTGCATAAGTAAGCTGCTTTGTGATTCATTATCTTTCTTGCGTAATGGGCAACAACTTGAAAGAGAGTCATGTAGGGCATTCTTTTTTCTAGACTTTCATTATTTTTTCTAGACTTTCACTTGTGCTTATGGCTTTATGCGCTATTTCCCAGAAGAAAAACTTCACATTTTTAGGGCGATTCCCTTTCCATATTGTCTTTGGTAGCACGAGGTTTATTGCTTTTACTTTTTCCCCCCGATGTCCATCATAAAATTTTTTGTAGAGAAAACTTTTTCAGCTTTAGAAAGCTATGTCAATGTGTTTTCTTCTTTAGACAATACAACTGGAGAGAGGATAAGGCTTAATATGGCCCATTTTGTAGCTTCGTTATCATTTAGGTTCCTACCAAGCCTCAGGTTCTAGAAATTATTGACACCATTTCATGTTTCTTTGATCGTGGCCGTTTTGCTATGAGAGAGTCTATACAAAAGTGAATACTGCAAGGCTTGTGTGATGTTTTTAATCCAAGGGATGGTCCAGAAAGATGTTCTGGATGATGGAGGAAGCACATCTTTCTAGACCTCTTGTTTCGTTTTGCTCAAACAGCTTTATTGTTATACTCTCTTTGGTTTTAATACTCTTTGTTACTGACTTAAGCATCTTGTTTCCAAGAAAGTATATGTGCTGTTATCTTGCCGTGTTGTTTTTGGATTTAACCCACACTCTTAAAATGCTCGATAGTGATGAATATTTCCTTGTTCTGCTGTTACTTTCTTTGTGATAACATATCATCATTAAGTTATGTTGCACCATATTTTCTACAACATTTGTTACTGTATATTCTAAATGATGGTGGTTCTACAGATTGAAGGTTATGAAAAAAAGCATAATGAATTTTCACGCTCTATTCGAGAGCTAAGGCAGCATCAAACAAACAAGGTATGATAAGGAATTAGGTTACGATTCTTGATATCTGTTAGGCTAGGGATGTTTTTTGCATGTTCACATCTGTATTTGCTTACGTAGCTTAATACTTGCATCTTTAACCAGAAGATGTTCTCTTACCTTTACCTATTGCCTCTGAGGATGGTAACAGCCTAAATTATGATTTGGACAGGTTACAGCTTTTGGAGGTGATAGAGTCATTCAATTATTACGTGTGATTGAGAGGCAAAATCGAAGATTCAAGAAACCTCCCATTGGTCCAATTGGTGCCCATCTGGTTAGTAGCAGAAATTAAATTCTTGTCAACTTATTTTTTGTGCACCATCGCCCTGCGAATTTATTATTAAAGAAAGAAAAGTTTGTAGGAAATGTTCAACTAGTTGACATGCAGGGAGTGTTTCTGGTTCAGCGATCCATACGACTGTTTCTAAGGAGATGTAATATAAATTGATGGGCTTATTGATTAATAAAGCCAGGGCCCCGTTGAGAACTTTGTGATTTTATTGCAAATGTTTTCTTGTTTGAAGGAGTTGGGGTTTCTACCGAAGATACAAATTAATGTATATTTCTTATAATCATGGTTAATTGGATTGGCTTCTTTGGTGATCATTGTGGTTCAGAATTGGTTTGTTACCAAGATTCTGTGTCCACGAGATTGTTCTTTCCGCTGGCAGCAGCCTAATTCTGTATATTGATGGAATAGTTATTTTCTGTAGAATTTGGTCAATGGTGACGTGTGGGCTCCTGCTGTTGAAAATGCCATTGGGAGGTTGCTCAATGCATTCATCGTGACTGATCATCGAGATTCTCTTCTTTTGAGAGGATGTGCAAATGAAGCTAATTATAGGCAACTCCCAATTATCATCTATGACTTTTCAAGACCACTGTAGGTGGATGAGATTTTTTCCTTCACTGCTCTCTAATGATCTTTGGTTTGAACATAAAGTTTATCTTTTTCGTGTGCTCTCACTTCCCCTGGTAGGTTAGATATTCCAGCTCACATGCTTCCTCAAACAAAGCACCCTACAACCCTTTCAGTCATTCATTCTGAAAACCATACTGTCATCAATGTTTTGATAGATAAGGTAATTCTCTTGTTTCAATATTTTTTTTGCGTATTTATTTTCTTATCCTACATAGCCTTTGTTTTTTGCTCCTATTTGCGCCCTCTTACCCACACTCACTCGGGATGTTGATAATTGATAAATGACGTGTTGTTCTCTTCTATGACCATGATTCTTGCTTCATAGGGTGATGCTGAGAGGCAAGTGCTTGTTAAAGATTATGATGTGGGTAAATCAGTCGCGTTTGACCAGCGGATCAAAAATCTCAAGGAGGTCTTTACATTAGATGGATATAAAATGTAAGCGAATATATTACATCCTAATACAAAGTTCCATAAACTAATTGATTTGGGTATATCCATCTAATGTTAGTAGATGAAATCAGGACGAAGAACTTTCCTACCATTTCCTGAATGTTAGTTAGGAACAAGAAAGTGAGTTGGGCCTCAAGGAACTCTAGTTCTTGGTTAAGTTTTGACTTTGTGGACACATGGATAGACATTTTTGCAGACTACATGAATCTCAGTTAAAAGTTTAATGTCATGTTCTAATTAATGATCACAAAGATTTATCATTATTTCTTCATAGGTTTTCTCGTGGTTCTGTTCAAACAATTCTTCCCCCAGTTAAAAGACCTAGAAGTGGCAGACTTTGTAGTTCTTTTGATGACCAGATTAAAAGTCTTGAAAAAGATACATCGAACATGAAGGAAGAAGCTGAGCAATGTAGGAAGAGGAAGAGAGCTGCAGAAGAACAACTCCGGGGTCTTGAAGAGAACCTAAGCAATGCCAAGGTATTCTACTCTACCAATTACACATTTATTTGTGTAATCATTGTTTTGTACACTTTGGTCCTAGTTTATCCTGTTTGGTTAGGTGGGAAGCTCAATGTGATTTGTTTTTGAGATAGAGTAGCCGAAGTTTAATCACTTTCTACGGAATGGATTACGTCTATTGTTGCTTGATTTTGTGTGTCTAGAATCTGTATTGAAATTCCCAATTAAAGGAAAGAATGTAGCCGATGAAGGATATATCTTTGGCAGACTTATCAATAAAAATAAGATGTAAAGCTAACTAAATCACAGCGAACCTTCCTATGGTAGACAAGAAGATAACTAAAAATTCCAGAGTAGGTCGTTACACCGAGAAGATGATGGGAGTATTTTCTTTGGTGTCAAATGAGAGTGCAGGTGTGAACTTCATTTGTTGAGAGGTGGTATCTTATCCCATGTGTGAAAGATGCTTTGGTTTTGGTAACCTTTGCAGAAGAAACGGAGCTTTTAGAGGAAAATTGTTGTGGAGATCTTTTGTGGTAGTCAATCCTTTATAACAATTAACTAGTGAACATAAAAATGATTAATAGTGGTCTCCTGACATTGCTTCCACAATGATTAGAGTTCGATTATTAAGGTTATCGGTGAAGATTGACAGTAAATGATTAATAAATCCCTTCCGTGCATTAATAAAGGGTGGTGTATTTTAGGAGATCTAACTTTGAACTGTGAAGGAAGTGAGGGCTCTTTTCACGCTCAACTCAAGTGGATGTGGGGGAAGAATTTTCCAGCCATTTGACGACTGTTCATTACTTGGAAGTCTTGTAAATCTTTGCAAGTGTTACATTTGATTTTATTATGTCATCATCTGATTCTTTGTTATTACTATTGTATTTATAAAGCGGAGATGTCAAAACGCGGAACGCATTTTAATGTCCAAAAATTTGGAGCTACAAGATTTACGGAAGTCACAGGTTGCTGGAACTAGTTCATTACCTTCATCAAACGTTGACGAGCTTCATCAAGAAATTTCTGTAAGATATACTTGTGATATTTCTATTTTATGTAATATGTATACAAGTAAGTTCAGTCACGTTCAGCACACATAGGTCTAAGGATGTGGGATTGTAGTTACTCAATCTTCTTTATTGCATAATTCTTTTAATATCATTGTCTTGGGAATGATTACCAGAAAATCAAAGAGGAGGTAGAAGAGAATAAATCGCTTCTGGAAAAGTTTAGAGTGAGAATGAAAGAAGCGGAAGCCAAGGCAAAAGATATTAAAGTATCATTTGAGAATCTGTGTGGTACGCAGCAGTGATTTTGGCACTCAAATTCTATATTAGTTCCTTTCATCTCTCTCTGTCTCTGTCTCTTTTTCTTTCTCATAAGTGAACCCTCCCCTTCTCTCCCCACCCGAAAAAAATAAATGAATAGAGTCAGCGAAAGGAGAAGTTGATGCATATGAAGAAGCTGAGAGAGATATGTTGCAGATTGAACGAGATCTGCATTCCGCAGAAAAGGTCTTTATTCCTGCCTCTACGAATAATTCATTGAAAATTTTTCTTGCATCTTATTAGTTTAGCAATGTTAAAGAGTATAAATGTCACAGGAGATGAATCATTATGAAGGTATTATGACTAACAAGGTCCTGTTTGATATCAAAGAGGCAGAGAGACAATATGAGGAGCTCGAGCGCCATCGCAAGGTAATTTTGATTGTTTAGAAGTATATATGCAGTCTACAACTTTCTTACGTGCCAATGACATGACATCTCAATTGCAGGAGAGTTACAGTAAGGCTTCAATAATATCTCCTGAGAGTGAAATTGAGGCTTTAGGTGATTGGGATGGGAGCACACCTGAACAACTCAGTGCACAATTAAACAGGCTAAATCAGAGACTTAGTAACGAGACCCGACAGTTTCGTCTCTAACTCATCTCTTTAATTCCTTAAACTGCCAAGCCTCGATTATGATTAAAGTATACTAACCTTTTAGTTCCTGCCAGATGTTCTGAATCTCTGGAAGACTTGAGGATGATGTATGAGAAAAAGGAGCGTACAATTATAAGAAAACAACAGACTTACAAAAGTTTTAGAGAGAAGTTGAATGTGAGTTTTCTCTCCTACGACTCTTCAGAGATTTTCTATATGTGAATGTTATAGTTTATTCATTGACATCTTATTTCTGTGCATGTGTATATATATATATATATATATATATAAATAGACGTTTCGTAATTTTAGTATTTTATTTCCTGTTTAAGACAGGATGAAGCCACATTCTTATATTGATGCATTCCATAGTCTTCATGGAAGCATTCATATTATTAACCTACTCTCGAATTAAATCACAGGCTTGCCAGAAAGCTCTTGAACTACGGTGGAACAAGTTTGAAAGGAATGCTAATCTTTTGAAGCGTCAACTGACTTGGCAGTATGAATTTCTTTCGCATTCAGAGATTTTGTTTTTTCAGTCTGTTTTCTCTAAAATTGGTGATATTAAAGTACGTTAAATTTGTTCAGATTTAATGGCCATTTAAGAAAAAAAGGGATCAGTGGACATATAAAAATCAATTACGAGGAAAAGACTCTCTCGGTTGAGGTAAGCCCACTTAATGGATTTCATGTAATGAGAAAAAACCTCTCTTTTTGATTTATGTTATTGAATATTATGCACTTCTTCAACATTCAACAGGTGAAGATGCCCCAAGATGCATCCAGCAGTTCTGTTCGTGATACCCGTGGACTGTCAGGTTTCTTCTACTTAAATTGACTGCATGAGTTTCCATTTTGTTTGGTTTTTCTATCTACAACGTCTTAGCTTATAGCTACAAAATGTTTTGCCTACCGATTTTCAGTTCACTAACACACAAATTCTCGATACTTGCTATGGATTTGTGGACACGAGGTGGAGTGTCAGCGAGGATGCTGGACTCCGAAGGAGGTGGATTGTGAGATCCCACATCGGTTGGGGAGGAGAACGAAACATTTTTTTAGCTGTGTGGAAACCTCCCCCTAACTGACACGTTTTAAAAACCTTGAGGGGAGGCCCAAAAGATAAAGCCGAAAGAGGACAATATCTGCTAGCGGTGGGCTTGAGTTGTTGCAAGATTAGCCCTTGATGTTTTTATTTCCCTCCATGAACTGTGTTTAGTGTGTGGAATATTTTACGAAATGTCTATTGATCAATGTATTATATATAGTTCATGCACTGAAGGATTATAGTTTTGAAATAACGGAATCGAATGATATTAGGTGGAGAACGGTCATTTTCCACTCTATGCTTCACTTTGGCATTACACGAAATGACAGAAGCCCCATTTCGAGCAATGGATGAGTTTGATGTGTTTATGGTGAGCTACTGTCTCATTCTTGTCACTCTTTTCCTGATATCCATAGCCACAAAGAATGTTAGCCACAAAGAATGTTGCCGATAGTCTTTTCACAAGTTCGCGAAATACGCTTTCAGGATGCAGTAAGTCGGAAAATTAGCTTAGACACTCTTGTGGATTTTGCATTGTCACAAGGTTCCCAATGGATATTTATCACACCTCATGATATCGGGTAATTACTGAGATGTTAAGACCGTTGACTTTCACTTTATATAGTTACTCATATGATGTTTTTACTGCATACTCCCACGTTTTTCACTCACTTGGAAGTATTGAGACACTTTACCTTTGGCATTCTAACTACAGCGTGGTAAAACAAGGTGAACGAATCAAGAAGCAGCAAATGGCAGCTCCTCGATCATGATCTTCCTTCTACATGCATTTACGAGAGCTCAACGCTGTTCAGCCATCTCTGTATGTCACATATATATTTTTTTATTTCAATGTCTATTTAACTTATTTACCCATTTGGAAATTCCATCCATCTTGTATGTATATTGTGCACGTTAAAATCTTGAACTGTAGAATTAACAATCATATCTATGAGAAAATAGAGAAGGGAAATTAAAAGGTGAAAGGTAAATGGAATGACTTTTGTTGTATGCGTTTATTAATATATGAGAGTTTCTATTACCACTGCCCTTTTCGTGGTACGCAAGCCTTAACTAGTTGAACGATATTTAGATTCCCGTATCCAATACAATTAAAAGTGGAGTCGAGTGTCGCTGTTTGTTTTGGTTGTTTCTTTTACTATACTTTTTCTCATAGAAAAGAGTCAAGTTTCCTAAGTTGGTCCTGAAAATGTGAAAGTATGCCATGAACTGAGGTTTTGTACAATCATAATACATGCCTTATAGGCATTATTGACACATTATTTCTGTATGAAGTGTAAATAGCTGTATTCAAACTCTTATAGATTCCTCTGCATAGTTATTTATTTTAATGTCAGATCAAGATGATAGATTCAGATCCCTTTACCTTGCCAATTTTATTTTCTATTCTTATTTGGGTTTCTGAATGGCTATGATAATACAGACCATCCTGCACCCTAGTTCACTGTCAGATGTTCTTATTTCTTTGGGATAAAAAAGTATGGACAGTATTATTATTGAGCTCGTCGATAGATTCTGCCGGTGTGGTGTGTCAATTGGTCTCGGAAAACATTTTTTAGTACGGCTAACGACCATAAATTTAATTGATAAGATATCAATTATCGTTCTAAAGATTGATAATTCGATCTTTCACTTTCATAATTGTTGAGTTAAAGAAAAGTATAGTAGTACTCGATTATGTTTTACCCATATTCATTTTTGTTTAATCTTATTTGGATGATCAACGTTATTGAAAAACATGAAGAATCACAATGGTTTGAATTATTCTATTTAAATCTTTTGCTTTGAAAGATGATCGTCACCTCTTATAAACGTTTCAAAGTTTTTTTTTAGCATATAAATCTATTAAAATGTGATATAACAAACGATGTAATGGTGATTGAAACGCTTGTCTAAGTTAAATTTAAAAGAACCATATTTCACCAAAAATTAAAATTTTTTAACTTTAATTTGGATGCAAAACTTTTAAAGAATAAAAATATTTTTTAAACAAAAATTAAAATTTGGAAGTTTTGCAATAATTTAGCTTCCAAATATCCATCCCTTCTCATCTGATATTTAGTCTCTTTCTTAACTTTTAAAATATTGATAAAAATGTAAACTTTATTTCATTATCGAACGTTTTCATTATCAATGATGTGATCCAATACGTCCATTTTGAGTCCCAAATAATTGAAAGAAATGTTTGGATTTGACGGTTACTTAACGGTAGAATGTGACGTTGCTCCAAATTACAAAGTAACTCAACGTCGTAATAAGCCATCTTTCTCGTACATTAAATTACAATTTTTATTTTTTATATTTAAAAAATATTGAATTTGACTTAAACTTTGACTCTAGGGACTTATTAGACATTGAAAGTTTAGAAACTAACGCCCATTTGATAATCATTTGATTTTTAATTCAATATTACTTCTACCTACAAATTTTGGGTGTTTCTATCTATGTTTTCAATAACTAAAAAAACAATTTAAAAAAAATTGTGATAAATAATAATAAAAAAATTAATTACAAAATTTTAAAAATTATACATGGACCTTTGTCTCTTTCCATTGTAAGAAAGGTCATAAGAATTATTTATTAAATAATTTGAAAACATTTCGAAAGGGTATTATATTATTTTATGTTGAATATACGACCCTTCTAATTTTAAATAATAAATAGGTACAAATATAAAATAAATATAAGAGAAAATAGTTTAGTGTCCTTTTTTTGTAATATAATCAATTATTTTAGTCTTGAAAATATTTGGTTTTCTGTATTTTGTATTTTTTTTTTCTTGCCACAAAATCTTACAAAAAAAAAAAAAAAAAAAAAAAAAAAAAAAAAAAAAAAAAAAAAAAAAAAAAAAAAAAAAA
>NW_019272017.1:1591750-1697872 GCF_002738345.1 Cucurbita maxima | reverse complement strand
AAAAAAAAAAAAAAAAAAAAAAAAAAGGAAAAAGAAATAAAGAAATAAAGAAATAAAGAAAATATTCAAAATTGGAACTGCAGGACCCTACAGATTCCCTTGCCGTTAGCTACAGAACACAAAAAAGCTTCCTGAAAGAAGGCGATTCAAATTAGAGTGAAGGAGAAGAAAGTTGAGATCAGAGCAGAGAGCAGCCCAACTATCCACTGCCTAAAGGGGTTTTGAAGAACTCAACTTCGCAGATTTCGAACTGTGGTTGGTGAATCAATGTGGTATCTCGAAGAAGAGAGTATTCTGGGAAGCTGAGACGTGGCGGTGATTGGGGAGGAGTCTTACCGCCATTACCGCCATTACCGCCATTTCCGCCATGGTTGCACATGGACGAGCACAATCGGTGTTGTTTGAAGCTGAAAGACGAAGCTTCATTTCCTCTGTTCCGAGCCCTCAAACGAACCCTAACTCGCCGGGGAAAAAGAGGACACCGCGTTGGTCTGATGTGTGGTTAAAGGACACCAAGTCGCTTGAGAATGTTATTGTTGCTATGCAACTTCAATCCTCGTGTAAAGACTCTCAGATTCCCACACTCAACTCCAAAACCAACCCCCTCTTAATCGCTAATTTCTCTAACATCGACCGTACGCTGCTTCTTTCCGATGAGCTTCTTCTTAGGATCCTCACGAAGTTACCGGATTCTCAGCGGAACTCCAACTTTCTTGTCTGCAAGCGGTGGCTGAATCTGCAGGGTCGTATTGTACGGTCGCTCAGGGTAATGGATTTGAACTTTCTCTTGTCGGGTAGGTTGATTTTGAGGTTTCCGAATCTTAACCGTGTGGATTTAGTCTCTGGATCTTTGATGTGTTCTCGAAATTCTGGTATCTTGTTGAGTAATAGGATTCATTCAATGCATGTTGATTCCTGGTTTTTGCCTATTCCGGGTGTTGGTGAGGAAAATATTCTTGACAATATGGTGATTGATAGAGGGCTGAAAGCATTGGCCGATGGCTGTCCAAATTTGCGCAAATTAGCTTTTATTGGTGGAAGTGAGTTGGGATTGTTGAGTGTGGCTGAGGAATGTGAGACTTTGCAAGAACTTGAATTGCACAAGTGTAATGACAATCTGCTGAGAGGAATTGCTGCTTGTGAGAATTTGCAAATTCTGAAGTTGGTTGGAAATGTTGATGGTCTTTATAGTTCTGTGGTTACTGATGTTGGGTTGACTATTTTGGCTCAAGGTTGTAAGCGACTGGTGAAGCTCGAGCTTAACGGTTGCGAGGGAAGTTTTGATGGCATTAAGGCTATTGGACAGTGCTGCCAAATGTTAGAGGAACTGACAATCTGTGATCATAGGATGGACAATGGATGGTTGGCTGGGCTTTCGTATAGCGAAAATTTGAAGACTCTGAGAATTGTGTCATGTAGGAGGATCGATCCAAATCCCGGACCCGATGAATATCTGAGTCCTTGTCCTGCTCTTGAGCGGTTGCATTTGCAGAACTGTCAATTACGGGATAAAAAAAGTGCTAAAGCATTGTTTATTACTTGTAGTGCTGCGAGGGAGATTTTCATCAGTGATTGCTGGGGACTGGCGAATGACTTATTCAGCTTTGCAAGTCACTGCTGGTAAATAATCTCTCCTTTCATTTGATAATAATTGAACTTTACGAAAGATTCTGTGGCTTTTAATCGAATTCACTGTTCATATGGATTCAAAAGTGAATGTGAAGCTGCAACTTTGTTGTTTTATATCACTGCTTATGATTATTTTAGTGCATTTCATGGAGCATCTCCTTGTTTGAACTCAATGGAAGTTTTAGATCTGATATGCTTCGATGGAGGCTGTAGAAGTTGTTACTGTTGATGCTTGTGAGACTAACTGAAAGGGGAAAGCCATAGCTAACTATTTAATCTTTTTAGTAATAGTATTATGTTGGAACCTTTTACTGGGCTAGTTTCCTGAATTTTTGCAGAACCTCTTACAGGTTCTTGGGAATCCATTACTTTAGATCCATGAGTCGAAACACGGGTATCTGAATAAAGATTTGAATAACATAGAGAATCGATACTAATCACGGCAGCTCGGAGTTCTGGCTCTTGACTGCCCAGTTGAATTGCTTATGGTTTCAATATACCATATCTACATTCCCCTAAAACTCAATGAAACTAAGAATTGTTTATCCTTTAACTGTTTCCTTATGGTCTCGAAAGAATTATTTGATCAACACTTGTTTTATGTGAGATTCTACGTTGGTTGGGGAGGGGAGCAAAACAATCCTTATAAGGTATGGAAACCTTTCTCTAATAGATGCGTTTTAAAATTGTGAGATTGACGACAATATGTAATGGGCCAAAGTGGACAGTATCTGCTAGTGATAGGCTTGGGCTGTTACAAATG
Organism: Cucurbita maxima; assembly: GCF_002738345.1. Lineage (NCBI taxonomy): Eukaryota > Viridiplantae > Streptophyta > Magnoliopsida > Cucurbitales > Cucurbitaceae > Cucurbita > Cucurbita maxima. The sequence continues at coordinate 1,695,480 of NW_019272017.1, read as the reverse complement.
GTATTAGAGCTAGAGACCGGGCGGTGTGCCAACGAGGACGTTGGACCCCAATGGGTGTGGATTGTGAAATCCTACATCGGTTTGAGAGGGGAACAAAACATTCCTTATAAGGATGTGGAAACCTCTCCCTAACATACGTGTTTTAAAACTATGAGGCTGACGGCAATACGTAACGGACCAAAACAGACAAATCTGCTAGCGGTGGGTTTAGGCTGTTACAAATGGTATCAGAGCGAGACACCGGGTGGTGTGCCAGCGAGGACGCTAGGCCCCAAGGGGGTTGGATTGTGAGATCCCACATCTGTTGGAGAGGGGAACGAACATTCCTTATAAAGGTGTGGAAACTTCTCCCTAACAGACGTGTTTTAGAATCGTGAGGCTGACGACAATACATAACGGGCCAAAGCGGACAATATTTACTAGCGGTGGGCTTAGGCGGTTCTATTTTAACAACTTTAATTCGTGGTTAATTCTGTTACAGGAGGGTGAAGTTCCTTTCTCTCAAAGGATGCTCACTGCTAACAACAGAGGGTTTGGAGTCTGTAATTCTTCAATGGAAGGAGCTTCAAAGTCTTCGAGTCGTATCGTGTAAGAACATAAAAGAGAGCAGCATTACTCCTGCTCTCTCTTCCCTGTTCTCTATCTTCAAGGATTTGAAATGGAGGCCAGATACCAAATCTCTTCTCCCTTCAACCCTCATTGACACCCACATGGGAAAGAAGGGTGGTAGATTTTTCAAGAAGACATGGGACATAAAAGTTCTTCCTGGTGTCCATGGTCACACAAGCACACTAAAGACGACATAGTAATGTAGTCGTCGTCTTCTTCATCTAGGCCATTAACTTAATGTTGACAGTAAATAACTAGATTTTCATCCTTGTATTTTGCACAGAGGGAAGATGAAGATGCCTAGGTTGTTACCACGGTTCGTCAACCTTAGCGTTGGTGAATTTGCTTATTTATACGTCTCGAGCAAGTTCCGTCATCTACTCCCTTAAATACTGTAGTTTAGAACTGTACTAGTTTAGTAAAATTGCTATTCTTAGTACAATTGGACACAACATTGTAAAAGAATATCATCATTTCCTCCATTCTTAAGCTCAACAGAACTATTAGAATAGCTGCTGCTGATTAATACAGTTTCTGAATGTTCTATTTTGGTCCTAACTTTCGTTTCCGTCGTCTGTTTCGTATTGCATTTTCAAATTCAATATCAGATTCGATACATGTAGTTTGTAGGTTTACATGTCACGGTCATGCTTGTCGAGACGTATTGTCCATGACCGCATAACCCTTGCCTTATACCATTTTATCGCTTTCCTTTATGCTTTTCATGTTCTATAATTTCTTTCTTGCCGCACAATCGATAAATCCACTGTTAAGAAAAGTGTGATTGTGGCACTTCACTAACCCGAGTTTTGTTGAGTATAGTTATTGCTTTGTAATATATTGTCTCGAAAGAAAAGGAAAAGAGCCTCGAACATCTTAAGAAAAATTATTTTACATTAAAGGTATACATGTTGGTTCGTATAAACTCTAAATTCCTGAAAAAAAAAATAAAAAAAACTGATTTGGTTAATTGAAAATAACAATTTTTTATGATACCAATCTTTTTTGAACTAATTCAATTATAACTGAATCAAATTTGGGAAAAAAATGGACCCGAATCAACCCACTTCTAGCCCTAATTTTACCCTTCCACTCAAAGAAAGGCATCAATTAATTATATCGTTTTTTTCTTGTTAATATAATCCTTATATTTATTTCTTCAAGAAAATGTCACAATCCAATTACAGATTTCCAATACCCATAGGAACAAAAATAAAAAATTTCTTTCTTGTTCTTTATTGTTCTGAAAATTACTTGTTCGGTTCCACCGTCATTTTGAGGCTGTTCTTGCTTCTATCCTCTTCCATTTCTTCAATCCTTGGCCACAATCAAACCCTAGATTTTGATCTCAGTGAAGAAGAAGAAGAAGAAGGAGAAGAAGAAGAAGAAGAATTAGCCCTGTTCGGGGACTGGTTCAAGAAACAACGAATTTTGTTGAGCATGTCATTGGCTCAATGCGACTCCATTCTTTGTCCAGTGATTCCCCCATTTCTTCTCCCATTTCTTCTCCCGTTTCTTCTCCCAACTCCAATCCCAAATCCCCTGTTTCTAATTTAATTGACCTCACCTTGCTGCTCTCCGACGAGCTTCTTCTTCGCGTTCTCTCCAAATTGCCAGATTCCCAACGGAACTCCAATTTCCTTGTCTGTAAGCGCTGGCTTCACCTTCAGGGTCGACTTGTACGGTCCCTCAGGGTTACGGATTTTGATTTTCTTCTGTCGGGTAGGTTGTTTTTTAGGTTTCCTAAACTCAATCATGTGGATTTGGTTTCTGGATGTTGGGTTTCGTCTAGGAATTCGAGTATTTTGTTGAGCCATGGGGTTCTTTCGATGCATATTGATCCTTGGTTCTTGCCCTCTTTGAATGTCGGTGAGAAGGCTGTACTGGAAAATGAGTTGATTGATAGAGGGCTGAAGGGTTTGGCGAGTGGTTGCCCGGACTTACGGAAATTGGGCCTTGTTGGTGGGAGTGAATTGGGGTTGTTGAATGTAGCCAAGGAATGTGAGCTTTTGCAAGAACTTGAGCTCCATAAGTGCAGTGATTCCATGCTCCAAGGAATTGCGGCGTTTAAGAATCTTCAAATACTCAAGTTAGTAGGAAATATTGATGGTTTCTATAGTTCTGTGGTGACCGACATCGGGCTGACGATTTTAGCTCGAGGCTGTCAACGACTGGTGAAGCTCGAGCTTAGTGGGTGTGAGGGGAGTTTTGATGGGATTAAGGCAATTGGGCAGTGCTGCCAAATGTTGGAGGAATTAATGCTTTGTGATCATAGAATGGACGATGGATGGTTGGCTGGGCTTCCATACTGCGAGAACTTGAAGACTCTGAAGATCATGTCATGTAAGAGGATAGATGCAAATCCTGGCCCTGATGAATATTTGAGCTCGTGCCCTGCTCTTGAGAGCCTGCATTTGCAGAATTCTCAATTGCGGGATAAAGCAAGTGTAAGAGCTTTATTCATGACATGTGGGGCTGCAAGGGAGATCTTGATCCGGGACTGCTGGGGATTGGATGATGACATGTTCAGCTTTGCAAATAACTGCTGGTAAGTGATCTTTTTGTCTGGCAAGTGTTTAATTTAACTGTAAACACTGTTAACCCATTGAAGTAAATAGTAGATGTTGCATTGTGGGACGACATCTACCGTATTGGTGCGAAATGCTAATAGGAACCATTGATTTTATTATTGCTATAGCCTGTATGATACATGCTGCTAGCTGTTGCTCTGTACTCTTTGTTACTGTTCACGGGTACTCGGTATAATATCTTGTTATCATGTACTCTGTATAATATCTTGTTCTCAGGTACTCGGTATAATATCTTGTTACTGTTCTCGGGTACTACTCGTATAATACTACATGAGCACCAATCATTTGAGAGTTAATAATTGATTTGCTTTGAGGGGACATCAAAGCCTCTTACAGATAGAGGCTTCTGAAACTGATTGAATATGATTTCATAAACTAGGACAAGCAGTAACTTTTGTTCTTGAATGGGTGTTCTTATGGCTACACATCTTTGTACTTTATTTATCATGGTGTCTTTTCTGTCAAGTTTAGAACTCTTGGATCCATTAGAAGAGAACCATACTCTTTTTTGTTTGTTTTACAGCTTGTTCCATTATTCATGGAAATTTAGACATCATTTCTGAAAATCTCTTACACCAATTGAAAATTTTGTTTCTGCAAATGTTCGACATCCATTGTAACCTGGTACCGACCTGGTGGACCTGGTTTTGGTTGGCCACTCGAGTGGCTTGTCTCTGATTAAGCTGGAAAAGTGTCTTTTGGCCCACCAGACCACATTTAGAATCCTTAAAGCTGAACAAACTAAAACTTTGATGTTCATATTTTTGAAGTAAATACATCCTGATGAATGATGACTTTCTTCTACACAGGAGGGTGAAGTTACTTTTGCTTGAAGGATGTTCGTTGTTAACGACCGAAGGCTTGGAGTCGGTCGTTCTTCAGTGGAAGGAGCTTCAAAGCCTCGAAGTAGTATCGTGTAAGAATATAGAAGATAGCTGCATCTCTCCTGCTCTTTCTGAAGTCTTCTCTGTTCTTAAGAATTTGAAATGGAGGCCAGATACCAAATCGCTTCTCTCGTCGAGTCTGGTCGGGACTTGTATGGGTAAGAAAGGTGGGAGGTTTTTCTAGCAAACATGAGAATGAACTGATCCACGCCGCCCGCCCACAATCTTCATGAAATAGCTACTTTGAATTGTTAGCTCGAACACACTTACGGTAGACGTTTATAATGAAGCTAGGTGGTTAGAATAGACGGTTAATAAAGGAAAATACATTTTAGTTTCCAGTGCCACTTAGAAGAAAGCAACAGAGGATGTTGTTTTAGAGACTAACCTGACCCAGTTCACCCATTTGCCAGAATTTTGATTTCCTAGAGCGTTAAGTAGCTTAGTTTAGCTACGTTATTATATGCTTTAGCAATGCTATATGGCAATTATTGTACTTGGGGCATTAGTTCATTTGTAAAGAATTGTTCTTAGTGCACAAATGCAATGATTGGTCCTCTTTGAAACAACACATTGGCCTACAAGTGTTGGATAAACTTTTTGATATTCTTTTTGAAGTCTTGGAAGTTACTTGTAATAATGCAGCAAATGCTAGGAGTTGTATAAACCTTGCTTAAGATTTGGTCAATGAACTGTTAGCTTAGGCTGCTGATAATTGCATTGTTGTGCTGCTGTCCAGTGAAGTTCTAAGTTTGTGGGATTCTGGGTGGTGGGGAACACTTTTTCGAGTTTGATTGGAATGATTTTGCACGTGTTTTAACAAGAATCGTGTTCTACAACACTTGAAAAGTCATTCTAAATAGACGGAGTCATAGAATTCTCGAGAAAAGTTAATGAAACATGATTTGAGGTGAAGGAGAATAAAGTGGGGGATTAGAGAATTGATGTTTCGATTACATGGTTTGTTATCTAGGGATACTATTTTAATGTTTCAAGTAAATCCCTATTTTCTAGTGAAAAGCAAGCTAATTAATTTAATTACCCAAAGTTGGGAATAGGTAACTGGTTGATATTCTCTCTCTGGGTGATGTGAACAGGAAAATAAAATTTAAATAAAAGAGAGAAAAAAAGGCAAAACAAACAATTAATCGAATAATCGGAAAAGAAAAATAAAAGCAAAACCAAACGTGAGCGGCAGGATTCGAACCTGCGCGGGCAGAGCCCACATGATTTCTAGTCATGCCCGATAACCACTCCGGCACGCCCACGACATGGAACGTGATCCCTATTTATATTAAATATAGTTTTAAAAAAAAAATAATAAGAAAGAAATGGAGATGCGGGGTATCGATCCCCGTACCTCTCGCATGCTAAGCGAGCGCTCTACCATCTGAGCTACATCCCCAACAGATGAAAATTAGAGTAAATGTATTTATTTAAATATAATATTGATACAATCGTTTCTGTCAAAATTATGCAGTAATAATAATATGAGAGAAATTTACATTTTTTTATTTATTTTATTGTTAATGAACATTTATATATACATAGATTTTAAACTTGGTATATTATGTAGATGGTTATATAGACAAAATATTTAAAGGAATGGAGATGCGGGGAGAGAAATTTAAATATTAATTCAAACATTTCTGTCAGAGAAATGAATCTATTAGTTAGGTAGATAAATTATTGAAGAAAACGAACAAACGAGATAGACCACCATACACTTCGACAACCATAAAGGACTCAAATTTAGACCCGCCGTTTTTTATTATACAAAAGAAAACATGGTGATATTCCAATCATCATCCATCGATCTCTCTCAAACATTACCATCCCAAGGGATATCCCATGGTCCATCTCCGGGTGATTGAGGAGGATTAGGCACTCCAACATTTGTATTATTCTTCTCATTACGTTTCACATCTGTTCAAAAATCAACAACATTAAAACAAAGCTATAAAGGTGACCAATATTACATCGAGTACCGACATCGAGAATTCATAATATCACATTAAAACATCTAGAGATTAACTTACGAGCGAAGCGAGGCACGGAGAGTAAATTCCTTGCAGCGACAATGTTGGAGGGTAAGATGATTGTTAAGACGAGCATCAGTTTGCATAGAGCAATGGAACGAGCTGTAATGAAAGCCATTGTTGTGTGTGGTACCAAGCTCGGATAGCAATGGCTATTTATTTAAGCTTACATAGCCTCAATTGAATGGACTGAAAAGTCAAATATTTTGGTCAACTATATGTTCTATTTTGGCTGCTTTCAAACGCGTCCCTTTCAGTCCCATCTTAGTGGGAACACTCCTCTGGCAATAATGAACGAAGAACAAGTAAAAAATGGGTTTAAAAAAGTGTCTCTTAAATTAAATCAAAATTTTTATTTCCTTCTATCATCAGTGGAGTTGGGTGTCAGCATTCTGTCAGATTGTTAAATGAGTGTGAAAATCTCTTTCTAATAGACGAGTTTTAAACTTGTGAGACTGACAGTGATATGTAACGGATCAAATCGAACAATATCTACCGGTGGTAGACTTGAAATGTTACAATGGGTTTGTAATGTTTTGTTGAAAATCATTATAATTATTTTGCATATTTGGCAATTAATTTAGGGCTTAGACGACATATATTGTTTTGTGCACCAACTCCTTGAAAAAGACAACAAAAGAGACATAATTAGCTTGTTAATTATGAAACCGTTAAGTTAAATTAGCTTGTTAATTATCAACTCATCAACTAACCTCTACTTTTCAATAAGCAACTCTTTTTACAATAAAAGAATTGATAGATCTTAAAGACAAACAAACCAGACAAAACATGAATAATTGAAGTAGTTTCTTACTTAATCGATATATGTTTCTTAGCTAATTGGTATCTACTATGACTGTCTCAATGACCAATTTCCTCAACCACCCTAAAAATGTGTTTTTTTTTTTGTTTGGTTAGATGGATTGAGAGGTTTTAAGTCTTCGAAATTTAAAAATATCAAATGGGTTTGATTCAAACTCGAGAAAGATGAATTGGGAATGGAAATATCAAACTCGAATCTGAAGATCAAGCGGATATCAAAAGAGTTGGGTACCATTGATTTTGTTTGAGCGTGTATAGAAAGTTGCTTTAGGTTTTATACTCAAATATGCTTAACTTCGAAGTTTAAAATCACTACTTATATATCTGATATTAGCTATAATTTACAAGAACATTCGATAGTCTTAGAAAGAGGGATATCACAATATTGTTCAAGAAACTCTTAGATATTTTCGAAGTACGAGAACGATTCTTAGATGTCTAAAATTGTTCGTTGAAACGGGTTTCGAAGGGTAGGGCTTGAATGGGTGCAACAAAAGGATTCTTAATGAAAATGGAAGGAACATAAAACTTATTTCACATCTAACTAGTAGTTTCCACCTCGAGGATCATCGTTGCCCGTATGTGATTTTATGAAACTCTCGAATCTCTTTTCCACCTGGCCCTCCAACTTATCTGAAATCAAGAAATTAGAGATTCAAAAGAGTGCAAGAACTCGGCCATAATTGATATGTATTTCTAATTAGATGGTCAAAAGTTCGAATCTTAAGAACAATAAACCCTAAATTCTCCTACCCAAATTTCAAAAAACAAAACACTCAACACAAAAAACTCGATCCTTTGGATCAAGTTGAACAAAGTCAAGCCGAACATCCGAGAGAGAAGTTGATACTCACAGAAGAATGAAGATGCGCCAACTTCAACGTTGAAGCCATCCTCAACAGGGATATTAGCATCAAGAAGTTTCCTGGAAGAAACATTAGAAGCCATTAAAAGCATAACAATGAAGAACACAGCTCTCCAACTCACTGAAACATTCTTGGAAGCCATTTTAGGACGAGAGAGAGAGCTTAATTGATCTGTAAGAATGAAGAACAATTACTCTTTGATGTTCGTATTTATTAACTTTGGTTATGTATTTATAGACCCACTTGGCTCAACGTTGAGTTTTGTTAATGCTATGATTGGTCTTTGTTTTTGAATGTAAAATTGGTATCTTTAAGTTTGAATACGTCTAGTCCACACCCTCCTTTTTGTGTTTTAGATATTTTCTCGAATATATGCCACAAGAGACAAATAGTTGAAGACAATGATTTTGATGGAAAACATTTAATATATAAGGTTAATTGTGTTCGTTTAAAATAAGGTTCAAAGAACACAAGGATTTTCAAGTGAAAGCTGTGCTACGTGGTGGTTGGTCGTCCAAGTCCACCCATGCAATTGGACAAAATGGACAGAGACATGACATAATTGCTGATCGTTTGTGTAATTTTAAACAAATCTGGTCGGTTTATGAGCAGATAAGTTTAATGATTCTAGCATGTATCATGTGTAGAGAAAAATACTTCAAATTTCTAGTTAAATTAGGGTTAGGGTTATTATAAAATCGACCAATGTGAGACATCATAATCCACCTCACTTCAAAGCCTAGCGTTCCTTTCTCTAATCGATGTGGGATCCCCACCAAATCCACCCTCCTTTGGGGCCAGCGTCCTTACTAGCACACCACCTCGTGTCTACCCCTTCGAGGAACAGCGAGAAAGCTAGTACATCATTCAGTGTTTGGCTCTGATACCATTTGTAATGGTCCAGATCTATCTCTAATAGATATTATCATTTTTGGACTTCCCTTTTTGGGCTTCTTCTCAAAGCTTTAAAATGCGTATGCTAGGGGAAGGTGTACACACTCTTATAAAGGGTGTTTTGTTCTCTTCCCCAACTAATGTAGGACATCACACTTCCCGTTGTCGCTCTAACTTTCACTATTGCCATAGTCATTTTCCTTCCCCGGTCGACATCTCGCTTCCTCCACCGTGGTTGCCTTTTTCACTGTCCACGGTTTGCTCCATCGCTCCAACGCTCCTCTCTTTCTCTCTGGCTGCTTTACATATCAAGCGCTAAACGTTTGTTGCTGGCCATGATTTCTTTAAGCTAAGTTCTCTAGCCTTTGTCCTCCTATACAAGCTGTTGGAAAAGGCTCGTAGCACTTTTTTTTTGAATGGTTGGACCCAAATATAATCAAGCCCAAGCCCATAAAGCTCATACTCAAGAGGAAGATTGGAGGAGGTCAAAAGATAGAAGATTGAAGATTGAACATTAATGATCATGAAGAAGATTAAAGTTAAATCAGCTTGAACAGAACTGAAATCGTCCGGCGGGGTGCCAACAAAAACATTGAGCTCTCAAGGAGGGTTGCTTGTAAGATACCACACATCAATCGGAGAGGAGACCAAAACATTTTTTATAACAACGTAGAAAATTCTCCTTAACAAATGTGTTCAAAACCGTGAGACTAACAACGATACGTAACAAGTCAAAATAGACAATATTTATTAGTGGCGAACTTGTGATGTTAGATGTACACTATTTGAGTCAAATAATCGAGTTAGATCTTCAAACCGGACAAACAAACAAGCATGAAATTAGCCACAAAACTAATTTACTTTTCCCTTTATCACAAGGCATTCATGGAGAGGCAAGTCAATTTAGGCTGCGGATAAGTTTTTTTGTACTAAGCAATGTCAGTGGGTTTGGTGGACATCAATGTCAACCTCAGTAGTTGACTTCGAAGTCCACTCTTGTTTCTTAGCTGAGCTTAAATTAGTAAGCAAAAAAAGACATCATTTCAAAAACATGGTTAAAAAGACATTAGTGCCTCTGTTCATTGGTAATCTCAAGCAAAAAGGAAGCTGCTTTGGTGCTCTATAAATACCCATAACCCAATGGCTTAGAATTCATCCCCAAAGAGAGTTTGGTGAGAATGGGTTTCAAGCGAGCGCCCATATTGTTGAGTGTGATGGTTCTTCTTCTTGTCCATATGGCCACAGGGAGACCCGTACGGACTACTTTACCTATTGCTGATTGTAAGCTCTCATATGCGCTTTGCTTTCATCTCTTTAATTCTAACTTTTATGGTATTTTATGAGTTAGCTGTGTTTTTGTTGTGCAGTTGAGACGATGAATGTGAGTGGGGAGAATGCGTTTGGGAGTCAGCTTCTGAGTTCGGCTCTGCCCAGAGGAGGCAACTATATTGACAACCCACAGGCGGCGAAGCAGGCCGCCATTCAAAGCTCTGGCTATCACCCATGATGGTTGTGTCAAATTTGAGAAACTGCAGTGATGTTCCTATGCTGGCTGAAGTGTTATGAACAAATAAGAGCTTGAGTTTTGTTGTGATGTTTTTTTCCAAAGTGTTTTCATCCTGTGTTTTCTAGTAATGGTTCTTTTTCGAATCTGGAGCTAACCGTCTAAGTTCACTACTAGTAGATATTATTTATTTTTGTCGGTTACATATTTGGGTCTATCCCTACTCCAACTAATGTCTTGCATTGACTGTTGACTAATTGTGAGATCAAAGTGGAACGAAATATTCTCTATAAGAGTGTGAAAACAAAACATTTCTTATAAAGATATGGAAATCTCTTTCATAGTATAAGTGTTTTAAAACTGTGAGGCTAATGATGATACGTAACGAACAAAAAGTGGACAATATTTGCTATAGGCTGTTTTGTATTAAAGTGAATAATATTTGCTAGTGGTGCGCTCGGGCTGTTATAAAACCTCTCCTTAGTAGATGCGTTTTAAAATCATGAGGTTGACGATGATACATAACAAGCTAAAACAAACAATATCTATTGGCGGTGGATTGAGGCTGTTACAAAACCTCTCTCTAGTACACACATTTTAAAGTCATGAGGCTGATGACAATACATAACGAGCTAAAGCGGACAATATCCACTAGCTGTGGATTTGGATTGTTACAAAACCTCTTTCGAGTAGACGCGTTTAAAATCATGAGGCTAACATCGATACATAACGAGTTAAGGTGGACAATAATATCTACTAGCAGTGGACTGAGGTTGTTACAAAACCTCTCTCTAATAGATATGTTCTAAAATCATGAGACTGACAACGATACATAACGAGCTAAAACGGACAATAATATCTACTAGTAATGGGCAGGGGTTGTTACAAAACCTCTCCATAGTAGATGCATTTTAAAATTATAGGACTAACAACGATACATAACGAGCTAAAGTGGACAATAATAGCTACTAGCAGTGGACTGGAGTTGTTACAAAACCTCTCTATAGTAGACACGTTTTAAAATCGTGAGCTGACAACGATACATAACGAGTTAAAACAGACAATATCTGCTAGCGATAAACTTGTGCTATTACATGAACGTGAAGAAGGAGAAGAAAAGGCGGTGGCAGCAGCGCGGAAAGAAGAGCTAGAAAAAGAAAAAATATATTATTATAAAAAAAATGTCACGTCAACTGGAAATGGAGACATAATACGACATGTCGTTTTATGAAATTTCAGTTTCAAACAAAACAACTTTCAAAGGAGAATAGTACGGATTCCAAGTTGACATTCTTTTTACAAGCAACAGTCCTCATGGAGTCTATGACATTAACCAACTGCAGCCTGCACTTCCAGCAACCAGGTCACATTCGACATTGTTGGTCGTGACGACGGGTCCTTTTGCACGCACGAGATCGCTACATTCATTATCAAACATAAGTTGTCGACGATCTCTTGCGTTTGAGGAAACGGCAAACGAGAATCTAGAACATCTTTTAGATCAATATTGTTATCAGACGAAGAATGCAAAGCAAAAATGATATCTCCCGGATGCGTTCCTGCCAAAACTTCGAGCGCCAAAACACCAAAACTATAGACGTCACATTTTTCAGGCACCACCGTTGTATATGCAAGCTCTGCAGAGATACGAACAGTTATTATTCAAACCAAAGAACAGTTATTATTCAAACCAAAGAACACTTATATGCAAAGACTTTCATATGTTACCTGGAGCAATGTAGCCAGTTGTGCCTGCAACTGCTATCCAATTCGACGCATCGGTGTTCATAAATCTTGCAGTCCCGAAATCCGAAACACGAGCTTCATATCTCGAGTCGAGTAAGACGTTCTTGCTCGTTATGTTTCGATGTATGATCGGAGGGATGCAATAGTGATGCAGATAAGATAGCGCCCGAGCCGTGCCTTTCACCGCCCGGATTCTCTTGGACCAATTTAGCTCCATTGCTTCTTTTGCATCACTCAATATATGTGCTAAGCTGCCTCTGTTGATGTACTCATAAACCAAGAAAGTATGAACTTTTGTGCAACAAAATCCCAAGAGCCTCACTATGTTCCCATGCTTTATTTCTGTTAAACCTCTTGCTTCATTTAGAAACTTCTTCGAATTCTGCATCATCATCTGGTCGTCGTCCCATGAATCATGTAGCTTCTTCACTGCATATACGGCACGGTCGGGCGTTTCGACTTTGTAAACCTTGCCCGAACCTCCCTCCCCTATGCAGTACTCATCATCAAAATCCTTACTAGCTTCAATTATCTCCGAATACGTAACTTTACCATCGAAGAAGTACCATACGTCCCGAAACGTCGTATTACTATCCGAGACACGCTCGGTTCTCTTTCGAAGGATATAACTAACAATTCCAAAGAGTACTAAAGAAACCAACGCAGATCCGACTATAGTAGGAACAAGAATCGCTACGAGCTTCTTCTTTGTAGTTCCTCCATCGTCATTCTCGTGGTCGTTGCAGCTCGGCAACCCCACGATATCGTTTGAACATAAACCTTTGTTGTTACTGAATGCAGCTGCCTCAGCTCTGCTAAAGATGCCTCCATCAGGAAGAGGGCCCTCTAAGTTGTTGAATGAAAGATCAATGGATATCAAACTCACCATGGTGGCTAATGAATTTGGGACAGAACCAGAGAGATTGTTATGAGATAAACTCAAATTCTCTAAGCTTTTTAGATTCCCCAAAGTGTAAGGAAGTTGTTCACTCAATGAATTGTAACTCAAATCAAGCAATATCTGCAAGGCTGCAAGCTTTCCAATGCTAAATGGGATTGACCCATTTAGCTGATTCCTGCTCAAGCTTAAGTATTGCAGCCTAGAACACTCACCAAGTTCATAAGGAATTGATCCACTCAAGACATTCATGGAAAGATCAAGACTTGCTAGATTGCCCATGCTTCCTATCCCTATAGGAATCGACCCAGAAAGCCGATTACCGCGTAGTCCGAGTATCAATAGTTTCGACAAGTTTCCGATACGTTTCGGTATCGATCCAGAGAGATTGTTATATGAGAGATCAAGTTTTGCTAAGTTCTTCAGCCCAAGAATCTCTTCTGGGATTTCACCATTTACTTGATTCCCAGTGATCCTTAAAAGGGTTAACTTTTTGCATTCTCCCCAATTGGGAGAGAGGGTTCCTTTCAATTGATTGTAGCTCAAATCAATGTAATTAAGGCTTGGATACACTCCAAAATCTTGATCTAACAATCCTGTTAAGCTATTGTTTTGCATCAAAACCCGGAATAAACTAGAACAGTTTTGCAGACTTGAAGGAACAGGGCCTGAAAAACTATTGTAAGCAGCTGAGAAATTAACAAGTTTTCCTCCTTTACACACTTGGGGAGGTAAATTACCAATGAAATTGTTTTCAGCAAGATGAAGAACACTCAAAGATGATGAATTTCCCAAATTTTGTGGCACTTCACCAGATAAATTGTTGGTGAACAAACGTAAATCAGTTAAGTTCTTCAAATTTGCTATACTTTTAGGAATTTGTCCTGAAAAATGATTTTCATTGAGACGAATAACGTTTAGATTACTTAGATTCCCCAAAGATTGAGGAATTGGACCAGAAAATTGACTTCTGTCGAAAGCAATCAAAGCCAAAGTCTTGATATTCCCTATCTCCTCTGGTACTCTGCCTCGAAGCAGAGTATCTTGAAGCAAGAAATTCCTCAAACTCTTCAACCCAGTTCTTGAATTACCAGACCCATCTGGGAAAAGACGAGAATCCAAAGACCCAGTAATGAAATTACGAGAAACATCGAGCTCAAAAACGTTTGTGAGATTTGCAAGAGAAAGAGGCAGAGTACTGTTGAGATAATTGGTGGAAAGATCAAGAAATTGGAGCTTTGAAAGAGCTCCAATGGAGGGAGGAATTACACCAGAAATATTGTTGATTTTGAGATCGAGACGGAGGAGATTAGGAAAAGAAGAGAAGTTCAAGTGATCGAGAGTACCCATTAAGCCAGTGTTGTCTAATTTGATATCAATGACGCTGCTCTGTTCGTTGCATGTGATACCCCGCCATTGACATGGGGCAGAAACAGAGGAGCTTGAGTTTAAAGCGTCGACCCATGAATCTAAAACCGTTTGTGGTGGGAGGCTTCGCTTCCATCGGAGAAGAGCTTGAGCTTCCATGGCGGAACCTTCCATGGATTCGAAGGAAGAAAGAAGAAGCAAGAACACGAACACACATGAACTTGCATATGAAACAGAGAACCGTTGCTTATTTTGGGCGGCCATGATGATTTGATTCCTGTTTTGATAGATACTGTAAGATCATATAGGAGAATAAAATGGACCCAGTTGCTAATTGTTCATGTTTTTCTGGTCAAAGTAAAAGATCGTAGCTTTCAAAAGCTTCAGAGAATTAAAATTTTCCGCCTCAGCTTTCAAATTATTCATACATATTATAAAGTTCCAAAGGAGCGTGTGACATATATTTTAACATATTTTATTATCGGTATACATTAATTTTAAAATATTTTTTTGAACAAACTGGAAATTTCGGTATAGTTAGATTGGTGACTTGAAATATTTGAATAGGGTTATAATCCAACCCAAACAAAAAAAAAAAAAAAATCTAACTCATTTTATTATCAATATACACTAATTCTTATGATTTTGGATCGGTACTCAAGCGGTATTATTCATATATTTTAATATAAATAAAATATGATTTTTTTAAAAAATTCTAATTTCATCTGAAAATTATTAATTTTGTCATACTTTTTTAAAAATATTTTGAAACTTTAATCCCCGAGATTTAAATGAAGGAAAAAGAAAATTGATCGAGTCAAAGTCTATGGTATATGATTTAATACATTTCAAAATCAGTCCTATTCATATTTTAAAATTCATTCGTTTACTTCCTTGACCAAATATTTGTCTCACGGATTTATCCAAGAAATAGACTTAATTTATAATAATATTAAAAAAAACACACACACATTTATCATTCTAGAAGTAATTAATTTACATAGTGAAGTAGTTAAGCTACTAAAATATTGTATGAAATTGTTTAGTTTAGACAACCTAGGCAGCTCACATGACCAAAGTGACAGAGATAGCTTACCAACTAAAGGTAACCAAATATACAAATGGAAGGTGGAATATTTCTATAATCGTCTGAGTTTGTTGAGATGATAGCACCTCAATATTTAGTATATAATTCAATAACGATTACAGACCGAAAATTTAAATGTTTAAGTCTACACGTTATTTGATTTAACATGGCTTTGCAGTCTGTAATATACTAACTACTTGCTACTTGAATTTTCCGGCATTGGCATGTATTTCGCATATTGGTTGCTCTTGGAGGATCTTTGTGTGAGCACGAAATTGCTGGAATCGTTATCAACAAGTGGCTGATTACTAAATTAGGTTAAGAGTGCAATCATAGAATGAGGTCTCCTGGATGTCTTCCCATCAAAATTTGAATAATTCAATTATGTTGGAATGAACATAAACAAACATTCAAGGTTGGTGGTTGAACTTGTTGGGAGGATTATAGTGTCCCTTCCAAGCGCTATCCAACACTTGATTAAATAATCTCATCGTGCCCTTCCCATCATTTGCATCCGCTGCCCTTTCACCTGGTCACACAAATTTTTCCCACAGCATAACATTAGTTCTAGCCACTACATTAGTTCCAACAAGAAAAGAGACATCACCAAAAAAAGAGAGCTTACCAGCTATACTAGCCACTACATTAGTTCCAACAAGAGTTCTTGCAGAAACGTTGAAGGCAAGGAGAAGTAAAGCAAAGAAGACAATCTTCCAAGCAGCGAAACATGCTCTGGTGGAAGCCATCTGTGTTTGTAAAAAGCTCAAGCTGTGTCAATAGAGACTTTGTTTTGGCTTATATAAACCCACCAAATTTATAGAGAGCTTCACTTCCAAGAGGCCAAGAATCAAAACCTTGAAGAAGAAGGCATTCTAAAGAAGATTTGTTATTTTATGCTCTCTTCCTGCGGCTGTGTGAGGCACCTGTTTGGATAGCTATTATTTTTCTCTCAACTTGTTCTCCAATATGGTCAAAGTAAACGCCCCAAAACAACACGTCGATTTGTAAACCTTTTGGAAGATTTACACAAACTTGGTTACTTGGGGTTAAGCTATCATTATTATAGCTTTTTGGTTCTTATGAAGTTAAGCAGTCAGGAATAGATGCAGTATGATCTGCAGAAATTGGTAGATGTTGCTACCAATTTCAAAAGCCAGAATCCCAAAACCCATCTCTTCTATGGAAGGATTTGATACTCAAAGAATGAAGAAGAGTATGAACATGAGATATTTTGGTTGGTTGGAAGAACAACATTTCAAAACAATGTTAATTATTCTAAGTGAAAATAGGGAACATTCGAGGAAATTTCTTCATACCTCTATGCTTAGAGCATAGAAAATTGGGAATATGCATAGATGTAAACATGTGGAGGAAATAGTCTAAAATTCAATATATTTTGAAAGGGTCTCATTTTGTTTGTCATGTAATTTTATATATAATATTAAAGGGACGAATTTTTATGGGAGTGGTTGCAAATATTAGTGATAGCAGTCTAAGTTTATTACTGATAGACTGCTATCACTAATAGATTTGTGCATGTGAATGAAGTATATCACCATCTGTTGTTGTAGAAAGCTGAAATTGTGAATATAGATGAACTTGGAGGCATAGTTATGTGAGGTTTCCCATCGGTTAGAGAGGGAAACAAAACATTTGTTGTAAGGGTGTGACCTCTTCCTACCAGACGTGTTTTAAAATTGTGAGGCTGACAACAATACGTAATAGGCCAAAGTGGACAATATTTATTAGCGGTGGGCTTGGATTGTTACAAGTGGTATCAAAGCTAGACACTGAGTGGTGTGCCAGTGAGGACGCTGGGTTCCCAAAAAGACAGAATGTGAGATCCCACATTGATTAGAGAGGGGATCAAAACATTCATTATAAAGGTTTGAAAACCTCTCACTAAAAGATGAATTTTAAAACTGTGAGGCTAACGACGATACGTAATGGGCCAAAGCGGACAACATTTGTTAGCGGTGGGTTTTGACTATTACAAATGGTATCAGAGCCAGACACCGACCGGTGTGCCAGCGAGGACACTAAGTCCCTAAGGGAAATGGATTGTGAGATCCCACATTGATTGAGAAGGGGACGAAACATTCATTATATGGGAGGGGTAGATTGTGAGAAGTTGAAGAGGGGAACGAAACATTCAATATAAGAGAGGGGGTGGATTGTGAGAAACATTCATTACAAGGGAGGAAGGTAGATTGTGAGAAACATTCATTACAAGGAAGGTAGATTGTGAGATCCCACATCGGTTGAAGAGAGAAACGAAACTGTTAAAGATCACGTATTTGTTTAGATTGCTGTCAGTTGATCAGTTGATTTAGTTTTTGATTTGTTTACTGGTTTGTTACCTGATTTTCTACAGATTTTTAGGTAGATTTTCTAAATATCTTTTTGTATTCTCTCTATATATAGAGAGCATTCTTGTTCTCCATAATTCAATCTTCTCATCAATCATTCAATAACTCACTCTTTCACTAACAGAAACATTCATTATAAGGGTGTAGAAACCTCTCCCCTAGCAGACGCGTTTTAAAACCATGAGGCTGGCGATGATACGTAACGAGTCAAAACGGACAATATCTATTAGTAATAGGGTTGGACGGTTGGCAGGCTCTTGTTATTGTTGTCTATTTGAAAATGGAAATTTTTCTTACATTTCTAAAGGTGGCCGGCTCACCCTTGATTCAATCAGTTTTGATCAATTTGCCCACCTTATATGCTCTCACAATTTTTAAAGCCACAATCCGTGTTTGTAAAGCCATTGAGATTTGAGAAGATGAGAAATTTTCTAAGGGAAAGGGTCTGATCTTGTAAACTGGGACATGGTCACAACCCCAAAATCTAAATGAGGGTTCAGAGTTTTTGAAGTCAATGAAGCTAATATTGCCCTCCTCTCCTCTGTAAATGGATTTGGCGTTTCTGTAGCAAAAAAGACAAGTTATGGTCTCAAGTGATCTCTAGCAAATACAGTAGCCACCAGTTTGGAAGGATTCCCTCCCAAGAGCTCATGTCGTTCTCCATGGAGGGCTATCATCAGATGTAACAGTTTTTTCTCAAGTCACTCAAGGTGGGGAGTTCGAAATGGTGAATCCATCTACTTTTATCATTTCCAGACGATGGATGATATCCATATAGTTGCTGCTCTCTGTAGAGAAATTCTTTCTAGAGTGACATCTAAACCTTATACTACGTGTCGACAAGCATAATATTAATGAACTGTTAGGTTCTAGTAAGAGAAAGTGTGCGGATATTTCATTGCATTGGGAAGAACAAAGCAACTAAAAGCACCAAACAGCTGATCCAAACAGTTGAAAATCTCATCAAGAGTTGTTTAATATTGGATGATGAACAATACCTCAACCCCGTGGGACATCATCAGAAGTGGGTTTCTTTGCTTTTGCTACAACCACAGCTTTCTCAGCATCTTTGTACTCCACAGCCATGTTACCTTAAACCTTACCAAACATTTGAACATAAATAATATGTTAGAAATAACGAATCTTCACAGATCTTTCTAACAATACGACATTGTCACTTTAAGAATAAGTTCTCGTAATTATGTTTTTAGTTTTCCAAAAGATCTTATACCAATGGAGATAGTATTTTTTTACTATACACTCCGTCTTTAAAGTGTAGTTCAAAAAAGAAACATTCAAAAGTACACAAAACTTAGAAACATTCTTTCAAAAGACATCTCAAACACACTATTTAAACTTCGAAGTGGACAAATATTGAGAGGGTGCAAGAAAAGCTAGCATCAGAAAATAATGGGACAGACAGCTTACGAGTAGTACGAGGTTTGTGCAGTAAAAGAGTGTTGTTGGTTGCAGAAACAGTAGAGCATTAAGCTGGGAGGTAGCTGAGACTAATCTTATTTAGTTATTTATTGCCAAATTTAAGGTTAAATTTTCATTGATGGGAAAATGGGCTATCACAGATCAGAAAAGATCCATTTGCATTTAAACAGTTCGCCCATTTTAAGTGGTTGACTTTGTTTGGGCTCTCATGGCTGTTCTAGATCAAATGATCTGCACCCTGTTTGGTAATTCGCCCATAAAATAATGGCAATGTGAATGAGATCTATGAAATTCGTAGAGTTTTAAAACTAAAGCTGTATAGAATAATATCAATACTCTATTAAAGTTTGAGCTCTCATAATTGAACTAACATTGTTTAGAAAGATATGAGTCATTAACTCCAGAGGCGCTTGCGCCTGTGGCTTGACCAAAATCACACAACACCATTAAAGAAAAAAGAAAGTTCACATGACTTTACTTGTAAATATCCTTATCCTCCAAATCTAACCATGCTAAAACAAAGGGAATTAAAGATAAAACACACAAACAATTCAAATTTTTTCCCTCGGAGGATCAGCGTGGAGGAAGAGGACGGGAACCAGGACGAGAACGAGGAAGAGAAGGACGGGGAGTATAACGACAAGGAGGAGGCGGAGGAGGAGGACGACGAGGGGGAGGAGGAGAATAATTTCCTCCCCAAGAGGTATCCAACTGTCTTGCAATCAATCTCCTGCCCACATTCGTCTCTATTGTCATCTCACCTATTAAAAAAGAACAAGAAGTAAAGTGAAAACAACATTGGTGGATGGGTATTATTAAAAAGAGGAGACTTACGGTGCAGCCACAATGTTGGTTCCAACAAGTTCCCTAGCGGAAACGTTGAAAGCCAGAAGAAGCAAAGCGAAGAAGACTACCTCCTTCCAAGGAACAAAGGCGCTTGGGGAAGCCATTAATTTCTGGTTGCAGAGGAAATAAAGCTCAAAACTTGAATGGGTTTAGAGAGATTTTGGTGATGTATTAATACATATTAACTAACCCAATAGACATGTGGGGAGGGCTGCACTTTCAAGGTAAAAAACATAGAAAAAGGTAATCGAGAAGACTTTTGGCTAATGGGCATCAACTTGTATTAGTCAATGAAGTCTGGTCGCTGATATCTTTTCGTTCATAAAATTACCTCACTTTTATATAAAAAGTGACTGTCGAGGCACTATTGGGCTAGAAAGAACCCGTCAACACTATCCTTCCATCTAATGGAGCAGAGGTGACGCTGCTCAGTAAAGCCCTCCACAGTCTCGTACAGTTCCCTCCGATCTAAGGGCTAATGTCACGGTCATTACTTGTTCCAGGTGTGTTGCATATGGTTACATATTTACGATCATGTTTGTCCAAGACATGTAGTATATAGCTACATATTCTGTTTCGAACTCTTTCTACTCGTTTTCATGTTATCTAGTTTTTTATTATTTTATTATTATAATTTATGGGTGTATGACCGCTTGATAAAGTCAGGTTTAAATGCCTCAAAATGTATTTAGGAGTTGTGACTAGTTGTCAATTTTTCCTACTCGAGTTATACGCTATCAATGTTGCTATCTATGGCTTGTAGCCTATAATATTACTCGAAATAACCCCATTTCCTAAAACTACTGGTTGACATACTCGAGAGCAAGAACACTGTACAATCGATCTGGGACCCCTTCTCCCTCGGGCTAAAGCCCTAATATATATCCGATCTTATGGTGTGCTAAAGAGTGGACCTAGTATCCCAGGGATTGATTAAACGGGTAAAGGTAAACGCTTACGCCCACTTGTGCTGATATTAGGCTACTGAAGCTGCTTTTGTATGATTGGTGGAAGACCTGATTATCATTTCTGTTATGGCTTGATTGTTGATCATACTCATACACATACAGTAAGAGAGAATCCACTCCTTCCCTTCCTCTTTTTCTGACTTATGACTTAATAGGGTGACTCTGATCTGATTTATGATGTTTGGCATGAGACTGATTTCACTCTTTCACTCGGTAAAGCTGCTAATTTTACAGGAGCAAAGACTCAAGATGAATGAGACTTGGCAGCTTAAACTTTCCCCATAACAGCCAGTGGTCGTCTTCCACAGAACCCAACCCAATAAGAAGAACCAACCTTCAAGCACTTTAAAGCTTCCCACTTTGGTTACAAGCCCATTCTACAAGGCTCAGCGATGATTATAGATCTCCACTTCAACACATGTAGAAGGATGCAACTTTAATTTGTTTCCATGTGGAATACAAAAGCGAGGTTGGAACTTGGAGGCCAAGTGAACCCATCTCTGTAACTGTTTGCTACCTACCACTCGTCTTTATCAGTTTGTGTTAGCCGAAGCAACCATCCAGTTACCTCATATCTCTAAACTAAAAAGTAAGCGAAAGAAACTTAGTGATACCCAATCAAGAAAGGAAGAGCTTGAACATTGAGGCAAAACCAAAGTATTTGAAAAGAGTCGTACAAATACATTTGTAGCTTTATTTAAGATTGATTCTCCCAAAAAGCCTATAAACACAAAGGAAAAAGGCACAGCTGAAAGCAGTTGAAAAGTAATGTCATCAACTAAGGGATGTGATAACCACCACCCCATGGGGAATCAGCAGACAATTGTCTCACTGGTTTTGCTACCACCACAGCCTTTCCAACAAGCTTGTACTCCATCCCCATCTTACCTGAAACCCGTACCACCAGATGTAAGGTATTACTATAAAAAGCGGAAGAAGCCGAGCGACAAGAAAAATTCCTGCTGCTACCATCGTAGTAGCATGTGTAAGAGCTGAAATGGGGTAATTAAAGCCACACTTCGTCATAAACAAAGTTAACTTTGATTGGCATTTATTTGAAGAGAAAGGTAAGATAATGTATCCATTCATGGGTATATTTCTTATTTTAACTCAAGTTTGTTTTCTGCCGCCACGGGCTGGCCACTAGAAATATATAGCTCAGCTCGTCATTGACCCATGATCAATGGCTTCGACCATACTCTTGCTTTTAGGTCCGTCCACTATCAACTTTAACATGTTGAGATATCTAAACACCCACTTAGCACCCACTTCACTTACACAATTAATATAGTGGGAACCTACCTGCATGAAAGAGTTACAAACACACTACTCCTAAATGTACACTACTCCTAAATGTAGACTACATCTGACAACTATTTGGTTTTAGTTTTCAAAACTTAACTTAAATTTTGAAAATAGTTCTAAGAGTTAGATAACTAGAAATTTTATAAGAATTCTTAATGTAGAACTTCTTGAACACGTGAAGAAAAAGAGTCTTACGAATACGAGGAGTATTGTCCATTGCAGAAATGGGCGAGGCAATCAGAAGCAATGCAAAGCAAACTAGGAGCTTCAACACAAAGGAAATCATCTTCAGGGACACCATTCTTGAGGACTCGAGCTAGTTTTAAGTGCTAGTTCTATTGGTTGATTTATAGGAAAATTACAGCTTAACTAAACTTGAAGATATGAGGAGGAATTAAGAGTCAAAAAAGTTGGCCAAGTGTTTAAGGACTTTGTTGGGTCTAATTGTCAGAGAAATTGCTGTCATGGCCCCATTGATCTTTAATATTTTCGAACATGACAGTCAAATAATAAATGCTAAGCTTTCATTTTCATAGATATTTTCTCTTACTGTCTTTAATAACCACTCCTTCCTCCTCTCTCTTCGATTGTAAATATTAGCCTTAATTATTTTTAAGTCAAACACATGATTCTTTTTTCTTTTTGTTAAATTTTTAAACATATAATCTTTGACCACTTAAATCCATTCTCTCTCAACTTTTAATTATTTGTGTGGTTTTGTAACCTACCTATGACAGTTAGAGGACTTCAAACTAATTATAAGGACTAAAACCTTGAGCGGCTGCAAGGATCACTTGTTTTGCTTGGCAGGTTACAGTTGCAAAAACCTTATGATGCTCACATTTTGCAACATTCATCTTCAGGAAGATATTGCCGAAATCTCCTACTAATTGGCCTTAATATTTCTTATTTTCCATAAGCATCGAGAGATATTGCAAAGCCTACCTTTGCTTCAATGTCCAATAATTTTTCTGTTTAGAACCAATTAAGCAAATTCTTTTATTAGTGTTTTCTATTCCCTAAAATTTGACAAACTTCCTTCGGCTATCCTTTCTTCTTTGATTCCATTAATTCTTTTCTCTCCAATGGTACTTGATTCTAACCATTTCGCTTTCGAATTGTCTATTCAAAAATATAGTCCTCCATCTACCACACTAAGGGGATCTTTTTCCTCTTTAAATAAGGATATCATCTCATTTATTTCTTCAACGAAGCTCCTATAGACCGTTCGAAGAGAGTACCCTATTTCATCATCATAACAATTTATTCACTTGCCCCAAATAAAATTTCATTGGACAATATTAACTCAAACATTATTTTTTATCCCGAGAATGACGAGAAATCATCTATCAAAATTTGAAGTTCAATCTCAAATTTTAAACCAAAATTCTTGTATCCAAACTTATCTATCTTCCGTCCTTTCATGCATAACCATTAAACAAAAAAAAATCGAAAAGATAATCCATTATCAAAAAAGTTGGGAGTCCAATCTTATACTCACATCTCCCATATCCAAATTCATCTTCCTTACATACATAACTATCAAACTCAAAAAATCCAAAAGATTGACCATCACCTAATTTATAGACCAAATACAATCAAAAACTTTTCTTTACCACCAATTAAGAAAATTCTTTTACTCTATTTCCTCATTATAGTACTTAGATTCACTTCCCTCAAATTAAACCTCATTCGACTGCTTCAAAAATTCTTCAAAAATTATTATGGATCCAAAGAACAACTAATCATATAAAAAATAAATAAATAAATAAAAATGCAAGTCCAATCTAATGCTTTAAACAAAAATTCTTGTATCTAAACTTATCTTCCCTTCGTCCTTTCATATCCAACCATTAAACTAAAAAGCTCCAAAAGATTGTCCATAATCAAAAACTTGAAGTCTAAATTTATCATCCTTCCTTCTTTACCTACATAACCATCATAACCATCATTCTTGTGATCCCTCATTCCTTGATTCCAACAATTCTTCACTTTTCCATGTCCTTGATTCAAGTTCTTTGCTACTTCTCATGCATATGACATCTTATTTCTTGGTTCCAAAATAAGCTTTTCAAATCTCCAATTTGAACAAACTTCCATTTTCGATCATAACGTTTATGAAAGTGAATAGTCCTTGATCCACCATTCTCATACTACTTTAACCCACA
This sequence comes from Cucurbita maxima, assembly GCF_002738345.1. NCBI lineage: Eukaryota > Viridiplantae > Streptophyta > Magnoliopsida > Cucurbitales > Cucurbitaceae > Cucurbita > Cucurbita maxima. The sequence goes on along the minus strand of NW_019272017.1, from coordinate 1,671,076 downwards.
ATTCTCGTATCCAAACTTTTTTTCTTTCCTTCCTTACACACATAACTTTCACAAACTAAAAATATCCAAAAAAAATTGTCCATTAACAAATTTATAGACCAAATACATCTTAACTTTTCTTTATCACCAACTAATTAAGCAAATCTTATTTTTCTAGTGCTTCCTTCCTCTAAAATTTAAAAAACTTCCTTTGTGTGGCCCCTCATTCCTTAATCAAACAATTCTTCACTTTAGTGTGACCCCTCATTCCTTAATCAAAAAACTTCCTTTGTGTGATCCCTCTTCCTGATATAGTGTTATTCAATTGCCAAATCTCATTCAAACATTTTTGCACCTTGTCAGGTGACTTGCAGTCATATAATAATTTCCAATGAAGCAAGCTAGTAAGACACAAAAACTTCTTAAGCAACAAGATCATTTTAAGCAATAGACTCTTACCTTTTCCTCTTCAGCAGACCAAATTATTTCTTAGACTTTGTCATTCTCCTCTTCAGCTGATCAAATTCTTTCTTCTACCTTTAAGAGAAAATATAAGAAACAGAAAATGTCAAAAAGTTTTAACTCGTAAACTTAATAGAAAATAAAACAAAGTTTGACCTTCATTTTGCAGGGCTGTTAATTCACACATTGAAAATATAAAACAGCAAAAACTGAATGTTGTTCAAATTGGTAAAAAAAAATTCTATGGAAGAATCTGCATATATCACACTTGATAACTTAATCAGAGGATGTTGTCATGTCATATTACAGCCTAAAGAAAATTAGTGCCAGAAGTGCCTTCAGTTAGGGTGTCCTGCACAAAAGGTGTTGTCTTAAATATGTTCTGTGCTGTACTAAGCTTGAGGAATATAAGAAGGAAGATGCACCCTGAAAGGCCTCTCAGTTTCGTTTCTAAACATGTTAGTTGAGTAATTAAGAAATCTAAGAATTAGTAGCATTGCCAGACATGTTTCAAGCAATATTTTGTGATCTGTTCTTACTTGCAGTCAAATGTTGACATAATCCAAACAGAGGTAACATCTAAAGAAGCTAAAGCTACAATACACAACTTCACAGCCAACAAATGATAAATAAAATAAAATATAAACTTCAAAACAACATTTACTTCCCACGCCCCCTAAAAACTTAAATTCAACTTCACAGCCTTGGGATTGGAATCATACCAGTATTCCTAGCAGATGCGAAAATCCAACCAGCCTCAATGACAAGACGAACTGCTTTTCTGTTGCCCAAGCAATCACTTCATCAAGAGCAACTGCCTTGTTCTTCCCCTCTCTGTTATCGGAACAAAACTCAATGTGACATAAGAGTTCGTCGTCCTGCTCTCTTCTGCCAACACATAAATTTGAATATCAGGATTGTTCAATGGCTCCTCACACAGAGAAGAGATAGAAGATGACAGGGAATGAAACGAAGAGTCCAAGATAATAATCACGCTACCATGGGAGCAATGAACCTACTAAAAACGCCCTATTCCTCCGCAATCGAAACCACGAAAAAATACAAAACGTGTCGATAGAAACGAACAATCCTTTGATTAAGTTCTCCAATGAACCCCTAATTTGGAATAGCCGGCTGAAATGAAGTTACATTACCTCTGTTTTTCATCACCGAGACGAGTCAAGAAACTTCCTTCGATTCTGCTCTCTCTCGTCCTCCGATTGCCTGGTAATGATCTTGCATATGATTTCGGCAACGAACACTCAAAAGGGAAGAGGCCGTTGATGGAGCGCTCTGATTCTAGTGTGAGAATGTGCGGAACAAGAGTGTGACTGCGGGAGAAATATATATGGTCTGTGTAAAATCCGCGGCGGTCGAGACAGCTGGCGTGACGGGTAACGGCTCTGAAGACCGTTTGACGTTGACCGTGGAAAACCGTCGAACGGCTACGTAATTTAACTGATTAATTAATGTGTAAAATCCTCTTATTGTCCTTTATTTTAAATGTACAAACCTTAGTAATAAGAGAATTTATGGAGAACTTAATTATGCTTATTGTTAAACATATAATTTATTAAATACTTTTTAAAATTTTATTATTTTCTATTTTATTTTATAATAAAAATCAAAATTTTCTACCCATATTATAATTTATATTAAATTTAGTCGGTGGTTTACACGAACTAATTTGAACTTTTAAAATTATAAGGATTAAAGTCATCTAATTTTTTTTTATATATATTTTTAATAAAAATGCTACTACATCATACTTTATATTTAATATTTAAAATAATAAATTTATTTAATTGTAATATATTTTTAAATAATATTTATTTAGTTAAGCTCGTGTATTCTCACAATAATACATTTTTTGTATTTGCACCCTTGAGTTTGGTTTGGTCGGTGTAACTTTTTTTTTTTTTTTTTCCAAATCATAATTTCAACAAATGTTCGAATTATTTTATATATTTTATATTGGATTTGAATTTTGTTTTTCACTAATTTGTTCTTCTTCTTCATATTTACACTTGATTTTCACGTGTGACAATTGGAAATGAAGAACAGAGAGATTCATCACAACTCCATTATTGTAGAATGCAAATTGCTTTCCAAGAAATTCGAGTTGATCAAGCAAAATTTTGGCATCATTCGGTTCACCTAATACTGTTTGGATTCCGAGAAAATTATTCAGATTCAGAGCACAATTTTCACTCGCCTTCCTATACATACAGATTGAAACGAGAAGAGATCGATGATATCTGAAGCATTTTAATCATTTCAATTGACGGATCCAGAGATCACAATTCTAATTAATTACAAATACTCGCCGGAAAATTTCGATGATTCAGCATCGATCGAGCAAGGAAGAAGAAGGAGAAAGAAAACAAACAAGGAGATCGAAATTCATCGATGGATATAGACATTCGAATCGATCTTCGTGGAAGAAGAAGAGATTAAAATATGAAGCACCACACGAATTTGAGGAACTCAAAGCAATCGAATGTTTCTGGCCTTCTATTGCTTCTCTTTCTCAGAGCTTTCATGGCGGACTCACTTTCAATGAATCGAACCGTTTTCTCAGTGAAAGCTCCATCCCATGCGTATTCCTTCATATCATCCTTACCGAAGAAGATGTCTCCGATGACGTCGTACTTAGAAGGTCTGCTGCAAGACTTGCCGCATCGACGGCCGTCGTCACTCTCGCCACCGAATTCGAGGGGAGTGGTATCGATGTCCATTAAGCGAAGTAGTGTTTAATAAGGAAATCTCTGAAGGTTTTTATCTCATGGTTATATTTATACATAGGGATATAAATATGTATTATTTTTTTTGTTTGACGAAAAAAAATAATAATATTTCCTCTTAAGATAAGGACAACAAACAATTAATTATTGAATCTTAGTATTTTAAATGGAAATCATCATATGGTTGTTAGAACCTTCCTGAATTTACCGAATAGAAATTGAAAGTTCAGTTAATTAAAAATCTTATTTTATTTAAATTTTAGTTCTTTTTTTTTCACCTCAAACAGGTAGGATGGGATGGAGATCCGACCCGACCCACCACACCCCATGACACAAATATGAATTGGCTGACTCATTCAATGGTGAGAGTGAGTGCCGCACAATCGTTTTGTAAAATCTTATGAAAGTGTGATTATGACAATTGGTATCAGAGTCAATTCGTCTCTGAGAACTGATTTAGTAAATATGTCGACATCAAAATAGCTCAACGTAAGACACTACCTGTTAAATACCTTTGAACTATGCTCATCGAGGCAACCAGCTCATTTTAGCACAAAAGACGGGAAAGAACAGCCATAATTATAAAATTTCTTTAAAAAAAAAAAAGAAAAAAAAACACTAATAATCTAGAACGGAGAATAGGAGAGCAAGATAATGGCCATAATATTCATAACATAAATGTCCTCCAACTGTAAAAATGCCCCCTAAAATCTACCTGTGTTCAGTGTTCATAAATCTGGATATGACTCCGCCAAGTCAACTCCTCAGGTCAAAAAATAAAAATAAAACAGCATATAAATGGCTGAACATTAAAAGACTCTGCGAGTCATTACACTCTCGGGGTGGTTCGAGTAACGGAAGAGCTCACCAAAACTATCTAACGTATGCTGTGGTGTGGTTGGATCTATTGATGGAATCTACAATGCCTGCATTTCCAGATTGGTCTGCCCGTTGGTGCTGGAAGTTGAAGTGGTTCCTCCTTCACCTTCGTTTTCCGACTTCATTTCTTGAACGGGTGGCGGGTTCACAATAGTCATTGGGACTGCAAAGTTATCAGCTAGACGTCCCTTCATCTCCCTGTGTTCTTGACAAAGAGCGCACCAGTGCAGGCAGCAATGTGTCATGCAAGGATCACATGGGGAGTTCTGCAATCAGCACTGCAACGATTAGCATACAGCATGTACTACACTACACTACCATATGACAGTGTATTCACTTTTGGAAAGCTAACTAACCACACATTTGTTTAAAGGGGGAATGGTTGTTCTAAATCCTATGTGATCACATAATTGACATGGTGACTTATGTCATGAGTTTCTGAAGTGTAACTTGAGATACTGTCTCTTCTCTCACCCTTAGCCCCTTGCATTAATAGAAAATATGGCACATCAAGCTCTTCGAAGTGCCCCCCACGGAGTAATGTTATTATTTCAAGCTCCGGGCTAATACTCCAATGCATGACAATTGTAAGAAAATTGTGAAATCTCACATCGGTTGGGGAGGAAAAGAACGAAGCATTCTTTATAAAGGTGTGGAAACTTCCCCTTAACAGAGGTGTTTTAAAAACCTTGAGAGGAAGTCTGAAAGGGAAAGCTCAAAAAGGACAATATTTGCTAGCATTGGTTTGGGCTATTTCAAATGGTATTAGAGCCAGACACTAGGCATTGTGTCAACGAGGATGCTTGCCCCAAAGAGGGGTGGATTATGAGATCCCACATCGATTGGAGAGAGGAACGAGTGCCCGCGAGAACACTGGGCCCTGAAGGTGGGTGGATTGTGAAATCTCACATTGGTTGGGGAGAAGAACAAAACATTCTTTATAAGGGTGTGGAAACCTACCCAAGAAGATAATATCTCCTAGCGGTGAGCTTTGGCTGTTACAAAAATATCTTAATATTTTTCGGGCTTGAACGAGTTGACATATCAACGTAAGAGAATGAAAAAGTTTAAACCTAGATATCCCATGCGATCCACAAAATCCTCTTTACAAACAGAGATTTTCTCCTCAAAACATACTAGAGGACGCTTTCGGAACTACAGAAACAAAAGGCAAACAATTCTAGAAGTGAAGCAAACAAGTTGGCATCTAGGTATTAGTCCGTAACCACAGAAGATTGTCCACATTTAATAGATCAAGATTGATAAGCACATTAATAGAAGATTTACCTTAAGATGATACTTCTTCTGCAAAGATTGGCGAACGAGTCCGGTGTATATACCACACATCCACCAGGTAAACAATAATCCCTCACAAATGAGAAACGTCGTGTTTGGTTCGATGCAATGGAACGCTGCAGTTGCTGTCGCCAAGGCAATGCCACCTTCAACAAATATAGCATGACAAACGCACGGCCTTGTCCAGTCCATATCATCGTCTCTCAAGCTTTCAACATTGCGCCCAAACAAAACACATGGACAGAACAATCCAGTCCAGCCTGTATACACGAAATAGGCACACATACGAAGACAAAAACAAGTTACGACAACAGCTTGCTCTTGCAGACCTTGAAATGAGTAGTGCTAATGGCATAATTGCATAAGTTTCAACTTTCAAAATGTGTTTCTGATGACCCTTAGTTCTACGAATAACCACACGAACAAACAAACAATTGTCATATTGCAAAGCTGTTCACCGTTATTCGACCTGAGAACCGTAGATTAAGAAGAATACTATACATATGGAAACTTACAACTTTGTGGATCTTCAGCACAGCCAAAAATCCCAGTTGTCCAAGGTTCATCTGCTGGAGGTTCAAAGCTGTCAGGGAGTGGCTGTCCACACTCATTGCATTTTCGAACATTTAACTGAGAGTAATCCAGAGAATTTCATTATAAATGGCATGTTTTTTAAGTTTTCCCTTGGATATTCCTACAGAAAGTTACTACCAAAATTGCATAAATAGACATACACATAAAGAACAAGAATCATAGTACGTATATAGAAAAAGTCGAGCAGCTGCAAATCAAGAAAACAAAAAATGTCCCGGAGTAATGGACGAGAAAGGTCAGTATCAGATAAAAAGGGCCAAATAAGGCGCTTGAAGCTTCAATCGAGTATTTCTCTAGATTCACCACTTAAATACCATAACAACCCCGTCAACATCTCACATACAAAAAGCTTAACAAGTATGCATGTAGCTAGATGTGAGATCCCACATCAGTTGGAGATGGAAACAAAGCATGTCTTATAAGGATGTTTTAAAACCTTGAGAGGAAGCCCAGCTCAAAGAGGACAATATCTGCTACCAGTGGGTTTGAGCTGTTATACTAGCACATTGTTAACACACAATAAACAGGCACAGTGGGAACATCGTCGAGTGGCCACCCCCGATCGTTTAACATTTACTAACCTTATTAAATAAAAGCTTCACCCTTCAACATTTGGAGTAAAAAACACCGAAATGCACAGCTTCTAGAGCAGTTCATCCACTACAAGTCAATCTTCTCACAATTGGATCAACAAACAATACTACCAGATCGTGAAGTGATATGCATATATGCTCTGAACATTGTAAACCGGAAGAACAAATACCAATGATATCAACAGAAAAGCTCGAATCTACAGAGAGGTATTATGAGAAAGAAACAGCGGCAAAAATTGCTCCAAGAAAAGTAGAAAACCTGAGGAACTTCAATGGGCTGATTAAGCTCCCCTGGCTTGATTTCTTCCAAGGGAGCTTGATCTTTCGTCAATTTCACATACCGAGAAGGCGCCGCCCCATCCCCCATCTGAGATTGTCCACCGACAAAAAAAAAATCAACAAATCAAGAACTCCACATCTTATTTTCTAAAGTAAAACTGCAAATTATAATAACTCGAATCCAAATCCAACAATTTCCCATCACTTCAAAGATATTGAACAGTTCGACCACGGAAGAAACGATTTATAAGAATCAAACCTAGGAGAAAAGAAAAAAAATCGACAATCCTACCAATCCTTTTCTGGGACTAAAAAAATTGCAAAGATCACCAAAACAGAAAAATATACATAATTCTTACCGACCGCAGCAGAAAAATGAACTCGCCCAACAAATCCGGAGCCGCTTCGCAAAATCAGCGAAGATCTGATTTCACCTTCAAGATTTAGTGAACTTGAAGAGTCAACCGACCCGAATTCTTCCCCGGACTAGAAGAAACGGATATAAGCCACAGCCGCAGTAATCAAATTCGATGCGTTTGTTTTGTACTGTGAAATACTGAAATGGGTGGGTAATGGGTAGATAAAACTTCCCCGAACCGCCCGGATTATGTTTCGTGTAACCATTTTTGGAAAAGATTCGATTTTTTTCTTATATGGAAACAAAATTAGTTTAAATTTTAAGTTCAGTTTTAAAATATTATCATGGATGCAAATAATATATTTACACTTATTGTGTACAATTCATTTTATTTAGAACTTTAATTCTTATTCATAGTTCGACCACTTATCAAATACATCGTGTCAAAGTACGTATAATGTTACCGATTACAAAAGATTGCATCGTATAATTAAATGTTTGCTAGTTTCGTACCGTCTACTAATTAAATGTTTGCTAGTTTCGTACCTTAGGTTGAATTTTAAAGTTAATTTAAAAGATTATCAAGAATTTTAAGAAGATTTTAAATTAGAAAGTTGTGAAATATAGCGGAAAACAATATCGATTGTCGCAAAAGTTCCTACCTTTAAGAGAAGTATGAAGTCAATTCGAAGACGAAGATTAAACCCTTTTAACAAAACTATAGACACAAACTTTTGATCTAAATATGAGGATTAAAGCAAACGTTTTTGGAAGTATAGATACAAAATGGGCGTAATGGATGAACCATGAAGGGCTAAGAATGTAGGTTAAGGTTCATCCTATGAGGGCCAATTTCTATACCAACCAGCCCAAGCAGAGACCAACCCACTAATCCCAAGAGTGATGGTATGGTTGCAGAATGGATTGGGTTCAATCTCAGCCAATGCGATAAGCAAATCAGCAACATTAGCTGCCACTGCCATGAGCCTCATAACTCTATCAGCTCTGATTTTCTTCACATTCTCCCGTTTTGAATCCTCTGCTTCAGAGATTTGAAGCTTTCTCTCAGCCTCAATCCCTTGTTTCAGCATAATCAGATCGGCAACTATGAAGAATATGTAGCCAAAGGACTCACCAAAGGCTGATATGAAGCTCATCTTTTTAGCCAACGTTGCATCAAGAGTCCCAATTCTTGAGAGCCAAAGCAAGTGGTCAAAGAAGAAGTAGACCATTTCACCTGCATTAGAGAGAACGGCGAGAAACCGGAACGTTGGAGTCGAGCCAGGGCTGCGTCGGAGGGCGTTGAAGCCGGTCAAGAAGCGGCCGGTTCGGAAGGCTTTTCGGCTGATGCCGGAAGCAAGTTCCCAGTGCTTGGCTCTGGTTGCCTTGTCTGGATGAGAGGTTTCAAGGTGCCAGTGAACCAACTTGGAGACATATTGGAAGGTCTTGACGAGCTTGTCTATGCCATCTCTTTTGGCTAAGAAGATCACCAGTTTATCCACTGTGTCAGTCATGGCTATGGGTGTGTTGAGAAGCCAAGAAGATGGGTTGATGGTTTTTGGCTCATGGAGGAGTTTTAAAATTTTGGGAAATTAAATGAGAGCCACAGAATATTGGTTCTTGATAATTGTAGCTGTGGTTGGACATTATTCTTCAATTATTCTATTTATTAGTCCTCTCATTTTATTTTATTTTATTTTTTGTCTTTCATGGATAAATTTTGAGATAGTGTTTTATGAATAACAAATGGCATCCACATGAAAAAAACTACCATTATTTTGTAATATTTTCATATAAGATATTATTGGTACGATATATATATATATATATATATTATATAATTAACTTACAACGCCGTTGTCTTCTTTGCACTTTTTCTTAGGACCTCACAATATGACTATTTTTAAGACTTCTTGAAACTCGTTCTTGGTAGTGTAAATTACATGGAGATGATAAAAAGATGAACTTAAAGACAGGAACAAATATTGACATGATTAAATGAAGATATCAACTTGTTGTTAGGATGCACGCGAACAAACTACCTAATATAAGCTCTAATGCAGTGTTTATTGGCAGGGTAATCGTATAACCTATTAATAATAAATGAGGATGATCATAAGGTCAAAGATGTTTTAGTCAAAAATTTGCTAATCTAAGTTGACACGCCGCATCTTACATACAAGGTTTGCTGTTGGAAGATCAAGCTCCTTTCCAGAGTCAGATTTTAGAAGATCTTTCAGCTGGTCTCTTGAAGTGGAAAAGCAAGCGAGGAATGTGGCGAGAGCTGAAGGAATTTGCATTGATAGGGCAGAGAGCACGTTCGTCAGATACTCGATGTCAACAGATAACTGCTCCGCCCCACGATCTGTAACGTTTTGTATGCCACGCAATTGCTCAGTGTAAAGAGCAGCGGTGCCCTCAGCAACCTTCAGAAAACAGAATAAGGATCCATATAAGTGGTTCATTTCAAAGTGATAAACAGATGGGGTGATGATACTCAATGCAACATGCTCTATTCTTTGAAATTTCAAAAATCGCAATATATGTTCAAATAATATGCTGAATGTGAAATTGGTACCTTGCACATCCATTCTGCAGCGAAAAACTGAGCCTCGTCATTGTTGGCATTGCTATTAGAGATACCCTCAGCAAGTGGCTCCAGTTGTTGGGGTAAAGTGAGAAGATATTCACCAACACTAGTAACGTAAGACTGGGGGTAAGAACTAAAAGTTGGAAGAGGAAAAGCACTAGGTTCCTCAACCGACGCCCATATTGGCAAACGAGAGACATCGCTAAGGCGTTGTCGTACTTTGGATATGAGAACATCATATACAAGTTCATTAACCTTGTCTGCAAATGCTGCAACTCTTTGAGATGCGAGTGGAAGAGCATGGAAACGTGGATCTTTTGACTGCATAACGAGAAACTACTCAGACGATGCTAAAACAGAAAGAGAAAGATCAACTGAACCAAAGAAACTAGCGGCAATTGACCAGAGAAAAATAATAGAAAATAATTAAGCAGCTAAGCTTCTCTCTATCTCCCCCAACTTCTTAAAAAGGAAAGGTGGGTAATGGTATGGTGAAAGATGCTCTAATGACTCTGCTTGAATGGCATTAATTGAAACCAAAAATTAAAAGCATGGTCGGAAGGTAAACGAGTAGAAAGAGAGGTACACAAATTGACTGACCTGATCTAAGAGGTTGAAGAGCTTTTTCGCCTTATTGGGAGCATCGACAAGCCGAATAGCTGCCATATCCAATGCAGCCCTGCCACCCATAATGGATTCCCTATTGCTGTAATCACTGACTATATGAGACTGGTTTTGGTCCAAACTTGAACCAAAGACCGAAACAGATAAGGTCGTGCTCAGTCTTGCAAGAGTAGCTCTCAAAGAAGCTTCAAATACAGAAGACCTGCTAGTCAAACAATCAGCCACTGTAAGTATCTGTAAAGTCCCCTGGACAATGGACCACTCTTCCTCGTTTGAGGCTGAGTCAACTTTGCGGGTTCCATCCTTCTTGTCCAGGCCAGTTTCCTTTTTTATCCCAATACCATCACTACTCTGATCAATTCCACATACAACTCTCAGGGATTTTAGAGTTTCTTGGAGTGAAGAAATATACTGTAACATCACATCATCAAGAGCAAGAAGCATCTCATCCGCCTCAGAACCACCCGTAAAGCTTATGCACCTCTCAACAGCTGCTTCAAGAAATAAAATAACTTGTGGGATAGACTCCTCCATTCTGCGTACTGTTTCACTAAGTTCAATCCCTTGGGCCCCTACACCTCGAGTGACAGCTCCTCTAAGATCTACCTCTGCAATTTCAGAGGAAAGGATAGCGCGCTCCATTTGTCCATACCTAGGAAAAAGGAGAATAAAGGATGCATTGCAAGAACATAGCACGCGCATAGAATACATAAAAGAAATGTGCATAAATTTCTAAAACAAGATTGTCAACATCTACGATTTATTACCTTTGTTTAAAGGCTTCAAAAGGAAAATATACAGCTTTCAGCGTGTTGGTTAAAATGTTCACATCTGATTCTGAGAATAGATGTTGAATATTCCTAGCAAAGGTTCCCGTCATATTATGCAAATCAATAAGTGCTTCTAGATGCCTTGTTCGAATCTTGACCCCCTTTGGCATATCTCCAGATAAAATATCCAATATTCCTGAAACAACAAAAGGACCAGATTAGAGGAAAATGTAAAACTAAAATATACGGGACATAGATCACCTCCTAGCTACCCCTCTACACATCATAGCACTATGATGAAGTTTGAAAGTTGGAAGTATAAAACTGATTTGAGATGTTGACTTAACCTTTCCCCAATGCTTTTGTCCCAGGAACAACATCTGCAGTTGCAAGATTGATACGTGAAACAAAACTTGACCCCACAACTGCCATTATGTCAATCAAAAGCTTGGGGACAAGAGCTTTATAATCATCTGGAAACGCAATCATACACCTGCAGATGACAAGTTCTAGTTTTAACAAATAACAAATGAAAGAAGGAAGCCTCACCACAAGAACGCTAAAGATTTAGCTACAAATCTCAAAAAGGAAAAATTAAACAAACGAAGGTATTAATTTAATCGCCGACCACTTATTCAAAATTTGGTGTCCAATATGATGAAATTAATATTTAGGGTTAAATTTGACCCAATAAGCTACGTATATAAGTAATATAAAAAAAAGTTAAAAAATAATATAAAGTGATCAAATACTAAAAAAAACGCTAATATTTCCACAGCAAGCTTAGTCAATATCTCATGTGTTCAATAGGAAACGGCAAGGCAAGCCACTATTGCTTCCCTGTTGTTCAATAGAAGTTACTGTTTCGGAGACCAGAAACTAAAAAAAAAAGAAGCTAGTAACTCTTACCTTAAAGATACTCAAGGAAGTTAACATCCAAAACTAATATCACAATAAAATATAGCAAGTTATCTATCATGCATTCTTTTGAATAAACAGGACATAAAAGCATTAGAATATAAGTACTACCACTTCCATTCTTGTTCAAGATAAAGTAGCAATTCATCATGGAAACTTGGCAACCAACTGGCGAAGGAAACTGATGGAAAACTAGATTGAAAGTCATTATTAGTCGTCGGTCTTTGAAATTCACTCTTTTCATTAGCAAGCTTATATGCTCGTTGCTTTGAATCAAAATCTTCCCAAAGTTGCTTTATAGGCTTCAAGTGAACTTTCGTATAGTTCTGCTCTAGAGACTTGAATCTTCCAATTCGAAGGAGAATTACCCTCAAATCTTGAGCAACATCAATCTGTACCATATATGGAATTCTTAATTGTAAATACAAAAATCATATATTCCGATTCAAGTTCTTGAAAACAATGTGTACCTTTCTATTTGTTAGTGCATCTTGTAGACGAGGTTGAACCATAGCATCAAGCCTGTCCTCCAAGACCTCAAGCTGCTTCCTTACATTAGCAAACTCAGCAACCTAATTGAACATCAACTAAGTCAACCTTGCACTTTGCAAACATGTGAGTAAAAAAAAAAAGAAGCACCCATGAAGAATTTTACCTCCCCAACAGCAGACAAGCAATGTCTCATGTTGGCCAACGTTTCAGCAGCCCGAGGAAGATCACCACTGGCAAAAACATCTTCGACCGTTGAACTTAATTGAGCCAACCCAGCAGCATCCTATTGAAAAAAATTTTAAAAACAAAATACAAGTACATGCATGTGTCATCTACCCGTCAATTTGTGTAAGCACTTACATGAAAACTAGTGCACTTCATCTAACAGTCACTACCTGCAATGTCTCATAGGCAGCTTCCATCCTCTGCTTAACCGTATCAACTCTAGCAAGTGCAGCTATAGATTCTGCAGAGGATCCCTCTGCCTGCAGGAGATATAATACATGAAACACTGAGAGATTGTGGACGAGACGTCACACAATTGTATCTAAACGAGTTCTGCTTCAAATAATATAACATGTAGAGCATCCTCTTCGTCAAAAGGTTGATCCGACAACGTTATATACCATTATTAAATTCACAATAAACTGAGTACAACCCAAATTCAGCGTCGCAGAAAACTACTAAACTAACTAGAAGATCAAGTCCCGATACTGTAAGCGCAAGATTGCCAGTAATACAAATTGACAAGAGATGAAACTCTCCCTCCCTTCCTCCATTTCTTTCCCTCTTAATAATTTTGTTGCAACATAGAGAATAAACACAATTCATAAAATGCTTAAGAAACTCTAAATCAAAGTGGCCACAAATCTAGAACTAGACGACCTACTAAACTTCCCGGGAAATTGAAAAAAGAAGCCAGAGATCATTCAAAACGAAAGAACAGATGAATTGCACAATATACAAATGAGTGTCACCTTCTTGAGCTTCTGGAGGATCCCAGAGACAGCAGATCGGAGAGAAACAGCGTCGTCACGTAAGCGAATAACATCGCGTGTAGCACGAGGAACGCGAAGGAGAGCATTAGCACTGAGCTCCTCAAGTGAGGCAGCAATCTCTTCGGACACCATTTGAAGCTTCATCTCCAAATCGACAAGGTGCTTGTCCAAAGACTCCTGTGGATGACGAGTCTGGCAAGCGGAATTGATCCATTTCTTCGGGTCGAAACTCTCGCCGGAGAAGGGACCTAAATCCAGATTCATGGCTACTCGGACGTTGATCCGCTTCAGAGATACATGGAATTGGAAGCTGATTTGAGATCGGGAGAAGGAGTCCAATGTAATTAGCAAGCGTCTCTTTCGATTCTGATTTATTTTAATTTTCGAAAAGTATTTTTTGTTAAATTAAAAATTACATTTACTGTAAAATAAGAATTATTTTTCTTAGAAAAATAAATAAATGGGCCTTCTGATCCAATCAGCGGCCTGTAATATTTGTTTGCTTGGGCTTTTTCACGTGAACCATCATATCATAACTGGGCCCATTTTGGGCCTTCAAATTCCACATGTTCGGCCCAACTCTAATATTTATTTTGGGTTTGTTCAACAAATACCTTCGTGTTACAAATAATAATATAATATCTTATGTTAAAAATGTAACATCACGAGGGTTGACTGTTCCACACACAAAAATCATCAAATATTTATAAAAAAAAAAAAAAATGAAAATTATAATAATATTAAAATACTTAAATTGAAAGAATATTAATAAACGTGGAAAATAAAAATAAATAAAAATAAAAATAGTGATTAAAAAATTAACGGGACACATAAACTTATTTAATTTAAATTTCTAGCTCAGCAACTACATCATTATTTTTCCATCCCAAATTAAATCCAGCTTGCTAATATTAAAATATTTTAGCATTTCATGTTATTATTGTTATTATTCTTTCAACGTGACAATCGATACATTATTATTATTATTATTATTATTATTACAATTTTTTCTGTAAATTGCCAACTAATTAACCATGAATTTCAATTTATTTTTAATATTAAAATATACCCTTCATTCTCGAACAATTAAAACAAATCACATGCTTATTGTAATAATTATATGAAAAGTAAAAATAAAAAATATTTTTAATATATGATTCATTTCATCCAAATAAAAAATTTAAAGTTAAAATTGACTGGTTAAATTAAGAACACGAAAAACGTTTCTATTTAATATAACAATAAAAATAAAAAATAATTAAGTGAGTTAGGTGGAACATGGTTGGCTGCCCTAATTAAATTTCTTATTGATGGGTTCATAATGTAACGTTATGGCACTTTTTTTAATTACATCAGTCAATTTGTTCATAAAATGCCACCAAATCTGAACAACATTTGATTCATATAGTTTCTATATATAAAAATAATTTATTTCATTTTAAATGACTATTTATTTCTTCGTCCAAAAAAAATTAAATAACACGTTTTCAATACTATATTTTATAAAATCCATGTTTTTGTAGGAAGGCTATTTGTAGAATTATATTAAAAAATTTAAAATATCACGAAATTCAAGTCACGTGCTAGCTAAATAAAATATTTTTACTTTATAAATTTTAAAAAATATTTTTAAAATATTTTTCTAGAGTATAATAATTATTTTAATTATTTTTACTATAAATGGAATCATCATAATGAGTCAATATTTTAATTATTATAGTTTAAAAAAAATGTATATAATGTGTACTAAACACCGTTATGTATCGATTCGATGTTGACAAAGATATCATTATTCCGTGTAGCAGTTGTATAATCGCTTAATTTATTAATAATTTCAACTAGTCATCTTCCATCAATTTTTTTAATATTATTTTATTTTTATAATTATAATATTTTTTAAACCCTATTTTTGTTTTTCATGAGGCCCAA
The DNA here is from genome assembly GCF_002738345.1 of Cucurbita maxima. Taxonomy (NCBI): domain Eukaryota; kingdom Viridiplantae; phylum Streptophyta; class Magnoliopsida; order Cucurbitales; family Cucurbitaceae; genus Cucurbita; species Cucurbita maxima. Next base: position 1,655,571 of record NW_019272017.1, on the reverse strand, counting down.
AAATAAGTGAATATTAATCCTAGGATTGATTGGCCCTTTTATACCTCCAAAAGCCATTTTTAAGTTATTACAGTGTTCTAGTCCAGTAAAATTGACAAAGCATAGGTAAAAATATAATGGTAACTTTTTTGAATGGGTTAGTAAAACAATGTAATTTCATTTAATTTATAGGCCAACTAGATTATGTATATATATATATATATAGCTATAAATATTTGAATCTATAATTTAATAACAGAGACATTAAACATCTATATCCACCGTCCTATATTTGTCATTAAATAAATAGGTTCAGTAATTATCAGTAATTTTTATTTACAAATATCTATTTTTTAAAATACCATTAAGGAAAATCGAATATTATTAGATTTTAATTATTATTATTATTATTATTATTATTATTGTTAGGTCGTGATTGGATGATTAAAATATTTTACATTAAAAAATAAAGTAAATTAAAAAAGAAAATGGGAGGAGAAATTTGGTTGTATATGGTTAGTCAAAGTGACAGCCATGGACAAAAAAAAAAAACATATTTCTTGACATTTATGTCGAAGCAGATGAATGTCAACGAGTCAATTTTAGCACATTTTTGTAGAGTAATTTCCACCAAATAAATTAATAAATAAAATATAAACTCAAATTTTTAATTTTAATTTTAATTTTAAACTGAAATGATCCATTATTGAATGTGATGACATGTGGCAACATTATTAGTCCATTCAACCATTTTTAAATGTGTGGGCGTAGGTAATTTAAAATTTTAAGATGGTTGAGTCGATGACTCGTGAGATTATTTTTTTAATTATTAAAAAAATTATATTAACCTTGATTACTAAAGTTGATTACTTTTATTGTTTATAATAATCTTTAGGTGAGAGTTGGGTTAGATTGTAATTTTGTCTTCCCGTTAATTGGGTTGACCCAACAAAAAAAATGTCAAAAAATCGAAGGATTTTCTCTCAAATTAGTAAAATGCCTCACACCAATGAAGAGTGTATTCTTAGATTATAAACTCATGATCATTCCCTAAATTAATCGATGTGGGACTTTCATCATCCAACAAGAGGAAGGGAGTTTCTTTGCCTCTTCCTTAACAAATCAATATTAATATAAGATTTAATTAATTAATTAAATTCATGGGCCCCACCAAGTCCCTTTTTAAAAAAATATAATATAATCTTAATTAATATAGTACATTTTTTAAAAGATTTATTTAGTTAATTAATTTCATATTTTTATAAAGTAAATAATGTTAATTTCTCTACTAATATATTAATTTAATTAATAGTATTAGAAAAATAGTTGCAAGTTTCCAAGGTATTGCCTTCTGGAAATCAACTTTTTGACTAAGGAGAAGGTAGTTTACTTACTGCCCAAGTCTTTCTTGGGAGAATCAATTACGCTTTTTTTAAAATGCGTATTAAATATATTTTATTTGAGTTGGCAAAATGTGACACGTCATAATTTTCAATTAATTTTTTTAGAGAATAAAAAATGTAAATAATTCTTTTTTTTATGGACTGAAGGGACATAATATTCAAAGTAAAAAATAATAATTAAAAAAACTATAGCATTGTTCTTGGTCAAAGTTACCAACTCAATATTCTCCATTAGTTCACACTTCTAATGTCAATTACTTACTTTATGATTTTAAATAACTAAATATTTTTATTTATTGCGGGTAATTTTTTTATTTATTTCATACTTTTTTTAGTTAGAGTTATAATGTGTCAACAAAATATCATTGGGTTCTCATTGGCACACTGTCTGATATCTGGCTTTGATATTATTTGTAACAGTGATCTACAATTGTTTGTAACAGCTCTTTGGCACACCACTTGACGTCCAGCTCTAATATCATTTGTAACAATTCAAGCTCTTTGTTAACAAATATTGTCAATTTTAGCTCGTTACGTATCGCTGTCAACCTCGTGATTTTAAAATGATATGTTAGATAGATGTTTTCATACTCTTATCAAGAAGGCTTTGGTTATCTGATTTTAGAGAGAAATAGTGGAAACTTTGATTTATTTTTATTTGTATTTTCATTTATTTTAAATTTAAAATATAATGGTGGTGATAGAAAATATTTGGAAAAATACACGTTTAATTGTTTTTTTTTTAACCAATGAAAAAAGAAAAAAGAAAAAAGAAAAACAAAAAACATGAATCTAAGTAAAAAATAAATAAATAAATAAACGCATAAGGTCCCACAGTGCCATGTCATAAAATCTTGCGATTACAGATCGATCTGACGAGTCCCACAGCGCCACGTAGCCAACAGTGGCCGTCACCGACGACTAGCCACTTGTAGCCGAAAGAGACCACACGTCCGCACACGTCCAACGCTGACATGGAGGGCCCCACGAAGCGACAACGTGGCCCCGTCAGCGTCGTCACGCGCTTTGTACGCAATAGCTGTAAGCCACGTATTTGTTGTATCTTAGCGCTCTCTCCTACACTGGGCCCCACGCACGATGACTTTTGACCTTTTTTCTCCTCCTTTTAAATAATAATACCAAATAAAAACTCCGCCACTTTCTGGTTTTTTTCCGTTGTTTTATTTTATTTAAAAAAAAAAACAGAATTTAGACGTAGAAACAACCTAAATTCCTTCACTTGACATGTGTTAAATATTAAATTATATATTTCGACTCATTAAATATAATTTTTTTAAAAAATATATTTAGAAAAAATATTTTTTAAAATTTAAAAGTTCAATAATTTCTATTTACATGTACTTATTAAGTAAAGAAGAAATCCTCCCGAAGATGCGTGATTACCACGCTCCATTTTAGCGCGTGAAGTTTGTTTGATTTAAGAGAGGCTGTTGCCGGATTCAACAGCCACGCTTAGACCATCGGAAACAGAAGGTGTATAAATAACCACAAGCTACCTGAATCTCTTCTCCCTCGCTTCTTCGGCATCAAGATTTTTCCCTCCCTGTTTTCGCTTCATTATCGTTCTTGATTTTTCCTGCATTTCGCGATCCTTTTCAACCTCTTTCAGGTTCTTCCCCTTTCTCCTGTCTCTCTTTATTTCCCTTCTTTGAATTTCTCTCTTATTTACAGTCGTTTTCTGTTTCTAATGCCCGCCGGCGTAAAATTTGGCGCTCAAAACCATAACGTTTGGTGGGGTTTTCACGTTTATATTGCTAGGTTTTCCGTCTGTGTTTTGAACACTTTTCCCCTTTAATCCATGTTTCTATGGCTTTTTGAAAGTTGAAAATCACTCGATTACTTTTCTTCCCTCATTCGGTTAATTCCATTTGATTAGTTATTGATGTTGCTGCTGCATTTCGGTTTCGTTTCAATTTTCCCATTAGAACTCTTCATTTGTTTCTTAAAAATCTTCTGTTCATCGGGGGTTTAACTTTTTGACGACGCAATATTTGATATTAACCGGACATTGGGTTTCCAAATGTTCGCGGATTTGATGGGTTTTCATTGATGCGTCTGTTTTACGTCTTTGGCTTTGAGGATTTTAGGTGTGTGAATGAATTCTGGAGTTGGCTTTGCTTGTCGTTGTGCAATTTGGTGGGTTTATGGAATTGAAATAGGTTTTTCTCTTTGGGGTTTATGCAATTTGGAATCTCTACATAATTTCCCGAGGAGTTCATTTCATATACAGTTGAATGACAGCCCTTATGTTTGTTTCTGTACTGGCCTACTGGGTTTCTTTCTTTTGTCCTTTTCTTCTAAGATGTTTCCTCTAATATGATTGATTGGTTCCCTTTTTTTTTCCCATCCGCAAAATCAGATTGGTTTGCCTTTGTGTTTCTAATATTAAATTGATGGGACATTTACTTGTTGTCGTCACATTTGATATTTGATATTTGATATTTGATATGATATAATAATAATCGAGCTCGAATTTTCACCCCTTTTTCAATTGGGTTCTTAGATTATGAACTGTAAAAGCCACGTTTCTGCTTGATGGTTGGTTGCATTTATTGCCCATTCATTGAAACAGCATCTAAAAATCTTGTTTTTAGTATTTTACTGATTCTATGGCCTTCGGGAAAGTGAATCTTCATTTGTTTGTCCATTTGTTTATTTCTTCGCATGCTCCTATGTAGGCCCATGATGCGTGGTTGCATATGGTGGTGTTTCCTCTTTACTGTGTGGCAGTGGTGGCCTTTTGTATACTCTTTTTAAGCTCTTCTATGAGTTCTGCCTCTTCATAACCTGTTTTGTCACACTCTTTTTAGTGTTCTACGTTAGTATTGAAACTGGTTCTTTTCTTTTATCTTGTTTTCTCCAGTTTTAGATCTGCTTTGCTATCACTGTTTAAATTTGTCGGTTTAGTGATGTTTTCTTCTGAGATGTTGTGATTATTTGATCGAATTTTGTGGCTCAGAAGCTCCAGTTTGTAAAGCTTTAAGATATCTAGAACTTTGCATGCCTATTCATGATGGAGTTTGATTTGGTGTTATGCACTTGTACGGCCACTTGAAATCTTACTGTTCTTCTCTGTTATATTATAGAAGCAGAGTACTCTGTTCCAACAAATCATGAGATCATATTTATTTTCCCAAAGCTTTACACTTAACTGTATGAACTCAACTTTTCAGGTGGTTCCATCTCTCAGTTTGTAAAGAGGACATAAGTGCACTTGGGTTTTGAATCAACCTCCAAAACTTGACCAAATGGATCTTAAACCAAACCACAATTCTCCCATTCTCTCTGACCCTGCGCCTATCACCAAGTCTAGACTTGGTGTACATTCGAATATGTTGCCATACTCAGCTGCTCCAGGAGTTGGGTTCGCTCCGAATTTGCTACTAATCACAAGGAAAAGGACCGGTGTGCTCAATGACGTTCGAGCAAGCATCTGGCTAGATGCTATGAAATCTTCATCTCCTCCTCCTAATAGGATTGCGAAGGATGTTGTCAATGAGCTTCCATCGTTTGATCCAGATCTTCTCTATTGCAGTTGGATGGTACTGTTTCTTTTACTGTCATGTTCTGATGTTGGACAAGTTTTATTGATCCTGGATGAGTTGTTTATGTACAATATGCCCCTTTGTTACTTTCAGGTTAAGTATCCATCGGCACTTGCGTCGTTCGACCAAATTGTAACTCAGGCAAAAGGTAAAAGAATAGCATTGTTTCTGGACTATGATGGGACTCTTTCTCCAATTGTAGACAACCCTGATTGTGCATTCATGTCTGATGCTGTAAGAATCTGTAATTCCTTGTAAATAAGTTGCTTAGAATAACTCCATCTTAGCTACTAACCTTGACTAACCTCTCTGCAAATCTCTTAGATGCGAGTGGCTGTAAAAGAGGCTGCAAAACATTTCCCGACTGCTATTATTAGTGGAAGAAGTCGTGACAAGGTATGATGCTTCATATATTACACAAATATTTGCCAATGAATCTGACTCGTTGATGTGGTCGTAAGTTTCGAGTTCCCTTGTTTTTGTTTGTTCAGGTTTATGAATTTATTGGACTAAATGAACTCTCCTATGCTGGTAGTCATGGAATGGACATTATGGTCTCTGATAAACACTCAACTAACGATCAGGTAACGAAATGGGTGTTGTTGTCGTTTTATTGACCGATGTCTAAATCTTTCTCGTTTTGGATGTTACTTTGACAGTGCTCTTACATACATTCCTTTCATTACATAGGGCAAGGAAGTTATGTTCCAGCCTGCTAGTGAATTTTTACCTTTGATTGATGAGGTACGAACCGACTTTTGGCGTACTAACATATATTCATATTGTGTTCGAGCATTTGAATGAAGAAAGTTCTCTTGTTTGGACAGGTTTACGAATCCCTGATTGAAATCGCCAAGGGAATTGCTGGAGCAAAAGTTGAAAACAATAAGTTCTGTGTGTCTGTTCATTACAGGAACGTAGATGATAAGGTACCTCCCTCTCAGACAATCGAATTGTAGAAGATTGTCAATGGAGAATATGAATATTGAACAAATTTCATTTGATTGCTTTCTTCTCCCCAGGACTGGAATGCTCTTGCAAATCGTGTTTACGACCTTTTGGAAAACTACCCTCGACTGCGCGTTAGTCACGGTCGTAAGGTACTTCAATATCATTAATGAAGGCTCAATCAAATTGTCATTAGATACTAATTTTTCCAAGGAACAACCTTCAATCTTGCTTGTATGTTTCTGATCGTCCTTTTTTGAATTCATAGGTTTTAGAAGTACGACCTGTGATTAGCTGGGACAAGGGCAAAGCTGTTACGTTCTTGCTTGAATCTCTTGGTAAGAAAGACAATGTCCATAACCCTGGTTCCCGTTTAAGAACATTCTTGCACATGTTGTTTAACCTCTTCAAACTGTACTCCAGGACTTAGCAACTGCGATGACGTGCTCCCAATCTACGTCGGAGATGACCGAACCGACGAAGATGCCTTCAGGGTAAGTTAATCATCTCATTAATTTCAGCACCCTTAATCTCTCCTCTGAGAAGCTCAATCTTAAGAAATGAAGCGACTTGAATGACAGGTTCTGAAAGAAAGAAATTGTGGTTATGGCATATTAGTCTCTTCAGTGCCCAAGGAAAGCAGTGCAGCCTCATACTCTTTGAGAGAACCATCTGAGGTACAGACTCTTTATATACTCGATCCGAACTCCGCTCGAGACTGGGGAGATTCTATAACAGGATCACGAACCCAGTTTCGATTACCGTTAACGTTCTCGTGTCATGCTTTTAGTACCATTATCTCCTGCACTCGACCCGTTTCTTCGAGGTGTGGTTTGAATCTGATTAGAGTTAGGATGTGATGTGGAAAATGCAGGTGATGGAATTTCTGAAGTCATTGGTAACATGGAGGGCGTTGGAAGAGGGATTGAATGAATAGCACAAATTGATATAACAATGATATAGAGATAAGTATAGGAAAGGAAGGAAGGAGGGGAAGCTGAAGCTGAAGTAGAAGTAGAAGTTGAAGGAGGAGGGGAGGGGGTATTATTTTTGGAGCAGAGAATTACAGAGAAGAGGCAGGATTTGTGAGAGTTGCCCGTTTGTTGTTCCTCTGCTGAAAGGTGTTCATCATTATTGTGTTGTTCTTCATCTTTTTGTAAAGTCAAAGTTGGTGCAATTTAATTAATTACTTTACTTTTCCACTGTTTTTGTTGAAGCTGATGAACAGAAAGGAATCTTTATTCTTTTATCTGTTTTTAGACCCTTACTTTGTAGATTATAATGTTTTTAAGTCAGCAATGCAAATCATTTGTTTCCTTCTTGCTATTACAACATGTTATTTTTAGTGCAACGTGTCCGGTGGGAGGATTATTGCGTTAGGCCTATTGGTCGAGGGCATATGCTTCAATCCATATTTATCGATAACCAAATGTGGTGCAAACTAAGTTATAAGAAACGTTGATGTATAGTTTCAAAGTATAAAACATTTAAAATTTAATATAGGAAACTAGAGTTATGATGCTTTTCTTAAACATCCATTTGCTCATTTGAGAGAGCGCTTACCATTTCTTGAAGCAACCTACCACATCACTCAATACATATGATTGAATATTTTACTATAATGTTATGAAATCAATGACATAGGATGATCGAAAGATAATTAGGGTTTCGAACGTATATGTTTAAATTAAATGAGTTGGACAATAATTTAGCCTCAAGCCATTGCTAGTAAATATTGTTTCTTTTGGCCATCGTCACCAACCTCTACGGAGAAGTTTTTACACCCGTAAAGAAATGCTTCATTTTCCTCTCTAATTGACACAAGATATAACAATCCACCTCTTTGGGGGGCCAGTGTTCTCTATTAGTGTCTGACTCTTTTATCATTTGTAATAGCTCGAGGCTATCTTTAATAAATATTGTCCGCTTTGACTCGTTGTTACGTATTGCTTTCAACCTTACTACCAAGGAGAAGTTCCCACGCCCTTGTAAGGAAATTTTATTTCCCTTTCCAATCGATGTGCGATCTAATATTAAGTCGACGAACGATACAAATTTTGAAGTTTTAGGGTTAATTTTCAAAAGAAGTAATAAGTAAACATGATTGACCAAGGATTTATAACATGATAACATTCACATGGACAAGTTTCGGTGTCCGTATGTTTTAGTAAGCAAAGTCCCATAATCTTGTCTTGCTTGCCTCACAAACAACCTTTTTTCTGTCATTAATGAACAAAATCTCTTGATAATAGATTTGCATGTTCTTTCTTCTTCTTCTTCTTCTTCTTCTTCTTCTTCTTCTTCAAATTGCAAGTTGAGCTTGTGTGTGTAAAAATGTCAAACCCTAGCTTCAAAAACAACAAGCTATTTGTCAATTTGGGTGCACCTAGGATTCCTCGTGTCAATCATTTGACATAATTATGTCTGTGTTTTTTTTGTCTTTGCAAGACACACACACAATGGGGCTGGCTATATAGCCAACCCTTATGCTCAGTTGAGTTCATTTTTCTCCTGTTTCTTCCCTTTTCCTCCTTGCTTTCACTTCCATGCCCAACCTCTCTCCCCATCTTCTCGCCCTGACCGGTTCGGTTTCTGTGTCGGGTGTTCGTTTTGTCAAGACCCCAAGTATCTTCATATTTCTACGTGATATTGTCTATATTAGATTAACAAACGTCGCCAATCATTGAAAACCCTCTCTGTCCTACACGATCATACGATTCTTAATAAGCCCGTGTCGTATTAATGCTTAGAACGACTATATATTCATGCTTTCTTCTTTTTCGACCCTATGATTTCGTGGTTGGTAGTGTATATGATGCATATTGAATGGCCTCCCACAGGTACACAATTGCTTGATCAATAAGATTAACACTATTTCTACGTACCATAATTGCTTAAATTTTAAGGGAACCCAAAGTTCTTTTAAACTTCACTACAAAGCCTTCATCAATGTTTATTATTATTATTATTACCATCTCCCACTTTTGCTCCCTTCTACCCCAAAGGAAGAGAGGTTTCTAAGCCCATAATTAATAACATTTTTTATAAAATAAATTTGTTTTTTTTTACCAAGACTCATTTAATAGAAATTATTTTATTATAGCTTTTATTTTATAATTATTGAATTATTATATGGTATAAAGGTTGAGCTCCAACATTTTTAATTTCATTTTAGGACATTGAAATCATTACATAGACGAGATAGTAAATGAACGGAATAAAGAACGTATTTTTCATTTCGATTTTTTGAGTTCGATAACATTTGGGGTGGTGGATTCAAACTCTCAATCTTGTCAAGGCTACATGTAACAACTCAAGTACACCACTAGCAGATATTGTCTGTTTTCACCTGTTACATATCATCAGTTTTAAAACACATCTATTAGAGAGAGGTTTCCACGCTCTCATGAAGAATGTTTCGTTCCCCTCTCCAACCAATGTAAGATCTTACAATTCACCTCCCTTGAGAGCCCAGTGTTCTTGCTCGCTAACACACCACCTTATGACTGGCTCTAATGCCATTCACCGCTAGCAAATATTATCCGTTTTTGTTCATTACATATAGTTGTCAGCCTCACGATTTTAAAACTCATCTACTAGAGAGAGGTTTCCACACCCTTATAAGGAATGATTCGTTCTCTTCTCCAACCGGTGTAGGATCTCACAGTACATATGTTAAGCAAGTCATAAACTAAATGAAATTAACCGACGCAAAAGGTTACGTATATATTGTATATTATACGAATGGTATAACAAAAACAATAAGTCTTTATTATATATATATATACAGAAATATTGATAAAAATGACTTCAAATTTGACCCTTTTGAACGCTAAGAACATTCTATTAATTATTTATATATATAATATGAAGTAAGCATTATAAAAATCAAGAGAAAAAAAGAGGTAATTTCACTTCCACAGCTCAATCTGACAAGAACTTGAAGTGGATGTTGGAGCATTTTCTGGGACTATAAGTTCTTGCTTGGAAGCATTCTCTTGACTGAGCTGAGAAGCAACATACTTATCAAACACACGCCAATCCGTGAGCTGATCCGCTGTTTGTTCATTATTATTGTTGTTGTCGTCGAACAGAAACAACAAACTTTGGTCGGAAAGTTGCTGTTTTGGCGGTGACGGTTGGTAGTTGGAGGCTGATTGAACCAATTTTTGGCTCTCTAAAAGTGGTAAGTGAAGGAAATGTTGTTGGGGTTGGTAATTAGTCAGATCCATCTCCTTTTTGCATGGGAAGTAATTTGAAAGATGTTGAGGGAAACTTGGCGAGTCGAGGTCGGGCATAATCGCCACGGGCTCGTCGTACCAACACGGCGATTCGTGCTCGTTCATTCTCCGATTAACCGTGGCTATTCTCTTCTTGAAAACCCTGCACACCACCCATCCTTCTTGCTGTAAACAACAAAGGATGTTAATATCAATACAATCGATTCAACCTTAAAAATTTGTATTAACTCACCTGTGGAGCGCCGTTTTCGTCGGTTTCGAGTCGGTACTCATGCATGATCCAATCAGACTTTTGGCCATTCGGAGCTCGACCTTTGTAATACACCAAGGTCTTTCTCATGCCAATCAAGTCATGCTTAGAGTAAATGGTCTTGTCTCGGCCAGTTGCTTTCCAAAACCCAGCGGCTGTTGCCCTATTGGTTCGAGTACCTGTGGGGTACTTCTTGTCTTTGTGGCTGAAAAAGTACCATTCATTTTGATCCTCTGCCCCCAGATTACATATCTCTATTATATATTGAGTATCAAGTTTAGAAGTTCATATAACAACATAGTCATGTTTATATAATCATTTATTGATAATACCTTGGAGATCCCATGGTTCAATCTTGTAAAGATCTACATCTTTAATCACATCCAAATCAATCCTCCTTGAAGAAATCTTCTTTCTAAGATAATAATCCACAAGTTCTTCATCTGTTGGATGGAATCTAAATCCAGGAGGAACATCTAAGAATGTGTTCATTGTTTGATGTTAGCCCTGAAAATCATCAATTTTGCCTAATGGGTATCAAATTCATATCAATGTGTATCAAAATCAATCTTTTCAGTCATATCCAGTGATATCATTAAAGTAAATGGTAATCATGGAAACTCATCTTATTGCTTAAAAAAAAGATAAAATAAATAAATAAATTAGGGTCTTGATTTTTGTTGTCTCCCAATCAATCATTCAAAATCTTTCTAAGAATCTTCTCTAAGATACATTTAGAACAGATGCAATAAGAAACAAGAAAAAAATTCAACTTTGATTGACTTTTTTGTGGCACAAAAAAGTCAAATCACATGGATTTTGAGAAAATTTGTTGAAAATAAATGATACCCAGAAGAGGAAAAGTGATTTAAAGGTAACCCAGTTCATAAGAGATTGAAAAGAGAACTCACAAGGAGAAAAGTTTGAATCTTTGTTGCAGAGGAGGAAGAAGAAGATAACCCTAGCTTTGGTTTCTGCAATGAGGGACAGAATTTGTTAAGAACAAGAAGAAAAGACAGACAGTTATGTTGTGGGGAGGAGTTGAACTCAGGTGGGAGCTGGGGTTGTCGGAGCAGATATGTCTGAGAAGAATTAGGGTTATATAGAGAGTGATTGAAGAAGGGTTTGGTTTTGAGAAGAGAGCTGAAAGAGACCCAACTGTGAGAGAGAGAGAAGTTCATGGCACAAAGCCAATGTCCTTTCTTTATAAAGCCACCTTCTTTTCTTTGGCTGTGACGTAATGGAACAGCCACCTCCCTTCCACCCACAAAGTTGTTTAGTTTATCCACGAAATTAACGTTCGAGTTTGAGAAAAAAACGAAGAGGTATTCATACAATTCGATGACCTGAACAATTTGGATGACTCAACCCTACACAGTAAGAATTGAGTTGAGTTAGATTTTCTTTTTTTTGATTGGGTTAGTGTTGAATTCTTGGAGGAACGAAAATTCAGTTTGGTTCGAATTAAAACATTTTAGTTAGATAAATAGGATTTTTTAAATAGCGGCCTCTAACTAGAAAATAGAGAGTTGGGTTCGGTTGTAAACTCGGTTAGAATCATTCTGATCATTGACCCTTGGTTTAAAAAATTTATCAAACCCAATCCATGTGTAACCCTAGTTAAAACTCGAACATTTTTGCTTGATAAATCAGGCATGTGCTATCTTTTTTGAGGTAGATCTCTGTGGATGTGGATGGGTGGGCCGGAATGTTGATTTTCGTAGTCCCTACCATTTTGTTGTTGGAGTCTAAGCTGCAATGAAGCTGAAATGGTGTGATGATGATGGCGGTGGTGAGGGAGAGATCAGTGGCTTCATTGCCATTGCTGTTCTCTGCTGCTATCAAGTTTATTTAATGGGGTATTAGAGGATGAACTCGTTTCAAAATTATTATTGCAGTAGAAATTCGCTAGAATATTGGACGAAAGGTCACCGCTATCTTCTTCTTCTTCCAGCCTCTCCGCCGTCACCATCTTCTTTCTTCCTCGTCTCACTCTTTGATGCTAAGTATTTCTCTCTCGATTCATAAACAATGTGACGGGATGTGAATGAATGTACTCATGCATTCATATCACAAGTTGATATTCTCACTCAAGAAATATTTTCTATGCCGCATTATGTTAATAATCTAATAAACCCTTACACGTTTGTATGCTCATAAAGTCAAGAAATGTTAAAACGACATAAAAGTGATGAATGTTGTAATGAGTCATAGGGTGCATGAAAACGATGTTCACCGAGTGGTTTTGATGTCATGAAAGTAGTGTAAATGAAACCGTGTGTATAAGAACTGAAACCGAACACGAAGTTTTAGATCTTACTTTAGTTGTGTTAGTCGAGTATGCATTTTTCGATCAATAATTTTATTTTTATCTTTTAGTTAGAAAATATTTATTGAGAAGAAAAAAATTGATTTGAATGTTAATGAACAAATAATAAAGAAAATGTATGGTAAATAAAGATGAAAGTACAAAACGGACTCTTGGGTAGCGTGGGGTAGCGATCCAATGAGAGCGGTCCCACCGTACAAATAATGAGCGCTATAAGCATCATGACTTTCCGTGCCCGACATTTCGGGCGGCATTTTTCTGTGTAGGTGCCAGGTGGCATCTTCTGAATGGCTACCAATAATACCCTTAGGACCCACCATGACATCACATGTTTTCCGACCAACATCATCATTTTTCTTATACAATTTTCATTAAATTAATTTAACAACCAAAATAAAACTATATTCTAATAATATTTTCATTTATGTGAGAAACTATTTGATACGCTTTTACCTAATTTTTTAAATACTAAACAAAAAAAATTATATATATTATAATAAACTATTTACAAATGGATTGAAATAAGCAATAATGAGTTAATTATTTATACCAAGATCTGATGACATTATAAAATCTCGCAACTAGGTAATTATTTTTAACCATGTAAAATCATGGGTTATTTTTAACCTTGATGTTAATTAAAAAAGATAATTTTATGAACATTAAAGGTTAATTAGGTAATTATTTTTAAATACCGAAGATCTTCAATATTAAATTATTTTACGATACATAAACATAGAAAAATGACGTGATAGGAGTATTTTGAAAAAAATGAAAATGGTTGGAGTATAAATATAGGAAAGTATGCATTTTGAGTGTAGAATACTCAAACCAAGAGTATAATATACGGTGATAGGACATTTTTATTTTTAAAGAAAATCATATTATATTTATAGATTATGCTCTAAAATGTAAATTAAAAAATCATACCATATAATAATATATTATATTTTAAAAAGTTTGTGAGATCAAATATATGGGTAGACATCATAAATTAAATTAAAATTTATAGATAAAATAAAAAATGTCTACTTTAGAAGTAATTAATGAATTTGATTAAGTTAATCCTAAGTTAGAATGAAATGAGATTTGTTACCTTTTGTTAAAATAATGACATAAATAGAAGGATTAATGATTACATTTTGGTTTATGGGTGGCCTTCAAAATCATAATACCAATTATAATTGCGATTATATGAATCATAATCCAAAGTGTTTATATCTAAAATCACTAGAAAACTACATAATTAATTTTACATAATTATGGATTTTTTTTTTTTTTTTTTTTTGAAGATGTAAGTCTCTATTTATGATGTCAATAATGCTATTAATTACGTCCGCATTCCATGTTAACATGACAATATAATGATTATGGGTATTGTATGTAGTCCCATATCGATCGTTTTAGATTTAGGGAGAAGGTTGTCGTATAAGTAGTCAGTCACTAGAAACTTGAACCCAGCAGGTGTGGCATTTTGTATTGTCATTAGTGCTTTATGCGAGCCGGAAAATTTGGATTACTTCCACAAAATGGTAAGCCTTTGCTCTTTACTTATAATTCCTTAATTAAATGTCTTTGCAGCAGGGAGTGTTTTTCGACCCTGATAAGAGTTTTTGTTTGACCATGATTAATGGGTATGTTAAAAATGGAAGACTTTTTTTTATGCCCGTGAACTGTTTGATAAAATGCTTGAGAATTCTATTCCACCCAGAATTCAAATTCTATTAAATTGGTCTGTCGTGTGCTAATCCTTAGCTTATTGTTAAGAACGAGAAGCTCTGATATTATGTCAAGAACGAGAAACATAACTAGGATTGAAAGTTCAAGAAACATAAGTGAGATCGAAAGTTCAAGAAACATAAGTAGAATTTTGATGGCTGATTATGGAGGTATGAATGTAAATTATCATTTGGTATTTGAGTTTGAATGATGATTTCTCAACTCTGCATAAAGATTAAACAATTCCATGATTTGGGTACATTTATTTCAGAGGAAGAATGAAAGTTTTGTTCTTCTAGATTCCAGGAATGAATGGGACCTCTGTGCCTGGCAGCCATGACTGCCCTGAAATGAAATTTTGGACAGAGAACTCCGATGCCTCTGTTGAATTGCTTATAACATGGTAACCTTTCCACTGCACTCTCTGGTCTGTTGATGAACGAGGACCAATGTTCTTATACTCTCCATAGTATAAAGTGTTCAATGCAAAATCACCATTCCATTCCAACCAACCTGCTGGATCAACCAAACTATCGAGGTAAGTTTTAATGAAAACTGTTCGAGAGTACTCCTTCCACGGCCTTCCCAAGAAGGTTTTCACTGTGCCCTCCACTTGTTTCAGGTCATCTGTGGCCATGACCCTTGAGTTGTGGATTGAAATGCCTGTATTTTGATTTGGATCAGTCCTTCCTTGAGCAGTAATTGCATTCTTTTGACCATTCATTGGTTTCCTTGCGTAAATCATGCAGTTCTGTAGAACCACTGCAGCGTTTCCGAATATGAAATCTACAGTCCCATAAATGTAGCACTCTTTATAGAATTGTCTCTGTGAATGCACATAGAGGGTGTCCTGATACCCTTCAAAGGCACAGCGGTAGAAGACGGAATGATCTGCACCGGACCGGAGAGCAACTGCTTGATGGTTTTCGGGACCGGCCGTGTTTCGGAATGTGATGCCTTGAGCTATAAATCCTTCTCCGGTCACCGCTGAAATCACAAAATACAACTCTCTGATTAATCATATAATCATATAAACAATCACGAGAGTTTAGGCTTAAAGTGTCATATCATTATGGAGAGTTGTGGTTTATAAAAAGACTTACCAACGGTTGCAGAATTGAAAGTGGTGGAGCCTCCTCCAACACTTCTACTACTTGTAATAAAGGTAAATCTCATTCCATCTCCGACTAGCATTATATTCTTCATCTTATTTCCTATCTCGAGGTTTTCTTCATAAACCCCTCTCTTTACTTGTATAACGAATCTCCCATCTGTATTCCTTTTTGCAGCTTCCTCTAGTGCTGCTGCAACTGTCTTATGGTCACCGGATCCATCCTGTGCCACCACAAGGTCCACCATCATTGAAGATGACTGCAGCAGCTTCCTATCACCACCTGAAAGCCAACTTGGAAAACCCTGTTTATATGTCTCTTTCCCCTGCCAAGTTGAAGCATTGTTAACCGCCAAGCTATTGCTTATCAGCTTTGTGACATTCTTGGATGTGATCAGCGGCAATACATTGTCCACAACATTCAGCTCAGCAAACCCAGTGCGGCACGTTTCAACGTTGGTAAGGGCGGTACTAAGCCAGGTTTGGATATCAAATTCAGTAGATTTAGTAGAGGACTCTAGAGTGCGTTTGAGCTGAAAGATGGTGTTTTGGTAGAGCTTCAAGCAATCAGCCCAAGCAACCCTTTCCTTATGATTTCGACACCTTGAACCGACTCTCTTAGTGTGCCTCTCGACACTCAAAGCTCCATCCATGGCGAATTTGATCGCCATTTTCTTGAACTCAGACATGTCTTTGGGAGGAGGATTGTTGGCATTGCCATAGAAATACTTGCAGGTTTCAGGGTACGTGGTTTTTGTGCACCACCAATGAATGCCATTAGAGGCATGCTTGGAGAAGGCTGAAGAAGACGGTAAAAAGAAGTGAAGAAAAAACAACACCCCAAGAATACTCCTCTCCATTGAAAGACCCAATTCGTTGTAGGTATTGATGAGGGCTAAGGTAGCTCTCAGAGGCTTAGTTATATAGGGAAGAAGAGCAAATTGGGATGACATAGAGACAGGTTGGCTGTGTTTGAACCATTTGAATAATCAAACTCCAAAACTTCTATCCATGTGCCAATCAACTATCCACCACCTTCCTCCCTTTCTACCTACAAGATGAGAGAGAGGTAAAAGGATGAATTAAACAACTTCATATTCTATTGAACTTCAAGCATATAGTTGTACATATAGAGTTGACTTTAACTTTTGTAATAGAGATTTCTTTTTAAAAGAAGGTATATGATGCACCAATAGTCAAATATAATGTCATTACCTATGTCATATGTCAGGAAATAAACTCTTCATCCATCTAAATAATAAATACGAGAGTAAAAACTTTAAAAACTTTAATTTGCAAGACACTTTGAAGTATTCAATTCTTCTAACATTTCATGAGATCTTTCTTACTATGACTCGAACACAAGATCAAATCTTGTGGGAGTCTCTTGAAAAAAAATCTCGAAGGATTGAAGAAGTTTATAGATGTAATTGCATTTTCTTAAGAGATTCGCAGATCTTTGACTCAACCTGAGAAAGAACTCTTGGAAAATCTTTATCAATTAATAATTTACATTAAAATATATTATCTCATACCAATCATATTTAAATATTATAAGATATTTTAATATATATTTAACTCATTTGAATTCATTTAAATTCGAAATATGTTTTTATTTAATATATTAAAATGTATTAATTGATATTTTTAGTTTCTTTTTAAGGGTGGAAAATCCATACCCCATCTTTGCATTTTTTTTGGAATTGTTTAAAAAAAATAGTCGTGCTCTTAAATAAAACAATACACCGCTCTTTGACTTTCTTCCATCTATGACTTTTGCATTAACACTGTCACATGGAGTTGAAGACATCAAAACCGTGTTGGTTTAATCAACTTTGACAACATAAATATGCTTAAAAACACAATGTTTGATTGACAAAATCCATGGATTATGCTGGATTAAATTAATTCCAACATATATTTTATATGAACCGTTCTTTCATGAGCATAGAAAAAATTGACAAATAGTCGTTTATTTGACTTTAGAGTTGAGTCAAAATGAGCTTTGATGCGAGAATTGAGATGCAAAGACTTGACTCATGTAGATGGGAGATAGATACGAGTTAGTACCGACTGAGTTAGTACTGACTTGTCAGACGGTAATTTTAATTACATGTTTAATATAATAGATTTTTAAATTTAAAATTGTGTTTAATTTTTTAAATTCCTTTTATAAAATTTAATTTTATGTAGTCACTTTCTACTTTCCGGCCGGACCGGTTTTGATGATGTGCCGGTTTCTCGGTTTATATTATTCTAAACCGAGGTTTGATTGGCCCAGATCCGAACCAAACCAAACCTCGTGCACACCCTGCTAAAAAGGTCCGGAAGGAAGGAAAGCGTCTGTCGTGGGTGGAAGTCGAAGGTACGAATTTTCGGAGTCCAGTGCCCACGAAGACGATGAATCAAAGGAAATCGGCTGCTGGAAGGCCGTCTGGAACCGATGGCTCTGATTTCGCCTATCGCATGGTTGTCGATTCTCGTAAGTTTCCTCACTTTTTTCTCCTAATTTTCATTTGGCTGTTGAGCAACCATGTGATGTATAGAACAAAAAAGTTGATCGATATGGAGAAGAAAAACTTCGCTGTTCGTCTTTTTTTGGTCCTCATTGATGTCCTATTTCTGCTCAGCTCTTCGGCTTAGTGGAAGAGGATAGTTTGCTCTAGTTTTTCAATCATTGCAACACGAAATTGGATTTGTTTGGCTATTTTATTTGTCTTATTGGAATCAATTTCGGTTCTTATGACGCGTCATTCTAATTATAGGGTATCAAAAGGTTGCCAAAGGAAAATCTCGTTTATATACGCTGATTTTAAATCA
Source organism: Cucurbita maxima (assembly GCF_002738345.1). NCBI lineage: Eukaryota > Viridiplantae > Streptophyta > Magnoliopsida > Cucurbitales > Cucurbitaceae > Cucurbita > Cucurbita maxima. The sequence goes on along the minus strand of NW_019272017.1, from coordinate 1,637,205 downwards.
GGTACACGCATTATATTGCTTTTACAGTAAATTTTGTTCACATCTTCTAGCGTGTTTTGCTTCATTGTTGTTATGAAACAATATCTTCTAATTGGACTCTCGATGCTTTTACTTTTGTTTCTTGCCTTTGTTATCACGAAATCCTCCAAACTTTGCTTTAATTTATGGCAAACAGTAGATAAGTAGATCTATTAGTGAGTTTTATGTTCGTATTCGAGGAAAAAAACTCTTTAAAGCCCATAAAAATTGGGCGACATTTTCCATCAGGTAGTAGTCTGATAAAGCCTTTCTTTATGTGAATGACTTCTACCAGGACATCCAGATCAGTGATTTCCTAGTTCTTGTGATGTGAGTTTAATGTAGAGCTGACCTTAGGAGAGATTTATTGATTCCTGATGTTGTTTACCTTAGTATCATGAAGGCCTATAATTGGTGATCAATAAGAATTTCATGTAATAGTTGGTTCTATCTTTTCTTCTACTTCTCTCAACTCTGATGTGACCGACTGGAATATCTTTCTTGTTTACTAATTTTCCTAGTTCCTCTATTGAAATTTGTAAATGCTAAAGATTTTAGAGGGAGACCCTGACAAACTTACAATTTCATGGGAGCCGTTGCTTATCTCTGGACCTCTCGTGACTGTTTGTTGTTCTACCCTAATTGGGTCTGTTGGATTATACTGCAGGTTGTCATTCAGTTATGTGGAATAGTCTACTTGTTTATATTGACATCAAAGAGGGAGACTCCTGATAAACTTGCAATTTCATCTGCTGTCACTGGTTTCCTTTCGTTGTTCCTAGGAGAACTAGGTTGCTAATTATATTATTACTTCTTTTTTAGCTAACTTACACATCTTTGTCTGTTTCAACTGTAATGATTGATTTTTTTGCCAATGTTCTATTGAAGGTCGTAGGCGTAGCCGTGCAAGTTTCTTGAAAGCTTATATGATTGCATCATCTCTTGCGCTCCTACTACTTTTTGTTAATGTTTCTCAGGGAAATTATACGTTTGAGGTAAGGAAAACTGATTCGTTTTCTAATTTGATGCTCTAAATAAGAGAGAAATCAAATGAAAATGTTATGGAATTGTTATTTATGCTGACTAGTCGTAGAAGTAATAGCAATGAGAACGGGAAATTGAATTCGATGAAAATTAAAGTAGACTTTATATAAGTGTAGTTGTCGAGACTCCAAAGATTCATCGTTTCTTTGTCACCATTGGCATCTATACATGAAAATGGTTGGGGGGCTTCAATTTGATTGGTTGATTATATTTATAACTCTACGGGCTTTGATCATAGCTTCCGTGGGGTGATGTCTGTTCCGAATGCTTTATTCTCCATTCTGACTGAACTTTGAACCTCATGAACCATTTAGGGAATTGAGGATCTGAGTAATTGGCAGACAAAGAAGCTTGAACTTTTGGAGACGATCCGCATTTTTCTTGGTGGGTTGTTTATTACATGTTATCTTCATTGGTTTTCAGAGTCAATAAGTATGAACTAACGCAGGAATTGTGATATGCCTCCATTCAGGAGCCCTGCTTCAGATATTTGCAATCAGGACAGTGATTTCCCTCGTTGGTAACATGTCTCCTCCAAAACGCTCTTCTTAAGTTATTCTGTACCAAACTGTTGTCCTTTAACGACCAGAAAATCTCTTTACTGTTACTTCTCGATTCTGAATCCAAAAATAGTTCAAAAGGAAGTTTGGATTTCTCTTTTCTCGATAATTATGTAAGAAAGGTTCCACTTAGGTTGGATCCTACTGCGATTTTGATGAAATTGTAGGTTAAAATTGACTTTTGAGTACTCTTTTTTTTTTTTTTGAATGCTGATTATACTTTTACATTTTCTTTCGTAGTACAGAATTTTAGCTGTTTTCTGGCGTGTAATTTCTCTCTATTTGATTCTCCAATTGATGAATGGACAATGATTGAACTCTTCTTTATATTTGTTGAAAGATAGGATATAACGCCCCTACTCGCAAATATGGTATTCTTTAGGTTTTTCCTTCCAAACTTTTTTTTAAGGTTTTAAAGTTTTTTTTTTTTTTTTTGGATTTTTTCTTAAGGTTTTAAAACGTGCTAGGGAGAGGTTTCCACACCATTATAAAATTGTTTCGTTCTCCTCTTCAACCGATGTGGGATCTCACAATCCACTCCTTCAGGGTCCAGGGTCCAGCATCTTTGCTGGCACTCATTTCCTTCTCCCATCGATGTGGGATCTCCCAATCCCTTTGAGATTTAACGTTCTTACTAGCACACTGTCTCGTTTTCACCCTCTTTTGGGGTTTAGCCTCTTTACTGGTACATCGTCTGATGTTTGACTCTGATATTATTTGTAACGGCTCAAATATATTACTAACGGATAGTCCATTCTTTGAATTTTCTCTTTTTGACTTTCCTTTAAGGTTTGAAACGCTTAAAAAGAAAGAGATATGCCAGAATAATCAGAACACTTTATTAAGTACAAACAGAAAATTAAAAATTTATGCATAAAACTCTTCCTTCTGACTAATTTTCATACTTACCATTACATCTTTCAAATCCCACACAGTACTATATGGTACACATTCCAAACAATCTAATGCAGCTCAGCAATCCGGTTGATCAAAGAAATAGCATTACTAGTCAACTGAGCAATGTTCACAATCTTCGACCTCACCGCTGCCTTAATGCCGCCGTTCACCGTCTTCCCTTGAAACCCCTCGCTACAAGTGGTCTCATCGGTGAGGGCAGCGCTGACCCACGTCTGGATATTGCTCATAACGACATCAAAATCGTTGCCTCGAAGCTTTGGCATCTCAGAAATGGAGCTGATGAGGGAGTCGATAGAGTCACCCAGCTCTTCCAAACAATCATTAAGAGCAGAGACATCTCGGGGAGAGAGGCCGTGAGCGTGTGAGAGCTTGAGAATTTGGGTAGTGGCAGACTTGACGGAGGAGATGGAGACAGAGAGGGCGGCGGTGGCCAGAAGGCGAGGGCTTGTTTGGATGGAAGTGGCGTGGAGTGAGAGGGATGAGAAACAGAGACGAGGGTAAGTGGTGGAGCTGCATGAGGTTTTAATGAACTCAGTGCTGCTGCTGCTGCTGCTTTGTGGAGTGATGGCTGAATGGATGAAGATTGGGTTTAGTGTTAATTGGAAGATTGCTACCAAAAGAATCAAGCTTTGCTTGCAAATCGAAAAACCCATCTTTTTTTGCCTTCTTTTTGATTGGTTTCTCTTGGTAATGGTGAAGAATGGGTTTTGATTTAAATAGGCCAATGGAAAAGGTCTAGAGGGTTTTAATGGGTCCCTTGCATTCATACTCAAGAAAGCTGTTTTTTATTTGGATCATAATCTAACTTTACTCTATTATGAAAATTAAAAAAAGTATTTAACGTTCTGAACAGATATTAGTGATACATTGTGACTTATAAATGTTTGATGTTTGATTTTTGTGACGTTTTAGTTACTAAAGTGACATTTGGTGGGAAAAGTCACTTTTTTCAAAAAAAACATTAATTTAGTAGAGAGATAGGGGCTTTTTGTGCACATAATTCCATCAAATATTCGTTGTTTAACATCTTGGCTGCTCAAAAAGTTGGACTAGCCGCTTCTCCGCCCCTACTCATGTATTATTATAAGGATTTATAAGTTGATTTTGTAGGGAAATGGTAGATTTAAGCTACTATTATTATTTCTTTTTTTAAAAAAGAAAATATCTTTTTTGGTGGGCCATCAATGTTTGCGACTTGATCACATGAATTTGGGCCCAAAAATGGACCATATTGTATGAAATTATTTTGAAAGTGGCCCCCAAAACGACGCCGCTTGGTTCTTCTCCAACTTTAGTTATAGATTTAGAAAGATTCTTTTAACAATTAACAAAAAAAAGAAAAAAAAAAGAGAAATAGGTTGAAGATTATAGACTATATTAAAGCCATATTTGATGAGATGTAGCAAATTTATAGCTATCTTTTAAACCTCGAGCTATATCTCTTTTAAAAGATATCACTTCGATGTGGAGTTTATCCTCTTAATTTAAATTAAGATTTCACTCAACATATGTGTAAGCAAATCATATACTGCATTACTCTTATTGATATCTACAACACGTCACTGTTATCAATCTTAAACTCATATAGACACGAAAATATAAAAAATATGTACACATCAATAGAAATTTAATATCATATTTGAAAATAGAAGGGTCTAGAATATTGGTGTGACACCGTTACATTATCTTAGATGGACAAAAGCATTTAAGTTTATGATATGTTGCAATTTGCAGTTAAATGGTTCATATATCTCATTCGAACCCATGTGACCTCCTCAACCCTAACCCTAGCAATATCACCATTTATAAATATCTCTATAAATTTTTATATTTTCATTTTAATTATTTATTTATTTAATTTTCCTTTAATTCATTCTTAAAATATCTAATTTTCTTATTCTTCCAAATATTTTAAATTTTGTTATATTGACCAAACTGCCCTTGAATGAAGTGGGCCATTAACGGAACGGGCCGTACCTCAACAGCGTGGGATCAGCCGGGTTTCACGTGCTGTAAAGTGCACGTGACATGTGCGTGATACGTTGGATTGTTGGGGATTGTTTGACTTTTTAAGTGCCTGATCTTGACTTTTTGGCTCGGGCACATGCCTCTCCCGTAGACCTGCACGTTTCAGATTCCTTCAACTTTATCTTCCTTAATTGGGTCAACCCCATTCGATTAAAATAATAATTTAATTAATCCCAGTTTGTATTTATGGCTTTAAGCATAATAAACTATAATAGTTTTAGAAAGCTGTGAAATTTATAATAATAATAATAATAATAAAAAATTTATTTTAAAAGGCTTGATAATTTAAAATAGTCAACCTTAAAGCTTACAAAGACAGTTACATTTTCAACCGTTAAATGTATTTGTTTTGCATGTCTTAATTTCTAAGTTAATATCTTTATAAATATCGTAATAATCTTCCTCATCTTCATGATCATCTACATAGCTTAATTGATATGGAATTTCAAATCCTAAAATCGTTACTAACCCTTTTTTTTTTCGTTTCAATTACGTTCACCACCTCCGTCGTGGCTTCTTCTTCTTCCATTATCCGTCCAGTGAAACCATACATCAAAAAGGCTTGCAAAACGACGCCGTATCCACGCCTTTGCGAGATCTCCCTCACTTTACACGCTTCACAAACCAAAAAAACACAACAAGAGTTCTGTCGTGCGGCCATGGCTTCTTCTCTCAAAACTACACGAGATGCCACCTCCATAATCTCCAAGTTATCTCGCCAAAAGATGTCTACCTATGAAGCTAAGGTTATTAGAGATTGTGTTGATAATCTCAAAGACTCTACCGACGAGCTCCATAGAGCTATCGCCGGATTCAAAAGCTTGAGTCGTGCTAAAGATGCCAACTTTCAGGTTATTTAAACTTCTACTTAAGCCCAAAAATTTTAAATTTATATGTTTTCGTAAATTTTATTCAAATTCATATTATAAACACTATTCTACCTCCGATAAACTTAAAATCAACTAAAAAAATATAAAAGACATGATCTTCGTACACTTCTGGTTTGACCATAAGTTTTAAATACGAAAGTCAACCTAGAGACCTAAAAAAATATATATTTAATCAAATAATTTTAACATTTTTTATAAATGAAATTATGTTGACATTATAGTGGTCCAAGGTCCAATGAGTAATTATCAATTTTAATTAAACCCTTTAAATAAGCTAAGGTAGATTGGGTTAAATTTAATATTTGTATTCATATTGTGAACACAGTTACATAGTATCAAAACATGGGTGAGTGCTGCAGAGACCGATGCTATGACTTGCAGCGATGGGTTGAGCGGCGGCGCTGGTCGGAAGGTGAGGTCGAAGGTGAAGCAAGAGGTGAGGAAGAGTGTTGCGGTTGTGGTGAGGCATATCAGTAACGCCTTGTCCCTCCTCACCACCTTCAAATACAAATCCTGAGCTCAGCTCAGCTTTTCAAACAACATAAACATCCAAACAACTGAGCTGCATCAACTTGTTTGCAGCTTCAATCTTGTTTTAATGTCATTTCAAAGTATAAAATATGTTTCTTTCGTGTATTTTTATGTAAATCACGTATATTTTTATACGCTCTAATTATATGTATATCACTTTTATGTACTTAAAAGTTTATAGATATGCATCACCTAGGTGTATTAGAACACATTCGAACTTACAAATCTTACACTAAAATAGAGTGGGTATCTTGAAAAGGGGTCAAAATTCTCATGGGTTACACTCACAATGCAAGAACAATAACACGAAACTTTGTATGGAGACGAACTCGCCTTATGTCTTTTGGAAATTTGATGCCACCATTGAAGCTCGAAGAAGGGAGCACTATTATCGGCCATTGGATGTCAGAATGCGAGGGGATGAAGAAACATGTAGATGAAAGGCTCGAGGGTTACGAGATATTTGAATAGAAACATATCATTTTCAATAAAAGATTTGAGGGTGATAAAATTTAGTCCTTATTTGCAAAATTTAAACACACACATATATATAAGGCTATGCATTAAAAGAAAAAGAAATTTGATACAAAGATTTTTATCTATTTATGACATTTAAAAATCATTTATATAATTGATGTTTCATGTTCATCCCTTTTGGACCTTTTAATTTTTTTTTTTTAATTTTTTAATAATTTATTTAGGATTTGCCCATTTCCTTCAATCAAGGAAGGGGGAGGGCCCTCATTCTGTTGGAGTTTTAATTTTCCCTCTCATTTTTTCAATGATAAAATCCAAAGCAATAACTGTGTTTAAATAAAAAAATTTAAAATCTAATATTGTATGAAACAAATTGTCAAACTGCGCTTTTATTATGTATTAAATACTGTTTATGGTGCATGGGAAAATAAAAATAAAAATAAAAATAAAAACAAATTAATCCATATTTGGTTCATTTTTCTATGATATAATAAGTGTTTGTTCATATTTGATGTTGATATGACTTTACAAAGATATAAAAGCATAATAAAAATGCCAACATATAGTCAAAAATGCAAATATTCTTAATAAAACAATAGTATAAAGTGTAATAATAAAGTTGATAGGAAGGCACGAGATTATCAAAAGGAAAAATACTAAGATTTTATATGAAACTGAATCGGTTAAACCAACTTGAAACTATGAGTTGGTTAGATTAGTGACCCGAGTAACCAAAGTTCATAACTCAATCCAATTCTTTATTTTTAAGTTGACTTATTGTCGGGTTATTATTTTTTTATTATTAAAAAATTATACTTACCTATCATACATATTATATTAATAGTTGAAATTCCATTAAAATTCAAATATCAAAATATTTACAAGTTACGACCTATTATTAATATTATTGTTAATATTTTTAATTTTTTAAAAAAAGTAAGGTTGAGTTGTAACGGGTTGACCTATAGAAAAAGTCATCTTATAAACTAAGTCGAATCTTTGATTTTCTAAAAGTTCAATCAACACAAATTGGAAAAAAACTAACCGGATTAAATTTTAATCAATTATAAAACTTTTGTAGGTAATTCGATTAAATTTTAATTAATGATAAAACTTTTGTAAGTAATTTGATTAAAATTTAATTTTGGGCAAGTAATTTATTAACAAAAAGTGAAAAGAATTGAGAATTATAATTTAACCACACTTTTTTTTATTTATTTTGTAGTCCTCATAATAATAATAATAATAATAATAATAATAATAATATATTTTTTAAAGACTAAACGAAAATAGGAAAATACAGATACAGAGAAAAGCATAAAACCGTTTAGGGTTGCAATTCCCAAATTCAAAACACTCAAAACTCTCATAATATACATTACATTTTTCAGATTTTGAAACAGACTTACATCTCTAGCTTTGATTTTGAGCATAGTTGTTAATCAGAGCCAAGGCATTACTTATGAATCGAGTTAAATCCACAATGCGACGCCTAATCGATGATTTAATTCTTCCATTCAACACCGCCCCTGCAAATCCATCGGAGCAAGTGTTACCGTCCGTCATCGCCGCGCTCACCCAGGTCTCCACGTTGCTAATGTGCCACTCGAAATCTCTCCTCTTCGATCTCCTAACCAGCTTCAGTTCTTCCACCGATTTGCTCAGCCGTTCCACCGTGTCGCCGACCTCCTCTAGACAGTCTCTCAACGCCGCGTACTCTCGCGGCTTCAATCCGGTGAACTTCGTCAGTTTCCAGACGAAGGATCGGGCGGATCGAGCGTGAGAGAGGCTCACCGTTAGAGCTGTTTGGACTAATTGGCGAGGGCTTTGTTGGATTCTTGAGGCGAAATTTGTGAGGGATTGAACGCATAGGTCAGGGTATGTTGTGAAATTGCATCTCGATTTGATGAAATTGGAAGCTCCGCCATAGCCGGCAGCGCTGGTGGTGGCGAATAGGGTGGAGATAGAGAGGAGTAGGAGAAGGAAGGCGGATTTCGCCATTGGCAAACCTCGCGGATTTGCAGAAACAGAGAGCGGAAGAAGAAGAAGAGAGGAGGCGATTTGTTTGTGGACTGAGAAGTGGGGGATCCGACTTTTATAGTGGAAATTTAACCCAGGGGCAATCCGTGTAAATATATTATATATATATATATATATATTTTTAATGTTCACACGAAATTTATTATTATTATTATTATTATTATTTGTTAAAGGAAAAGTTTAGTGGAAAGCTTTTATAAGTATATCTAATAATTCTCTTTTGATAGATATCTAATAAACTATTAAATTATTAAATTTATTTATAATAACTATGAATTATAAGGGTATTGTTCGTATTATAAAAATATTTTTAATTTTTTAATAATTTAATATAAATAAAAATAATGTCTCTCACTGATATATCTATCATCTTTCTCTAAATTACTCGGAAGAATATTATCGACAATAAATAATAAAATTTGCTTTAATTTTTATTTATTATATTAATTTTAAAATTGAATAATTTTATACTTGATACAATGTCACAGTCCTACTTTTAGTGGGAAGATTTAATTTAAATATTTCACCACCGCTTAGTTTGGTAACTGTCGCTTTTTTTGTCTTTTCTATGCATCAATATTAGTAATTATTGATTTTTTTATTAAAAAAAACTAGCAATTATTCTATAGTTTTATTTGCATCGGGCTTTATGTGTATAATTTCTTCTAGAAGCTATCAATGATTGAGGTAGTATAAACTTAAAATATATACTTATGATTAAAGTATAAATAAATAAATTCATTTAAAATTTTGAAGATATACTTATAATAACATGTTTTAAGATCAAATTGTATAAAATAAGATAGAGGGATTATTTCAATTCACACCGCAACAAAATTGTCAAAATCTACCGTTTTAGGTCTAAATCAAAAATTATTAAAAGGGATTTTTTGACTTGTTGAGCTAATTTCAACGTCATTTTTAACTAAAATTTAATTTTTGTATATCATATGTTTACTTATATTAGACGTAAGTCTGTATCAACAAAAATAATTAATTAAAAAAATAGTGAAAATGAAATGAAAATAAATTTGAATTAAAAAGTTATTGAAATAAAAAAAATAAAAGGTGATTAGAGAAGAAAGTCAAAGTAAACTAAATGGGCAGATGAGCGTGTGATTTTCCTATTATTATTATTATTATTATTATTATTATTATTATTTTTTGTTTTTGTAAAAGTCAAAATTATAAATAATATTTTAAAAGAAAATAGGGTAAGGACCAATTTTTTGCTACCGACATTACTCAGACCACTCAGTCTTCGTAAATTCTTCTGAACCAATCAAATTCTTTTAATAATGGGAGTCCACCACCTTATCTTTTGTCGGCTTTCACATTTTTTTTTTAAATTTTATTTATATATTATTGGGAAATTTGAATTCTACGTAATAGCTTGAAAAAAAAAAAAAAAACTGTATAAAATTTTGTTAAAAAGATAAAAAAAAAAAAAAATGTCTTTAAGAAATATTCCCCATATTAAGCCCTTTTTTTTGCATGGAAATTTTTTTTTTTTAGCACATTGGAAAAAAAGTATATAATTAAATATTTTGACTTCCCCATTTACTTGGGGGTTTGAAAATGTAGAAGCAAAGACTCAAATTAAGCAGTGGGGCAATGTCAAGAAAATGTGTAACACGACACCGCCTAATTAAAGTTACATACCTTCTTTAAAATATTATTTAACACGTTTTTATATTGTATATTTACCGAATTAACTTTTAAAAGTTTGAAACATCTTTTAATGCTAGAGATACTTTTAAAGGATTAATGCCCTTTATCACAATCATACTCTTGTGGTAGCGTGACAGTGATTGTGCATCACTTATTTTAATTGAGTGGATAATTCGGTCGTGATAAATTTGGATTTTGTAGATAACTTCGGTGTATGCTTGAGCATCAAGTTATGTTTGTGAGAAATGTTTTAGAAAACGTGAGCGAGAAAATACATTTGAAAACAATTTGAAATAACTGAAGAAAACAACGTTATATGACTATAAACAAAAAAAAAAAGAAACATCATCACTTAAATAACATGTAACTTAGGGTATGAAGAATTGACAATTAGTTGTATCTCTTATAGTACATTTAAAGGGATTTAGAACGGGCATGTAGCTATTTACAATACTTTTTGAACAAACATGACCGAGACATTTGACACACAGTCATATACAACACTCCCCGAACAAGCATGACTATGACACCTTTCACATATCTCTACAATAGTATTCATATGGTATTGTACACTTTTTTTTTTTTAAGTAAATGGATTTCAGTCAAAGTCTCCTACTTTTGTGGTGCTGTCGGCAGCCGTCAAGCCTACAGTCAACGTTCTTAAGCTGGGTTGTTCTAATTATTACTTTATTATAATAAATGATAACTAACGTAAATTTGGGATTAAATTTTGGTTTCTAACAAATTCATACACTAAAATAAAAATATTTATAATTATCCAGATTACTTCATTACAAATCTAATCCTCGTTCCGCCATCATTAATCTCACCCTCTTCTCATCTTCAATTCTCCCAGCATTGCCGTAAATCTTCATCAGAAGCTTGAAATTGAGCTCGTTATCGGGCTCCGATTCAAAAAGCTTTTCAGCAGCAACCTCGGCAATATCGACATTGCCATGAAGATAGCACGCATACAACAGCGCCCCCCATACGGTCGGGCCTGCCTCAACCTCCATCCCGTTCATTATGATTCTATAAGCTTCTTCAATAAGCCCTGCCCTCCCATAAAGATTCACCATGCAAGCATAATGTTCTATGGTTGGTCTTATTCCATACTTCCCTTTCATCACAGAATATAACTTTCCCCCTTCCTTCACTAAGCTCAGATGAGCACAAGTTGACAGTAATGACACAAATGTTACACTGTCTGGCAAAACACCAAGGCTCTCCATCACCTCAAAATATGTCAATGCTTTTGAAGTGTTGGAATGAGCAGAGATTATGGTGTTCCATGACACTATATCTCGTTGAGGCATCTGCTCGAACAGCCATCTTGCTCTGTTGATCTTACCAGAGTTGGCATACATGGCAATCAAAGAGTTGGCAATCGACAAATTCCATTCGATTCCGTGTCGAATCGCCCATCCGTGGATGTGTAACTTGAATTTCGACGACGTGATGTTAGAGATCATGGTGGATAAAGCAACTGAATCTGGCTCGTAACCTTCTTGAATCATTTGATCAAAGGTGTTCAATGCCTCCAAGAGCAGCCCATGGCGTGTGTAACCAGTGAGCATTGAGTTCCAGGAAACTGTATCCTTATGAATAATTTGATCAAAAACTTTCCTAGCCCTCATAATGTCACCACATTTGGCATACATGTCAACTAGAGCATTGAGGACGAAGATGTCGCCAGCAAATCCCGAACGAACGATATGCCGGTGCACTGCCTCCCCGACTCGAATCGACCCAATGCCGCCGCAGGCCTTGAGTACACGAGGAAAAGTGAAATGGTCAGGTTCAACACCCTCTTCCTCCATTTGGAAGTAGAGAGCCAGAGCATCTTCATAAAGACCAAGTTCAGCATAGCCAGAAATAAGAGAATTCCAAGAAAATGCAGAGAGATTACGTTGACACATTTCATCAAACACCTGGTGTGCATCCTCCATGTACCCAAAAGAAGCATACAGACGAAGAAGCTTAGAAGAAACACCCACATTTCTTCGTAAAAAATTGGTGGGTATTAGGCGATGAATCCGAATACCATGATCAAGGGCTCGCAATTGGTAACAAGTTTCCAAAAGGGAAGAGAAAATTTCAGCATCAATAGGGACGCCATTGTCGAGGGAAGCTTCAAGGTCATTAAGAACAGCGTCAAGAGCTTGAATCTTGGATCGGGAGAAGGGTTTGTGGTGGATTAAGAGTGGGGTTGATGAGGATTTAGGGAAAGGGAGACGAGTGGCCTCTTTAGCTTTGCTTATGCGAATCAGTTTTTCCTGAAGAAGTTTCCTCCTTTCTTTCTTGGATTTCTTGGGTCCGGAAGAACAAAAGAGACGAAGCGAAGTAATGGGTGAAATTGAGAATCGCAAAGAGATCAGCATCTGGCAATGAGAATCGCAGCCAAAATGGCGGTTTCAAACACCACTATCCTAATTTTATGCGCTTTGTTTCACATCCAAAAACAAAATAATTTAATAACTTTATTCTTACGCTCACTAAATAATTTAATTTCAAATATTAAATATGTTTACTTTTTTTTTTTTTTCATGATTAAGAAATACAATATATAAATACTAAATCACAAGCTTAAACAACAAAATTGCTTATTGAAGATATAGATAATATTATTTATTTATTATTATTTAAAGTAATTCTGTAACGACTTAGGCCCACCACTAATAGATATTGTACTTTTTGGGCTTTCTCTTTAAACCACGTCTACTAAAGTTTACACACCGTGTTTTGTTCTCCTCTCCAACCAATGTGGGACATCACAATCCACCCCCTTCGGGGCTTAGATACCTATATTGAATAAAGTTTAAGGTCTAAATTAAAAGAGATAACAAATGAACAAACATATCACCCCCACTTTACCTTTGAAGCTTATTATACTATTTGCCAGCAATACCATTCATTTTCATATCAACATTTTTATCAATTTTGGAACGTGAACATCAATATCAACCATAGATGTGCATATTCCTAAACATATTTATAAGTTCTGCGTGTTTAGGTTGGGGAACATAATATGTAGCCAACAGGTTTTTGTTTCTCTGGACCTATAAGAAATTCCCTAGGCTGTACTTGCCGTTCACTTATATTACACTCTTGAAAAAACTGTAATCAGGGTAATTAACTCACAATGCTCTTCTACTCGAATGAAGAGTCGCTCCGAGCGGTCGACCACGAAGCACAAACCAGGGTCTTTCCGTGCTCCATGTTTGTTATCCATGAGAAGATTGCCCAACACTTCCTTGCTCATACCTGCTGCTGAACAAAAATGATTAAACAATGATCAGCAATGGACTACAGCACTGAGTCGACATCAGAACTGAAAGCATGAATGATGGGAGAAAACGGCATACGCTAAGATTCAAGTTTAAAAAGTTTTTACCAATCATATAGGAAGGACTTGAAGGTGGAAACAGAAACCAAATACCTCAAAATTAAATTGTGCAAAAAGTGGATAAACTTGTTTGTATATTTCATCCACCGTTCCAACTGCATTTATCTGCAACATTTTTTGGGTCAAAAAACCAAGTTTACATAGAAAGAAACAAGAATTTAGAAACGTGGTGTAATGGCCTAAGCCCACTGCTAGCAAATATTGTCTTCTTTGGACTTTCCCTTTCGGGCTTCCCCCCAAGGCTTTAAAACACGTATGCTAGGGAGAGGTTTCCACACCTTTATAAATGGTGTTTCGTTCTCCTTCCCAACCGATGTAGGATCTCACATGTGGTCTAGCAAGTGATGAGCATCTATTCAATAGCAGCAAGGCACCAACAATAGAAGGATTTGAGTTGAAAACTCAAACAATAACATACCTTGTATAGCTTTCCCCTCTCCAGATAATATTTGACTACAGGGAGATTCAATGCCGAAAAAACTTTTAGCCTTTTCTTGATTGTGTCAATGTTGTCATCAACTCTTCCCTGCAAATTTGTCATTTTGAGATATACTATGATGATGGCGATTTGGAAGCAGGAAAGATTGAACACATGTCAGCCACCTGATTACGATTGAGCACCCGCTTCATCATTTCGTCTTCTGGACAGTCAAAGAAGAGTACAATATCAGGTTCTGCTCCGATCTACATTTGAACAATTTGTCATTTTCCCTTGATGATCTCAGTGTTGATTTTGTTTCTTAAAGTTCTTGAAAGAAAAACTTTTCACCACATTAAAGAAAGAACTGAATGGAAAGAGTATAGAAGAAACTCACAATTTGTTCAAATGCAATCCGGTTATCCTCACTCCGTGGGAACCCATCAATGAGAAATTTATAATTGTCACTTGATTCCATTTCCTTTTGAATAAGTTTGACTGTCAATTCTGAAGGAACTATTTTTCCTTCCTTAATTGTGTCAAGAATCATGGTACTGAAAATAGAAACTCACAATCAAGAGACATCATCAAAGGCTAGATGGATTTGTAAGTTTTCTCAATAGATGCAAACGAGACATAATTACCCATCAGCACTATTAGAAGCTATTTCCCTCCTTAATATATCTCCAGCACTCAAATGTGTAAATCCAAAGTTCTCAACTATCTTCATACATTGTGTACCTTTACCACTTCCAGGACCACCTGAAAACGTTGCCACTTTTAGTATATGCAGGCTTTATATAAGCATCTAGGTCATATCATTGAAAATTGAAGACTTCTCTTCTTTTATTTTTCCTTACTAGAATCATAAGTTCAAGGAAATCCATACAACCTCCAGATAGATAGAGTAGGTGAAAAAATATGAAACCTGGAAGGATTGTTGTTGCATTACTTAATGACACTAATTTACATTCACATACAAGTTACCTGACATTCCCATTTTATTTTAATCATACAATATAGACAGTATTAAGAGAATGAGAATTTGATATTTACAGTATGTTTGAATATGATAATTTTTCAAATATAATAAGAAAATATTTCTTCTCATTAGTAGATGTTGAGTAATGAGTACTAAATTTATCAGAAATATATGTAAGCATTTAAACCTTTGAGGCAAAGAATTTCAAAAAAGATGAATTCATGTTCTTCTTTGGCTTCATAGTCACCTTCTAAATTATGAATAAACAATGTATAATTGACTACAAATATAAATACGCCTTTCTTCATTGTCACCAAAGAAGAAAAGAAAAGGCAGAGAACATTACCTAATACAAAAGTTATGAATGGTGTTTTATCTCTTTGAAAGGTACCTTTTTCCTGCACTCAAATTAAAAAGAATCTAAACATTCACTCCAAATATATTAGACAAAATGACATAAATAAACAACACGCGCGCATATAAATATTTCATATGGGAGCAGATGCTTCAACGTGTGAGCACTAATTTTCAGTTCTTCACATTATATAGAGGAAAAAAAAATATTACTGAAACACAGTTCCACATTGTTGAGAGAGACACTTGGGCATGATATAAAGATTCCAAACACAATAATGAGGCTAAGAAAAACTCAATTGCACCTTGCTTGTCTACTCATCTAAGAACTCAGGTAACTGATAGGTTTGAATGTTCAGTTCCACAGAAAATGAAAAATACAGAAGTTGATGGTCTATGCTTTAGAGTGGATACGAAATTAAAACAATCATAAAGAAACTCAAATATTTGAGCAGTTAAACATCTACAAGGTTCGTTCAACAAGGAGATATAAAATGCGTATACTACCTTTCTGGGTATTCCAGTGCTAAATGCTTCCCAAAACTTGAGCTTACACACATCCTGCATTGGTATCAGCAATAAAAGTGGTGAAATTTGTTATGATTTTGAGAGATGGAAAAACAAACACGGTTTTTATACAAAACAATTTAACAAAGGTTTCCAGAATATGGAGGAAACGCGAAATATGACAAAGGTTTCAAGATTGCTAATGCCCTGTTCAATCCCATGTCAGTCACAGACAGACCTTAATTCAAGAAAATGATAGCAAGAGATTTCGCTTCTGCAAAATTCTGAGTCTTATTGACATGATTTCTAGTGCACCGCCCACACCTTCTCTGAGAATTCCCAATTCCATCTAAATTAAACATTTTACTCTATGAACAATCCTAACCGAGTCATTTATAAATCTGATCATTCTCGACTATGCAATGTCAAGTCCTGCACAAACATGACCTGCCATAATTTGTTCAACCAGTCTTCTCACATAAATATCCATTCTCCTGTTATGGCAGAAATCCATCTCATATCCTTGTCTTTCTGTATTGTCAAATATTTGGGCCCACAGGTAGTTATGACCTCGAGAGAAGTCAATAATTTCTAGGCTTCACCCCCAGAATAAAAGGAAAGATTTTCGATATCCTAGACTAAAGAAGACAAGATAAACTAGTCCTTCTTCGGTTGTCGATTGCAACTCCATGTAGAGAGGTTCCTTTAGCCATAAGCCAATGAAATTTATGTCATGAAAGAACAGGAAAGAACGAGAGGTTATAACATCCAAAGTTCACAAAAAAGCTTCCCAGTTAGCCCCAGGACGGAGATAGAATGATTTCAAAAGCTCTTAACAAGAAAGAAGAATGCGTATGATTGTATGAGAGAACCATTTTCAACGTACGGACTATGCATCATCGTTTTAATCAAAACCCAAAGCTGAAAAATCAAAACAATAAAGAAGTAGTAGTTCCCGGAAGAAAGTCATACGGTTGTTACAACGTTTCTAGCCTCGCAAATCATAAAGAGCAATCAACAAATTAGCAGCATCCGCCTATTGCTAGTGGAATAAAAATCGAATAAAGCAGCTGGGTCGTAATCATTTGAAAAGATCAGAATGGCTGCAATTACCTTATTGACAATGGACTTCTGGGCAAACGTCAAATGCGAAACAGAAGCCACTCGCCTCCACATCCTCTCGCTTTCTTCCAGAAGCTGTATTCTAGCTTATACGATTCTGATCGTTCATGGGATTCAATGTTTTGATATAAGACATTTCGTCGAACACCTACCGTGCGTTGTTGAGTTGGGCTCGAAACCTATGGCCCACGTAGATGCAGCCTGCTGTCAAGGTCTCCTTTGGAGGTTTGTCATAAATGAACCTGAGAGGGATGCCATGAAACATGCATACGATGGGATCCACGTTGTGATCTCGCTCAAGGGACGGATCAGATTCAGAAGGACTGAGATATTTATATGAAATCGATAGATTTATAGATCATCGACGAAGATGGCAGCAAAATTAAATGGAGTTTGTTTCATTTCTCGAGGATCTTTTTCAAAAGGGGAATTTCCCATTTATATTTTTTACTCTTAAATCTTCAATTAATTCAATCATTAATTTTAACCTAAACCAATACGAAAAAAAAAAACTCCATAAACCACTCATATTAATAAAAAATTTAAACATATTAATCATTTAATAACTACAAAAATTCACAAATTTTAATTAAAAAATGTTTTAAGGGCAAATTTATCAAATTTAAAAAATAATAATAATAACGAACTTTCAAATTACATACAAATTGTAACATATTTTTAATTAAGATTAAGATCGCAATATTCTAAATATGACGTGCAATTGATAAAATTAAAATTTCAATGTAAATTTTGACTTCTTTTTTTTATTTTATTATTCAATAATTCAATATATTTCCTCCTCTTTTTGGCTCCGCAGAGTCCCGTGACTGACGTGGGCTGCAACTGTCGCTGGGCAATGGTTGCCATTGCCTACCGCACTTGCTGAAAATGGAGGATCTCCACCGCTTCGTTGTCGCAATTCCGACTGTTTTCCATTATTGTTGAGAAATTGGTGGGAAAGAAAGCCGAGTTTCGCGTTCAGATTACTCTTCACAACACTATGGAAGTTCGGGCTAGAGCTCCCGGAAAAATCATGCTCTCCGGTGAACATGCCGTCGTACATGGATCGATGGCCGTCGCTGCTTCCATCAGTCTCTATACTTCCGTTTCCCTTGCATTCCACAGTCATTCCGGTATTCTCTCGCTCTTTCTTTCCCGTGGCTTTTAACTTTGTGGAAGAACTGTATGATCTGAAGGAGTTGAATATCTGTGACGATCCGATTGCTTGACATCCTCTTAATGCTTTCACGACAATTCTTTTGGTTTTACAATCTTCCTCTCGATGTTCTACAATTTTGTTTATTGATTTAACTACATGCCGTTGGACAGAAAATTTGTTGAACATTTGCCGGAATACAAATTTAAAATATATATATGCCATTTGTTGATTGCAAGTGTTTGACAAAATTAGGGCGGGAACAATCATAATTTACTCTTCGGTAATTAGATTTAAATTCTACGTTATGATAATCTCGGTAGTTTAATCTGTCGTTGAATTGATGTGGAGTCCTGAAATTGCTGATAATAACAAAGAAAATCAAGGAGATCATTCATATTCTAATGAGATAGGAAACACTGAGAAAAACATCCACACCTTATTTTTCCTCTGAAGTTTTCTTGTCATTGCACGTTATGCATTGGTAGCTTGGTGTAGAATTTTCCCGTTGCCTAATATCTTGTTGCTTTGTCAATCAAATCAATTCACTTGAAATTTCTGGGTTAATTTTATTTCTTATGAGATCAAATGAATTTGTTACTAGACAATGATGATACCCTAAAGCTTCAGCTGAATGATATGGCACTGGAGTTTTCCTGGCCAGTTGGTAGAATTAAGGAAGCAGTGGCTGAATTTAATACCGCCATTTCTTCATCATCACCAACATCATGCCCAGCTGAGTGCTTGAGATCAATTGGTGCTCTAGTTGAAGAACAAAATATTCCTGAAGCAAAGATTGGCCTTGCATCTGGAGTATCGGCATTCCTCTGGCTATACTCCTGCATTCAAGGGTATGTATGGTACAATTGACTTGTGTTCTGTGAAACTTTTATCTCTGTGTTCTCCCTGTGTTCTTTAGCCATTTTTCATTCTACATGTTTCAGATTTAAGCCTGCTACAGTGATTGTCACATCTGAGCTTCCTCTTGGATCTGGCCTGGGATCATCGGCTGCTTTTTGTGTGGCGCTTTCAGCTGCACTACTTGCTTTATCTGATTCTGTAGTTGTGGACAGGGCGCACCAAGGATGGTCAAGTTTTGGGGAAAAAGAACTTGATTTGTTGAACAAATGGGCCTTTCAAGGAGAAAAGATAATTCATGGAAAGCCATCCGGAATTGACAACACAGTAAGCACATATGGTATGTTATCAATTTACCAATCGAATACTGCTAGCCTATTAGAATTTTATGATTATTTAGTACTTGAGATGAAAGTGGAACATCAGTCAGTCTGAATCAATTTGGGTCTAATTATCTTAACGATGTCAAGGCCTAAAACGCATGAAGAGAACTCTAGATTGATCAAGAGAGAAATTTACTCTGAATTTGTTTAGACATCATGTGTAATAGCCATTTGTAACATCCCAATCCAAGTCCACTGCTAATAGATATTATGTTTTTTGGGTTTTCCCTTTCGAGCTTCCCCTCGAGTTTTTTAAAACGCATCCGCTAGGAAGAGGTTTCCACACCATTACAAAGAATGTTTTGTTCTCCTCCTCAACCGACGTGAAATCTCATGTTTGTTAAAATTCATCATGCATGAGTATTTGTATCTCTTCCTAAATAGAGAATCTTGTATCAGGCAACACGATCAAGTTCAAGTCAGGTAGTTTAACACTCATGAAATCCAACTTGGCATTGAAAATGCTTATAACCAACACAAAAGAGGGAAGAAACACAAAGGCTTTAGTTGCTGGTATCAGAAAGGATGATAAGACATCATGATGCGTTAAACTTCATATTCAATGCTGTTGATTCCATTAGCAAGGAGCTATCAGCCATTATTGAGTCCCCCGTTTCTGGTGAGCTATCCATATCCGAGAAGGAAGAGAACATAGCAGAGCTGATGGAAATGAATCAAGGGGTGCTCCAGAGCATGGGGGTAAGCCATGCTTCAATAGAAACCGTTCAAAGGACAACATTGAAATACAAGTTAGCGTCCAAATTGACAGGAGCTGGAGGTGGTGGCTGCGTTCTGACGCTCTTGCCAACATGTATCCTTTCTTATTTTACCCTCTTTTGTATACATTTTACAGTAGCTCCTGGAATCAATGAGTCTATTTTTCTTTCCTTAACTATATTAAAAAAACAGCGCTTTCAGGAACAATCGTTGATATGGTGATTTCAGAGCTGGAGTCGTGCGGTTTCCAGTGTCTAATTGCGGACATCGGAGGAAGCGGTGTGGAGATATCTTTTGATGCTTCATCATGAGTTCAAATTTGTAAGCTTTCCTGCTTGGAAGAATATATCGAATTTGAGTACCACGGGAAAAAGCTAGCTGGATAAACAAGACAGGGATCGCCCGCTCGGCAATGCTACCTTGGGGAGGATGTAAAGCTATTTAATAGAAGAATGGAAATATTCAAAAGCTTTTTCGATATATTCACACTATGGAAGAGGTGAACATTGTTCTGACTTATAGCTCTAAGATGACTAGCATGAATGAGCCAGGGATTTCTTGCTTTCCGGGGCATATCTGCCCTGATCTAAGGGGAAGGAAGGGATGGGTGATCCGGGAACAGCAACGGGAGAGGGCTCGTAGCCCCCCCCTCTCCCTCTTCCTCACGCCTATTTGTTCTCCCGGCCTCGGAGAGATGCGGAACTGGTCTAGTAGCCGGGGCAGGAGGATTTTTGAGCTTTGACGGACGTTAGGTGTGTAGTAAGTCAGACGAGATCCTACGGTTCACTTTTCTTTGTACCTTTCACATCCCACTCCACTCCACAAACAAGGGGAAGTAGATATTACGTTTAAAATAAAACTTTCGCTCTTATCAAAATTTGTGCCCCTCAAGACTTAACTACTACCATTAAACATGAACACTTAAATAAAATTTTATAAATTATGTTGGCGTCAATAATGATTTATTTAATTTATTTTGATAAAGAAGTCAAATAAATGAATTACTTGTTACTAAAATTAGTAATTAATTAATTAACCATATTTTAGTATAATTAACTAGTTAATTATGATTAGTTATCGTATAAAAATTTAAATTTTCAGTAATTATAATTAATTACTTATTGATGGTTTATAATCAATTAATTATTTATTGAAACTAATTTTGATTAACTCATTTGTTAATTTATCATAATTTTGAAGTATAATTAATTGATTCATAATATAACTATAATTAATAATGATTGATACATCACTTTTTAAATTTTTATTATTTTATTAATAAATTATTATAATGGTATAAGATTTGTAAATATATCTCATTTAATATAATTTATATACAACATTTTTAATATATAATTTTATTAAAATCATTTATTTGGGGATAATTATTAAAATTGATTACAAAATAAATTTAAAAAGCCAAAAAGTTTAAATTTATTTTAATAGTTTTAATTATATAAAATTTCGATAATATTTCTTATTCTAATCTTAATATTTCCGTACATTCTATACGTATTATTCCCATACACCATAAACTAACTAATCCTAATTATTATTATTTAATATAAAAATGTTTTTTAAGCAAAAAAGAAAATGGAAGACTTTTTTTTTTTTTTTTTAATATAATTTAGCCTTAAAACATTTATATAAAATTAGAATATTTTAATTTCAACCCGGGACTTGAATAGCTTCGTGGACCAACCCAAACGCCCGCGTCCCACCACCACTCGGACCCCGAAGCTGGAAAATCAAGGTTCACTACTGCGCTGCCTTCTCTCCGCCGCCGCGGTATGTTGAGCCTGATCAGAAAAACCACCCGGAAGGTCAGTTCGGGAGCCGTTCTAAAATCATGCTACTTGAATTGCCTTAGCTCCCGTTCGATCCACGCCGCTGCCTCGGCTCCGCACGAAGGTGCTGCTACCGGTCTCTATGGCTTTGAGCAGCTGAAGTCGCCTAAAGGCTTCCAGCGTTTTGTCGATGAAGCCATTGAGAGGTAACGAGATCATTGCTCTAAGTTGAATGTCTTTAATGCTTGAGAGGCGAGAAAGTTACTACAATTTTTCTTACAATTTTAATTGTTTTGTTGCTCGTTATCATCAGCTAGCTTAACACTAAAAACAATTGAGCTTAATTATGTATCTGACCAACTGGAGGAGTTCCACCTTGTTTCCATGTTAATGATTATGAGCTTAACTTAAATAGCTCTTTGTTCTTTTAGAAAAAAAAAAAAAAAGAAAAAAAAAGAAGCTTGGTTGACGCTGTAATTGCTATGGCCAATGGTAATAAGAATGTAGGTAATGCGTAACGGTGCGAAAGAAAATGAAACAGAACTTATTGTCTTAATTCTAGGAGGATCTTTTGCAGCACAAATTGGCCTTTTTGATAAACTAGATTAAAAGCTATGTGCTTTGCCTTCTTTAAAATTAAGGCAGTTCGGAAACTGGGCTTTCATCTATGGGTTTCTTTCTTTGAATTGGAAGAGTACGGAAAAGTGCAAGATACAAAGGATTTCAAAATGAAAATCATCTAGTCTAGTATTATATGCGCTATCATTTGGAAATTCGAACATCTTTCTTATGATTTTGTTGAGTTCAACAATATTTGAGGAGGAAGGATTCAAACGGCTGACTTGTTGGTCGAGGGTACATGTCAATTACTCATGCATTTTCTAGAATGTCAGCTGACTTGAATACATGGATGCTCTAAAAAAATCTCATCAATATTTTACGACAAATTTCTAAATTCGTTGGTAGCAAGGAGCCTTGAAACCTTTATCTAATTCGAACTGCAGAAAAATTTTGCCTTCTTCTTTTAAGAACTAATTTCTCTGATTAGGTCTGGCGAGCTTGTTACTTTCATTTCTAGCATGCCTTCATCAGCAGAAGTTATCCGAGCAATGGATGAAATTTCCAACAGGGTAGGTTTAGAATTTAGGATTTACTTTAAGTTGTTATTTTGAACTATCTATCAGATATATTTCCACTTCTATATAAAAGTTCTTTGTTTAATTGTGGAATTTATTGATTAGGTATGCTCTGTTTTTGATTCTGCAGAACTTTGTAGGCAAACTCATCCAGACAGGTCTTTACTTTTCTGATGTTTTTTTTGACACCTTGGTGATAGTTACTGTCTTTCATATTTGCTTTGCCAGTCAGTTCGGCTTGCTATAATTTTTTTTTTTTTTTTTTATGTAATAGGGAATTTGTGGAGGAGGCAAACAAGGCAGCTATGAGAATGAGTGAATATTTTCATGTGAGGAGCCCAGCAAACCATATCTTGAATTTTTTTTTCTGTCAGTTGTCATTATTACTGATTTACGAACTAATTGAGTGCACTATCATGTCTGTCTTTACCTTCAGTGAAACGCAAACATGTTTTCCTGAATTGTCTATTCTTCTCTAGTTCTGGACTCCAGCGCTAAAATATATATAAAAAAAAGAAACTTAAGAAATAATAATCTGCAAAAGTGATAAAATGTGTTATATTCGCAGATCTGAATTCCCTCTTTTATTATATAAACTTTCTTTAGGGAGTAACTTGGAAACCTTTGTGGAGGAAAATAAGTCTTGTGGACAGTGAACTTGACAGACTCAAAAACAAAAAACAGCCTAGTTTGTAGGTTTCACCATAAATGTTATCTCTCATACTTCAATAAAATATGAAAAATTTTAAAAATTTTATAAGTTAATACTTGATTAGTTATTAATAATCTCTTTCTCTCTTCAACGTCACTTTGAACCTGCTCAGATTTTGAATTAGTTATTATGAGATGGCAAGTTTTAAGTTTTCTACTTGATTTTCATCTGTTATTTTATAAATAGCTTGAACCTGCCGAAACTGAGAAGTACTTAGCATAAGTAAGATGATCCTACTGAATTGAAAAGTATTTAACATTTTAATTTGAACAAAAAAGGATGAGAACTTTTAGGTGTAATTATATTGAAAACAAATATGGAAAAGACTTTGTATTTGTTTCCAAACAGAAAATATTCAAGTGAGTACTACACAGTTTTGTGAACCTTCTGTAGTTTTACATGTTATGCAGTTGGAAAACCAAAATGATCACTAAAATTCCTTTACTTTTCTATTTTGCGCGAGAAATTGTTATTGGTAATTTTCTTGCTGTTTGAAAACTGTGTCCAAAAATTTATTCATGTTATCTTTCTGTTTATAGTTTCTCAATACAAATCATACTTTGTATAATGCTGTTAAAAAAGCTGAGCATGAGGCTCATCTACTTACACGTGAAGCTCATATGGCTGCTCATTTCCTCCGTGTTGACTTTGAAAGGGCTGGAATTCATCTTTCTGCTGGTACTTTTTGTGTATAATTCACTCCGCTGCTTCCTACTCATGCTTCTGCATTTAAAAATTAACACCTTAATTATGCTTATGCAGAGAGATTGGATCGAGTAAATCAGTTGAGTATTGAAATTTCTCAGCTCTGTCAGGAGTAAGTTGCATGTAATATTCACTTAATTGTGTTTGCTTGCTATTCACTTCATTTTCATGCTTCTTCCAATAATATTTTCTGCATATCAATAAACATAAACGGAGTCACTTTCTGTCACTCTAAACTGTACGTAAACGGAGTCACTTTGATAATGCTCTTAACATTCAGACGATTGTAAGTGTTTGATGAATTCTCTTCTTTATCACTATTTGAGAAACCTCACTATATTAATACTGATATATGAAGTATTTCATGACAACCCAGACCAGTATTTCTTAAATATAGGAGAGAAGGAAGAGAAAAAGAAAAATGTTCCATGTTTGTTAATTTTGTTGAATATGCTTCATTTTGTCAGGTACAAAGAAAATATCGTCATTGATCCAGGCTCTGTGGATATATTTCCACCAATGCGTGTGCCAAACAACTTGCACCATCTTGTTAAGCCCATCTATCGTTCTAGTAAATCATTTGGATCGATAAGTAGCATGAAAGAAAAGGGATTTCGATTAATGACTGATGCAGATTCCCTATCTTCTATTCTGCAATATACATCAGATGATGAGGTGAATAACTCTGTTGTGCATGATGATAGGTAGGATGTGTTTTCATTGGCTTGGGATAATTTAAAGGATGTGGAGGCTTCCATAAATTCTTGTAGGATAAAGCTCTATGATGCATCTTTTTTAAGTCAGATGGATTTAGATATCTGAGGAAGGAAATCTTATAAGATGATGACCTTTTTCGTAAATTATGGTTTGCTAAGGCCAAATGTTTCATCATTGGGCTTGATCCTTTTTCTGATCAACAATTACTTTTTTTTTTTTTTTGCACTTGAATATATTCTCAGGTTAGGAAAATGGCTTATGTCAAGGGAAATTCAAGTCCTCGTGCTAACCTCGATGTTCTTGATAAGATTATTGCCACTCGTCACGAGCTAGCTCAGGTTTTTTATTTCCTCTCTCCTGAAATTTGTAAAGAATAATGCATTATCTAATATTTCTTCCCTAAGTTGCCATTTGTTTAATACTGAGTTCTTAAAAAGAATTCTCTCCTTGGAATGAGTCAATCTAATCTTGTGGTGCAAGAAAATTCATTTTTTTAGAGGTCATGTGAACTTCCGTCTCACTTAATCTGAGGTCTTATTTTAGAATTGTTTCCAGCTGAAGATTTATATTTCATCATTCATGGCACGATTTGTACAATTTTCTGATGGGCTAGGGAATAAAAGTAGACTTGTATCAAATTAATGAGGAAGGGCTTACAACACTCCCAGACTCTCAAAGATAAAGCTCGAGCTCTCTAGCTCCTGAATTTACAAAATTTATATGAAAAGACTTGTACAGCCTTCTCTTACGATGACTTTTCAGCTCAATTATTTCCTCTTGGCTTTGAGCCTTCTCAACCTTCCTCAGTCATGTGTTAGCCAAATAGGCTTCTTCTATGTCAATCAATACCAGTCGCTTGATATTTTTTTCATCTACTCAATTGCTGTGGAACTTTGAGAAAATAAATTTAGAAACATATTCGATTAATAGAACAGAATTGTATTATAAATCTACCAGATTCCTTGAGATGAAATTTCTGTTTATTCCAATTTGTGAAAAAGGTTCTGACAAATAGTTTCCTACATATGGAAAAATAACCATGTTACGGTGAATTACCTCCAATGTTTTAGTCTTTTGCTTAATGTTGGCTATGCAGATATTAGGGTATAGATCTTATGCAGAATTTGCAGTAACGCCTAACATGGCTTCATCTCCAGCTGTAGTAGTGTCATTTTTGCAAGAGTTGAGCAATTTGGTCCGTCCCAGTGCTGATGAGGTACTACAATTTTTGTTTCAAGATGTTGCAGTTTGCAAGGCATGGAAGAGTTGTTTCTGTTTCGTCATAACTTGTTGAAATTGTGGTTTCATGATTTAATGAGAAGTTTTAACCACCACCAGGAGTTCAATCAAATCAGGGAATTCAAGTTAAAGAAGCGTTTTAATAAGTTTGAAGATTTAGAACCATGGGATGAGGCTTACTATACATCAATGATGAAATCTACTGCGTATAATCTCAATTCATCGGCAAGTTACATCTTCTATTTCTTTCTTATTTCTCTCTCTCTCTCTTTTTTTTTTTCAAATGAAAAACGTGTCGAGGTTGTTCCGTATTCACATTGTTAAGTGGCAATCTTCTACACTTTTCTTTTTTAATTTTTCCTTTTGCCTACTTCGTTTCTCTCATGGTATCCATTTTCTCCTAACTGCTAGTATTCAGTTTTCTTATGGTTCCCTTTTCTTTTTATAGGTCATATCATCGTACTTTCCTTTAACACAATGTATTGAAGGTTTGAAAACTCTCGTGAACTCATTGTTTGGCGCATCATTTAATAGTATTTCCCTAGCACCAGGTGAATCATGGCATCCCGACGTGCTTAAATTGTCTCTTCATCATCCTGAAGAGGTACATACTAGATAAGTTAACTATAGATTTTTCTTCATTAGTTATAGCTTGTAATTGAATTAGACTGTTTGTGCACTGAACCTTTGACTAATAAGTTTTCTGACACACTAGTTCCCCTGATACGTAGTGGAGACTGTGGTGATGAGCTTTTGTCATTCATATATTCATGTATAAATTGTTATGGTTGAGATCAAAGATTTAACCACACGTTTGTAGTCTTGGAATGAAAAACTATTATATCAAACCTTAAAAAGATGTACATGACCAAGAGTCTCTTGAATCAAAATCCTTGGGGGCTCCGTTTATATATTGTGTGAGTTATGGTGCTCGGATCCAGCATCAACCACCCCCCCCAAACATCATAAGTACTCCCCTAAACTCATAGTGCCACCATATTTCTGTTTCAGGGTGACTTGGGATACTTATACCTAGATTTGTACTCGAGAAAAGGAAAGTATCCTGGTTGTGCTCATTTTGCAATTCAGGGAGGCTGCAAGGTTTCAGAAATGGAATACCAACTTCCTGTATGTATTAGATTATCACTTTGTACGTGTTACCACTTTTGATTTCTATAATACTTCCTACTACACCTATTCGGCTGCAACTGTATCTGATCAAACATTTTTGTGATGCTTCAATTCTTGTTTTTGCAAAATTGGATAGACACGTATGCTTATAGACACGTAATTCTTGTTTTTACTTATGCTTATAGACACGTAATCCTCTGTTAGCTATCATATACCATGCTGTAATCAAGAATGTGAAAAATCTACTTATGCTTATAGGCTAAGATAGAGAATGGGTTGCATGGTGATGGGTTTGATATTCTTATTATTACGATGGGGTATGCCTTGTTTGAAAATGTGCTCATGATTTTTGTT
Organism: Cucurbita maxima; assembly: GCF_002738345.1. Taxonomy (NCBI): domain Eukaryota; kingdom Viridiplantae; phylum Streptophyta; class Magnoliopsida; order Cucurbitales; family Cucurbitaceae; genus Cucurbita; species Cucurbita maxima. The sequence goes on along the minus strand of NW_019272017.1, from coordinate 1,609,344 downwards.
TGCTAATGTCAGGCTAATTAGATGATCTTGCATATTCTCTTTCAGCTTGTAACCAAAAGTTGATTATTCAATGCTAATAATATATCCATTCGAGAAGGGTCCTAAGGAAAAGTTTTTTAGAAATGTAAAGGAGTAGACTAATTTGGTGACCTCCCAAATCAGAAGTTTGTATTGTTTATGTGCAGGTTGTAGCTCTTGTTTGTAATTTTTCTGGATCACGTGAACGATCAAATGTGAGGCTCAATCATTCGGAAGTTGAAACTCTTTTCCACGAGTTTGGGCATGCCCTTCATTCACTGCTTTCAAGAACAGTATGTGCTGATTCTGTACTCTTGAACAGACAATCCTTTTGTTACTTTTAATATTTAATTCATCAATCCTCATCTACTGCAGGAATATCAACATTTTTCAGGTACAAGAGTGGTTCTTGATCTGGCAGAGACACCTTCAAACCTATTTGAGTGAGTAAAAATTCAGTTTATTTGCTTGCCTTTTGGTTTACGAAGATCATATAACAGTTTTGAACCACGTCTATGCTTAAATTATTCTTCTAGTTAAGTTGTGCAGTGTTTGCACTATGGCCTTCATAAGAAAGACGTCCATTAATCAAATATCAGATATGAACATTAAATATGGGATAAAAAAATGTCCAAAATATCCTTGTCTAAATTTTTAGTAGGAGATAATAAATCAACAAATTTATATAATTCCTCTCTTATAAATATGTAATCTTGTACGTATAACTTGACAAAACCCTTCTCTCAGAGTCTTGTTTCCATATCAGCTGTGTTTGTTGTTGTTTAATAATAGCCGTCACCGCTATTGGATGACTAGGTACTACGCGTCAGATTATCGTGTTTTGAGAACATTTGCTAAGCACTATTCAACTGGTGAAGTAATTCCTGAAAAGCTTGTTAAGTCGATGCAGGGTGCCAAAAAGATGTTTGCAGCCACTGAACTGCAGCGTCAGGTGACATGTCGATGGTGTTGTTAACTGGTATATCTTATATTTTTATCTGATCCAACCAACCAATTTTTACTTGGTTTTTTGATTTCCAGATTCTTTATGCTTTAATTGATCAAACACTGTTTGGTGAAAGATTAACTTTAGAGAGAGACACTAGTTCTGTTGTTGCTGAGCTAAAAAGACAATGTACCAGTTGGAAGCATGTGGATGGCACTCATTGGCAGACCCGATTTTTTCACCTCCTGACTTATGGTGCAGGTTGCAAAAGTTGATCTATTCCTGTGTTTCAGTGATATATTTTTCCTTCTCAATTTTAAACTTCGGTGACTGATATTGTAATAGCTCAAGCCCACCGCTAGCAGATATTGTCTTCTTGTGTTTTCCTTTTCGGGCTTGCTCTTAAGGTTTTTAAAACTTGTCTGCTAGAGAGAGGTTTCCACACCCTTATAAAAAATGTTTCGTTCTCCTCCCCAATCGATGTGGGATCCCACAATCCACCCACCTTCGGGACAACGTTCTCTCTAGTACTCGTTCTTTTCTCCAATCAATGTGGGACTCCCCAATCCATCCCCAAATCAATGAAGCAGATACTAATCCTCGCATAGTTTGTAATTCAAAATAACCAAAACACCTGTCTCCTCACCCACTCCCCGAATAGCAGTTTCTATATACTATAATGTTTTTACTTAATTTTCCCCCGTTTCTTTCTGGTGCGAGACATTCACAGGTATGCTTTTTACAGGTTACTACAGCTACCTGTACGCCAAATGTTTTGCCGCAACCATATGGGAGAAGCTTTGTCAGGAAGATCCTCTTTCAAGAAGCACAGGAACTGCTTTGAGAACAAAGTTCTTACAACATGGAGGCTCCAAAGAACCAGTTGATTTATTAAAGGATCTCTTGGGAGATGGGATCATAAGGTATTGTGATGGAGGAGTAATTCCTGATATAACCAGTCTTTGCAAGGAAATGGATATCAGTGGAAAACTCGTAGTGTAGCCACAAACAAGCCCTTTCGCCTTCTTTTTTCCCCTTAATTATTCTTCTTCCATTTTTGGTCCTCCAAGTTTCATTGGAAGCTCAGAGTTGGCAAACCATACCATTCATTGTTGAGAAACATTTGAGTTTAACTTAATGAAAATTTGGTTTTTTCCATTTTTTATGTTTCTGGGTTATTCTGAAATGAATACGTTTTGATCCCTTCAAATTTTTAGGTATAAATGAACATGTTTTTTTTTTGTTCGAAAGGATAATTTAATTACAATTTTAGTCTCTATATTATGTGGTTGTATTTTCGGTGTGTGTCTATCAAATATTTTTAAAATTTGTGAATTTTAAAAAATATTTAATAAGTTATGGGAACAAACCCTTCCTTTTGTACTTGGGGGCGTGGGGGGAATTTAGGAACTTGAAGGGGTCAAAATGCAATTATCGGAACTTTCTACGGGAGAGAGATAGATTTCATAATTCTAATCTGAAACAACCTTAACCAAATAAACTGAAAATGGCGCTACAAATAATCCACCATTCTCCTTCTTCTTTCACCAGAAAACCCTATCATCTTCCCAAAACACCTCTCTATTTCCCCTCTAAGCCAAAATTCATCATCAAATCGCAGAGCCCATCGGAATCGGAGAAGCCCATTTCGAAAACTGTCGACGATGCTGCAGTTGGGACCTCGTCTGCTCAAGGGTTCGGCTCGTTATCGTCTCAATCGACGACTTCAAGCAAATCAAGTCCAAAGGCTACAACCTCTAAGGGAAAGCAGAAGGGTAAGCGGCAAAGGGCATCGATTATTCGGCGCTCACCGGTGGAGAAACCGGTGTTTGTCGGAGAAGTAGATGAAGAAGCAATTAAGGAGCAGGGCAAGAATGAGAGCTATTTTCTTCTTACTTGGTTGGGTCTTGGTGCTGTAATACTCGTCGAGGGGATTGTGCTTGCGGCATCTGGTACGAATTCTCTTCCATAATTATATAAATTGGAACTTGAACTTCGGAATTGTACTGTTTCCATTTGCGATGGTGGAATTTTCTTTTTCTTGTTGGGGTTTCCAGTAATTGTGTTGTTGATCTGAAACATGTTAGTAGTTAAAATCAGATCCGAAGAGGATTTTTCTTTAAGAAGTGGATTAGGCGAACTGTGATGATGGGTTGAATTTTTTTCAGTTTCTGTTGAAAAAGATTGAAATTATGAAATGAATGATATTATGATCTATGCCTCCTCCATGGCGGTTCTTCAATCACCATTATCAGTCTCATTGTGCATATTTGGAGTGTTAATATAAGGCAACATTTCATAACAATTCATGACTAAGCTAATGTTATGCATTGGATTTAGGGTTTTCCAATCAAAATAAGATGCTAATATCATCCTGGCATTAACTTCCATTTGAAATCTGTAACCTAATGTAGCTGGATTAGATTGGGCAATGTCCATTATATTTATCTCAGAAGTTCTGTTGTTCAGAGTCTGTTATTTAACTCTCATGTTAAAGCTATGGGTTTTACCAAAACCATTATTTTGGAACTTTCTTGATTAAAATCCGTTGTTTAGAGTTCAATGGTTTGATGCTTCAGGCGTATATTTATTGTAAAACGTACTTCATTTCTGGTTAATTATGCCATCAAACTAATACAAAGTGATAGCTCTCTTATGTTTCTAGCACCTTTCATAGTTTCACGTGGACAATATGTTGTGAACTTTTGCTAGTTTTATACCATTGAATTCTTTAATGGTTCTAAATATGGGAAATATATTCTTTGCTTTTCAGCCTATTTTCAGTTAGAAAATTTGATGTCTAATTGATTTGATGAATACAATATCCACAGTTAGGTATTTTCATTTCACTTTTACCACCACAATTAATTGGTTGATGTGCACTTTTGCAGGTTTCTTACCAGAGAATTGGGATAAGTTCTTCGTCAAATATTTGTATCCATCCTTTACCCCAACCGTCTCACTTTTTGTGGCTGGAACTGTTGCATACGGAGTTTCGAAGTATCTTCAGAATGAGAAGCTTAAAGGTGATAAATCATAATTTAATCTTTTGATTGATGTTCTGCATTTGGTATGGTGACCTGAAAAGTCTCAAGTGTCTATTGATTATGTTTATACTAAGTATGTCATTTGAGTGAAAAACCGAGGATGAATTTTGTTTTAGCTCAAAGGTAAATGAGATGCTATTGTTGGATCCTAAGAAACACCGTGCCATCAATTTATTAGTTTCTCTGGGCTTTAACTAATCGTGTTCTATGCTCGAAGATCCTTCTGTTTCTCTTTATGGCATTCCCTTCTGTTCTTATTTTTCATCTCCTTTCTTCTTCCAAACAATCAGAGAGGGGAAGTAACAAAAGCAGGAGGCCCCATCTAAATTGATATAAAAAAGTAGAAAAATTAGTAAGAACATGTATAATTCTGAATAGAGAGAAACCAAATGTTGTACAGTCTCCAAATCTGTCTTAAAGTTCTACGAGTACCCTTCTAATGAAATCAACTAGAAAATAGGTGTGGAGGCATTCTTTCAAAGCAGTACATCCTTTCCTTTCAGCCACCATCTTGAAATAACTTCAGAAAACAGGAGTAATTTGGAAGCAGCAGTAACAATGGTCAGAGAGGTCTCTAAATAATAAGTGTGCAAACTGATACACAGAAACTGAAATTTTGAAAGCACTGGTGTGTGTGTGTGTGTGTGTGTGTGTGTGTGTGTGTAGATTAAAGCACTTTTTTGTGACCCTCTGCACATCGAAGGGACCTAAATTGTCCCAAAAAGATGTGATAAAGAAGGTTCTTTGCTGCTGACACTGGAGCAACCAAAGGGTTGTTTGCTGACGACACTGAAAAGCAGTGTTGTTTGTGATGTGACCGAAAACTGAGCTTTTTGGTTTGATGTTCTCGCCCTCTTGATCCTTGTCTTGATTTAGTTTTAAAAAACTGATTATTGTTTGGGCAAGATTATAAAATGAGATTCAAGAAATGGTATAAGGAATCTGCAGCGTGAAAGGGAAAGTCCAATATGAAATGGGGGATTGGATTGGATTGTTGTTGGTAGGCTCCCATTCCATTTATGACAGGACAAATGATGGCTAGGCATCCCTCTTTTTCTCTACTACTCACTGACAGATGACCTCTATGATTAGTCTCTCTAATGCATCCCTAAACGTATAGAATCATGTTTAGTACATGTGTTCAGGTATTCCAACATCTTTGGTCTGCTTTGGAGATTTGGGGTTATTTATGGTTTGAATAGAAAAGAAAGGAATAGTGTGGGGTTCCCATTGGCTCTTGTTTTCAAACACATTACCTACTACTCCCTTTAAGCGTCTCATTTTGTAATTTGCTCTGTGGTTCTTTGGTAATTTCCATGGAAAAGGGATTATTATTATTATTATTTGCATCTCTGCTTTCCGCTAAAAATAAATAAAAATAATTCAAACACAGAGACTTTGAAATGTGAACTTTTGAGTAAAACATTTATTTATTTATTTATTTATTTATAAAGAAAGTACTTTAATAATTTGTGTGTTTTTACCGACATGTTCAGTCCCTGCCTTCTTTCGCTACTTTCAACCCCACCCTCCTTCACTCCGATATTTTACTTTATCATGGACTACATATTTATTATTATAATAATTTTGATGTCCCAAAACACCCTTTAAAGTAAAGGTAAAGGACGTGTTTTAAAGCCTTGAGGCGAACCCTAAAAAAGGAAGTTAAAAAATTAAATGAACCAAAATTAAAATAGAAAATTAGTATAGGGAAATCTTTTTATTAACACGTGTGATTAACCAAGCCTTTAAGAAGTAAGATACTAATTAACCGCCAGTCCTCACAAGGCCCAAAAGCCCACTCCAATAATATAGCTCCCTCCTCCCAAATTAAAAGCACAGAAATTTTCAAATTGAAAAAAGAAAAATAAGGAATAACAAGAGAAATATTCCTCTACTACTGGTCCAGTGCATTAGGGCCAGTACAGTAATTTACCACATGATTCCAAACCCACTGGACTAAATACCTACGTCTGATCCCATTCATGTTGTACGTGGCCCCATCGTGTCCGTCCATCAACTGCCCCGTGTACGACCCACCTCCTCCGGTTCCGTAAATCCCTTCACAGAGATCGGCAATCTCCACCGGCGCAATCGGGTCCGCCCCAGCGTACCACGCGTTCACCAGCGGGTTCGACGCCAACTCCGCCACTTCATGAGCTATCACACTGATCATTCCGTCCACTCCAACATCGGCGTTTGGCGATTTCATGGCCTTCACCCCTGGCATGTAACTCGGCACCGCGAACGGATAAGCACAAATGCCCGGACAAAGCTTCTCCGAGTTCCCAACCCAAGCGTACGGCAGCGTATACCCTACAATCGAAGGGAACGTGAAGTAATGAAACCCACACACCTGCCCACAGAAATTCTCTACATAAACATCATCGGCGGTCAGTAAAAGGTACAGTCCATTCCGAGCATTAACCGGCAACGGTCGGGATTTCGCCGTCACCGCGCTTTTAATCACCGACTGAATCGACAACCGAGTCAGCGATTTTCCGTGCGAGTAAAACCGGTCGTTCTTCTCTTCGCCGAGCTGGACCGTGCTGGAAATATTGTTACCGGTCTGGTCCGTGTAGAGCTGAACGGTTTTCCACCAGCCGGAGACGGACGGGGATTTGGAAGCGCCGGCGGAGATGGAGTTGATGAACTCACGGATGATCTTCTTCTGATTCCGCTGCCACGAGCCGTACCAGATAATGTGGACCGATATATTAGTGGTGAGAACAGGTCCCATGTGGTACTTCAAGTGGACGAACTCAGAAGATCCCTCGAACTTTTTGGAGTCGCCGACGAGCGGGTCAATGGAGGCGTTGGACTCGGCGAGGCGAGGCCATGGACGCCAGGCGGCGGCCGGAGTGAGGAAGAGAAGGAGGAGAGAAAGGGCTAGGGCGGAGAAGACGTTGGGCGGAAGTACCAGAGGTTCCATTTGGGGGGTCGAGGAAGGCTACAAAATGCCAATACTGTGAGCTCCACATGTATTTATAAGACAAACGGAGAAAAATTAAATAAAAAATAAAAAATAAAAAAAGTAGTGTTGTTTACGTCAAGGGAATATAATTTCAAAATTTTAAAAATTTATGGGTTTTATTATTATTGCTTTTTTTGTTTTTCAAAAAAAAGAAAAAATAAATAAAAAGAAGAAGAAAACATTGATCGGCGGGTTAATGGATGACAGTTAGATTCTTTAAAGTGACGATGGGAAGGGAAGCGGGGGAAAGAGTGGGGCCTACTCCTCTGGTATTGGGATCATCATCCCCATCATCACCATCATCCCCATCATCCCCATCATCCCCATCATCCCCATCATCACTTATCTCGTTACATCACACGGCTCCCCTTGCTTCTTTCCATTGGCCGTTTATGTATGTGTATAAACTGGATCAAAATTTAATTTTATTCCATTACAATTGGACTCCTTCAAATTATATTAATTATATTAATGATTGAATAATGACATGTAAATAATATTGTTATCCACGCATGCATGATGTGTCTGTAATAATGATTGGATCGGACATATAATTTCTCAAATATAAAATTTACAGTGCATAATAAATGAGGGTTAAAACTTTTTTCTTTTTTTTTTCTTTTTTGCTAAATTAAAACATTTATAATTTCTCATTATTTTGTATAGCTAACTATATGGTTTAATTATTTTCGAGAGACAACCATTGAATAGTACTACTGGACATGGCTGAATATTTTATTGAAGAGAAATGAATGGTTATTAAATATAATTTAATGATTAATAAATGTTATAGAAAAATACGATCAAATAAATGGGAAACAATGGGAGCGCTAAGGACACGAAGTGGGTGACAAGGCCTGTGGGACTGCCTCGGTGTCCTAAATTCCGGGGGCAGTCCTTAAAACGAGGGCATTCTTGAGCCTCCAATTTTCAAACAATTTTTTTTTTTTTTTTAGGAAATTAAAAAAAAAAGCTGACGTGGAAAATGGGGCCAGGGGTTGCTCCCAAATGGACATTCGTACTGCCTAGGTCCGTCGAAGTTGAACCCTGTTTAATCTTATCCAAATTACGTATTTCCAATTTTGATTGGGATGAGTGGTCAGGATCATCTCGTCTGGGTGTCTCGGTGTGTAGCTTGTGGTCGCATGATCGCTAATATCATGTCAAAAAGATTTATCTGTTTTGTTTGTTTGCGACATTTTGGTAAAATTATATAATATATATATATATATATAGAAGATGGGACTAATCGTATTATAAAGAAAAATAATTAAAATGGATTTTTTGTTTTTTTGATAAAATAAGAAAAAGGAAAAAAAAATAAAATGTTGAGTAAATAAAGAGGTGAGAGTGGAATAATCAAAGGAGTAAATTGCGCGGCTTGGAATGATTGAATGAAATATGAAATTAAAATATATTGGGACACTGGGGCCCACTTGTAATGACCCTAACACACGAACACACTGTGAACACCAAGTGGGCCCTCTACTTCAATCTTTGGGCTTACGTGGGCCTCGTCCGTTTAATGGGCTACAGCTTACAGAACCCACGGTGTACTATACTTCCATCAACGCGCGTGTCATCCAATCGCTTGCTATTATATTTTTACAAGGTTTTTAAAAAAATTAATTTATTTCTTACAAAATTATACCCAAAACATGATTTTTAAGGACAATGATGATTCCATTTTCCATCATCTTTTTAGAAATAAAAAAAATACTTTAGTGTGTGTTTTTGAGATGAAAAATGATGATTATTACTTTTACTCCAAAGTAAAGATATTTACAATTTGGAATGCATATATAATAAAGATACCCAACCAAATCATGAATTACCAAAAAGCTTCTATTATTGAGGGAGGGCCCTTTTTTACGCATAAATTTTGGCTTTGGGATTGTGACCTACTGTGAATGTTTGATTAATCCACCACACCTAAATAATGTGAAAGTTATCTTATTTATAATCAAATGAATTACAAGGATATAAAAAATAGTAATAAATGAAAATAACAATAAATGGAAAAATACCTATGATAATAAGGCAAATATTAGATATTTGTCTTATAATAAAATATCAAATATAATATATATGGTAAACTATAATTTATTACTAAACATCATCCTTAACACCTAATTAAATAATATATGTATATATATATTTGTATACATATTATGTCTCAAGTAAAAATTGATTTATTATTAATAAACATGTAAAGTAAAGTATATGTAGGGTTAAAATTATTTTATTGGACTTATTACATAATTTATTTATTTTTATGTACTATATATTTATTTTTTATTGTGGACGTGAATTATTATTATTTTTTATCTACAAAAAAAATTGTAAAAAGGAAAAAAAAAAAGGTAAATATGCTTTTTTTTTTTTTTTTTTTNTTTTTTTTTTTTTTTTTTTTTTTTTTTTTTTTTTTTTTTTTTTTTTTTTTTTTTTTTTTTTTTTTTTGAGTAAGAGATAGAAGGAAAGAAGAAGATGATTAGGATTTAGGAGTAAGAGATTGGATGGAAAAAGGCACCGAAAGATCTCAATCTTATAAATTATTTTATAACATGAAATTGTTGAAATCTCCACGTTCGGTGACTATGTAAACAGAAAATTATAGATATATAATAAAAAAGAAAAGTGATCGACTTTTAATTATTTTAAGTTTTTTTTTTTTAGTCACCCCATTGGAACGTGGTATCGGTTCATGTACTCCTCTTTTGTTTGGGATCACTTTAATTTTAACTAAAATAATTGGGCTAAAAATTAAGAGTTGGAATTTAGGTTGAATTAGGTATGGTTTTATGTAAAATAGGTAGAGGTAGGATTTGAATGTTTTCTAATATCCAAATCAATTTATTGCACTTTTTAACCAATATTTTTACCAATTCTCCTTTTTATTTTTCTTCACCTCTTTTTAGTTTTTACCTTTGCAATTCACCTTTTCATATCAAATACTTACCACAGGTGAAAACTACAATGAAAAATAAAATAAAATAAATAAAGATTTTGATGTGAATTATTACAAATTGCAACCCCACAAAAAGAGTGGCGGGGCAGTGGCCCAAGTTCTGAGTTGGGCCGTGTAGGGCCGATATTCAAGCCCAATAAGAGGCCCACCCATGGTGTAATATTAACTTTTTATTTTTAAAAAAATTGAAATTTAATATTGTTCCATTTTAGTTAGATACCGTCAAATATTCAAACTGAATTATTGTACTTTTAAAAAAGTCAAAGCTTTCATAAACAGTTAAATTAAAACTAAATTTAAAATAGAAAATAAAAAAAAATCCAAGTCTTATTACATAAAATATATGGGTTTTTTTTTTTAATTTTATTTTTTATATTTTAATTTTAAAAAAAGATTATAAAAATAAATAAATAAATAGAAAATTAGAAATGGGTTCATTTTGGTTGGGGGAGAAAGGGAAGATCATAAGGCTACAATGGACAGACCTCCATATCTTCACCGTTCCCGTTTCCCCACCAGAACTAAACTCCTCGCTCTCTGGACTTTCATTTTTCTCGCTCTCTTCCTCTTCCTCTTCCCTCGATCCTCCTCCGATCCCACCCGCCGCCTTCTCCAAGCGGGCCCCGTCTGGGAGAATCGGATCCGTCTATCGGCCCGCTCCCACTCCCATTCTCGCCGAGTTTTGGTCACCGGTGCTGCCGGCTTCGTTGGCCTTCACGTCTCACTGGCACTCAAGCGCCGCGGTGATGGAGTCCTCGGCATTGACAATTTCAATTCCTATTATGAATCTTCTCTCAAACGCTCACGCGCCGCCTTACTCGACCGTGCCGAAGTGTTTGTCGTCGAGGGTGACGTCAATGACGGTACTCTGCTGAAGAAGCTTTTCGAATTGGTTAAATTCACTCACGTAATGCACCTCGCGGCTCAAGCAGGCGTTCGTTATGCGATGCAAAACCCCAGTTCGTATGTGCAAAGCAATATTGCGGGATTGGTGAGTGTTCTCGAGGTTTGTAAATCGGCTAATCCGCAGCCGGCCATTGTTTGGGCGTCTTCTAGTTCGGTATATGGTCTTAATTCTCAAGTGCCTTTTTCGGAGAAGGATCGTACGGATCAACCCGCGAGTTTATATGCTGCAACTAAGAAGGCTGGTGAGGAAATTGCACATACTTATAATCACATTTATGGGCTTTCGATTACTGGATTGAGATTCTTTACAGTTTATGGACCTTGGGGACGACCGGATATGGCGTATTTCTTTTTCACTCAGGATATTCTGAAGGGGAAAACGATTAAGGTTTTTGAAGGGGCGGATCAGAAATCTGTGGCTAGGGATTTTACTTACATTGAAGATATTGTGAAGGGTTGTTTGGGTGCGTTAGATACGGCGGAGAGGAGCACTGGGAGCGGCGGAAAGAAGAGGAAGGCTCAATTGCGGGTGTTCAATCTTGGGAATACTTCTCCGGTGGCTGTGAATGAACTTGTGAACATTTTGGAGAAGTTGCTGGACAAGAAGGCTAGGAGAATGGTGTTTCCAATGCCGAGAAACGGTGACGTTCCTTTCACTCATGCTAATATCACTCTGGCACAGAAGGAGCTCGGTTACAAGCCCACCACCAATTTGGAGACAGGTTTGAAGGAGTTTGTGAATTGGTATCGTCTTTATTATTCCAAATCTGGTATGAACATCGTTTTGTAGGCTGAGTTATTTTGAGATTTGTTCTTCAGTTCTAACTAAATTGTTGCTTTCTCACATTTGTTCTTCAGTTGTAGAACAATTGTGTATTCATTTGGCTTCTGGTTTGAGTTCTTGGGGAACAACAATTTTCACTAGAAAAAACTTAGAATTTTTACATTTCATCTTGGGGTTCTTTTCAATCATTTCTCTGTTGATTCAGTCTAAGAGATGTAAATTCTATTCAGGATCAAGACATTTTGATCAATTATTTATTTATTTGACAACATCTATGATGCAGCTTCATGAATTATTATCATGAGAAGAGCCATCTCTGTTTGCTTACTGCAAAATCGACTTGTTCTTGTAAGGGATCTTAATAATCCTTGAAGTGGGTGCATTTTCTAAGACAGATGCAAAGATTGATAGCATGTTTAAGTAGTTTAATATTGAGGTCTTTTTTGAGACTGTTCTGGTTGAATATTGAAGAGCAGCATTTGCTTACTCTCTGTTAGGGTTTAAGAGATCTATAGAATGACACTATAGAAATGCATATTGCTCACCCTAATTCTCCACTAGAGGAGAGTAGAGGAGAACATGGATCATCACTTATATAATGTGTTGAGGGACCTCGAATAGATACAAATATTAATATATTTTAACTAGTTGAACGGACTTATATGGGTAGATTTATTATGGGGATTGATACTCAGAGATTCTATCTCGAGAGATTCAATGGGGTTGATTTAAAATGTCTACTTGATTGTGGAATCCTAAACTTCAATTTAAAGTCTGTAATTTGGTGACGAAACCCAATGGCCTATATAAGATGAATTTTGAATATTGAATAATTGATGAACATGTTTTTTCGTTATGTTTGACTCCGAAAACAATTGCATGAGCTTTTAAAGTTTAGATACAAAAACTGCAAAACATACTGAAATAAGCATCATAATTATAACGCAAGAAAATTGGCAGGAATAGGAAAGTCTCTCAATGTCTCGTTAATTGCAACAAGTAATGGGAAGAACTATGGCATTTAAACCCTCACTGGACAGGTATGCTCCAAACCCAAAAAGTAACAAACTGTCTAATGAGACTATAAATAGGCAAAACATGGAAAGAATTCATTGATCGGCAATGGTGACCTCAACCTCCACACCAGGTTCGATGGTGATGGAGGTAATCTGCTTCACTACATCAGCAGAGCTGAATAGGTCGATAACTCGCTTGTGGACACGAAGCTCGAATCTGTCCCATGTGTTGGTACCTGCAATTACAAAACAAATGAATGAATGAATTCAATAACACAGGGATGCATTCAAAGTTGTAATCTTTCAAGTTTTACAAGGATGAAATCAAGTTTAGAAACTTATAGATAACTGGTTACGTACCTTCACCACATGGAGATTTTCTGGTTGTGATGTGAAGAACCTTAGTGGGCATTCTTACTGGTCCTTTGACCCTCAACCTCTTGTCCTTGGCACCACGAACCAAGTCGGCACAAACTATGGATTTAAACAGATATCAAACTCATCGCCAAAAACGCCTTCAATGAAACAACTCACAAAAATAAAAGTCCACTACTGGAAAAGCCAATTATGAACTTGAAGCCTAAAAAATGAGGATTTAACAACACCGTAACAAACATCAATCGAAAAAGACCACAATCCTAAGAAGTTATTTGATAGTTCCTGAACTAAAATTCATCCGTCAATACACTCAATAATATCACTCTACAATTGTTCACGTGTTAATAAGCTCAGAACTTATTATAATCAGAGCATTGCAAGAATTACGAAGTAATCATCAAACTCAATTGCCAAAAAAAGTTAAATCATAACAAGTGATGTGATGATGCAATATCGTTCGAAGAGACACATTCACCAAATTATAAAAGAGGAAAACAGTAACAAGAATAACAACGCAGCATATTGAAAAGAAGAAGAAGAAGAAGAAGAAGAAGATACCCTTCTCAAGGTTCTTGACATTTTTTGAGGAGAGAGTAATCCTGATCTTATGGATTTGCTCTTGCGTATCTTCTAAGCCTGGCTTAGTTGGTTTCATTGCTGCGTACGCCATTCTTCCTGTTATCCGAAGAGGAATCTGTCGAACGAACCCAACAATGTTTTCTCAACCACAAAAGTCGAATTATCAGACATGGAAATAGATTCAATAACGCATACACATTCAGAAATCTCATCATAACAAAGCACAAGTTATGTTTAAAAACTCTCCAATACAAGATGATGAATATAAGAATAAAAACTGCAAAGTTCAAAAGCGAAACCTGGGATGGCGGGAAAGAAGTTGAACTCTACGATTCAGTATTCAGTATCCAGTTTCAGCTACCTCTCTCTGAAAGAAGGAAAACGGAAGTGACAATGCTACAATTTATATGATTCTGTAGCGATTACTAGGGTTTTTGGTAGTTCTCAAAGTGGGCTGGGCGGGTCGGGTTCATCATTCGGAATCCAGGCCCACTTACTTGGACCCAATTATTTTCTCTTTTTTGAGATGAAGCCCATTGGGTCAATGTAAGTCCAGTTCCCCCAGAATATTTCACATAAGCCCTTTCATTAAATGTAATTTACAACGTGGTCCTACAACAATTGATTATTTCACATTTGGGGGAGGACCCAAACCTAATCACCTAATTTTATCCATTAACCCTATCCGATATTATCTGTCTTAGTTCATTACGTATTGTCAACTCCATGATTTTAAAACGTGTCTAATAAAAAAATTTCAACCCATGAGCAATCTCACAATTCACTCCTCCTTGGAGGCTAGCGTTTTCAATGACACAACACTCAATGTCTACCTCTAATAGTATTTGTAATACTCAAGTCCACCGCTACCAAATTATGTTCGCTTTAGTTTGTTACGTAACGACGTCAATTTCACTGTTTTAAATGTATTTACTAGGAAGAGATTTTCACACCCATTTAAAAAATGTTTTTTTCACTATCCAGCCCATGTGTGATCATCGTGCTAACCAAATCTCAAAATGTTTTTTTTATTATTATTACTATTATTTGTTTTATTATTATTATAATATTAAAAATCCACTTAATAGTCTACCATTCTTGCAATAATATTAAGCAAAATAAACATATTTCAAGAATGAATATATAAAACTTTATTTTGATTATTATTATTAATCATAATCTGCAGCTTAAGAAACGCTACAGATGATAGAAGCTCAATGCTTCTCTTTCAGTTTGGCTGAGACAACATTGGAGAACTCCAGAAGCTTTGCAGTGTCAGGCAACAGATCTTTCACAACGTGATGTGCAGAGAATCTCTGAGCCCATCTGTCCAGCCCTGGCGTCTACACTGCGTCTATCAATTTCATCCCATTTGATATCTCCGCCACTCTAATCCACCCCAGAAACGACCCGAAAGCGATATCAACAAACCCAATATGGTCTCCGCCCAAGAACGCCTTCCCTCTGCTCAGAGTCCCGAAAGCTTCCTCCAATAACCCTATCGCTTCCACCCCTTGATTTATAAGCCCCTTCTGCACCCATACTCGCTTTCATTGGCTCGTAGAACTGGGTCCATTTAAAAAGACCCAAATTAACAAACCAATCAATTAAACTTAAATTTGAACAAAATCAGTGATTAATTATTAAGGGGATTTTGTTACCTTTTGGAAGCCCAGAATCGATTTAGGGCGCGATCGTAAGGAGCGGAGGGAAGGATGGACGGAGCGGAGGACCAGACTTCATCGATATACTCAACGATGATGGAGGATTCGGCGATGGGTTTGCCGGCGTGAATGAGAACAGGGATCTTCTTGTGAACAGTGTTGGATTGGAGAAGAAGCGGGCTTTTGGATCCGAATGTTTCTTGAATGAAGTCGTAGTGTACGGATTTGATGTTGAGGGCGATTCTGGGCCTCATAACAAATGGACTAGTCCAGAGACCCACAAGCTTCACGTCCTCATCATTTGCCATTGTTAGAGGACAGAGGAACTAGATGTGGTTTTGTTATGGATGATGGGAGTTCAAATTTATAGGTGGGCGTGGAGGGGGAGTTGCTCTTCATTTAAAAAAAAAAAAAAAAAAAAAAAAAAAAAAAAAAAAAAAAAAAAAAAAAAAAAAAAAAAAANAAAAAAAAAAAAAAAAAAAAAAAAAAAAAAAAAAAAAAAAAAAAAAAAAAAAAAAAAAAAAAAAAAAAAAAAAAAAAAAAAAAAAAAAATCTGAAATTGCAAAAACGGTATGCACCAGCCGGGAATCGAACCCGGGTCTGTACCGTGGCAGGGTACTATTCTACCACTAGACCACTGGTGCTCGATGAGATTTATGTGGTTATAATGTTTTACTTATATATTGATGAACACCGTAATATTCTAACAAGTATTTCATCTTCGAAATAGTTACTAATGTAGTCAAATATTGTAACTTCATTTTTTTTTTTTAGTATAAGAGAAAAATATCTAAGTTTAGATATTACAAAACTGTCAGTAAAGATAAAATTGAAATAAATGTATAGGGGCATATAGATGAGAACGGGTTGGAATAAGTTAATAAACAGGTGGGATCGAGCAAAATGCTACCAACATTGCCACTCAAAATAAGTAGCTTTTTATCAAGCAACTGCTAAATATGCATACCAAATCAATGTCTTTTAGGGGTGTATATTCAACCCGATAACTCGGACCAACTTAACCCAAACTATAAGGATTCGGTTTATTTTTTTTTTGAAGAATCTGAACTGAATGAGTTCGGTTTCGTGTTCCTATGACTAAGACTCGGTAGTACTTCGGCCTGTCTAGGGACTTTCACTCCCATTGGACTGGGCCACGTCGGGTTCATCATTTGGAATTTCAGCCCACATAATTGGGGCCCAATTGATTTTTTTTTTTCTTTCTTGAGATGAAGCCCATTGGCTCTGTGTAAGTCCAGTTTTCTTCCCCAAGAATATTTCGCATGAGCCCTTTTATTAAATATAATTTCCCGAGCTTGTGGAAGCAGTCCATTGCTAGCAGATATTATCTGCTTTAGTCTGTTACGTTCATTAAGTATCGTCGTCAGCCTTACAGTTTTAATACGCATCTAATAGAAAGAGGTTTTCAACCGATGTGAGATCTCACAATCCACGCAATTAATGACCCAACATCCTCGCTTGCAAACCCATTACGTATCTTAGTCAGTCTCATAGTTTTAAAAATGCATGTACTGGATAGAGGTTTCTAACAAATGTGGAATCTCATAATCCACCCATTTGGAGGCCCAATGTCCTCGTTGGCACCCGTTACGAATCTCCGTTAGTCTCATGGTTTTAAAAATATGTGTCCTAGAGAAAGGTTTTCAACCGATGTGGATTCTCACAACTCACCCCTCTTAGAGCCCAGTGTCTACTATGAAGAGGTTTCAAACAGATATGGGATCTCACAATCCACCTCTTGGTGGCGCAATGTGTATTATGGAGAGTTTTCCAATCGACTGGGATCTCACAATCCACCTTGTGGACCAATGTCTGCTATGGGAGGTTTCCAATCGATGTGAGATCTCATTATCCACGCCCTTGGGCCCAGTATCTATTATAGGGAGGTTTTCAACTGATGTGAGAGCTCACAATCCACCTCCTTTAGGGCTAGCGTCCTCAATAGCACATCACCTCGTGTCTAGCTCTGATACTATTTGTAACACCAAAGTCCACCGCGAGCAAACATAGTTCGCTTTAGTCCATCAAACTATGCTAACCAAATCTCAAAACGTTTTTACTATTATTATTATTATTATTTTAAAATCCACTTAATAGTCTTCCATTTTTGCAATAATATTAAACAAAATAAACATTTTTCAAGAATGAATATATAAAACAAACTTTTAAGTCGATTTCTCTTAATTTACTGTTTAAATTTGATGGATGTTACCACACATCTCAATCAGATTCTAAAACATTACTTAAAAAAAAAAAAAAAAAAACAAAAAAAAAAAAAAAAAAAAAAAAAAAA
>NW_019272017.1:1555971-1591587 GCF_002738345.1 Cucurbita maxima | reverse complement strand
AAAAAAAAAAAAAAAAAAAAAAAAAAAAAAAAAAAAAAAAAAAAAAAAAAAAAAAAAAAAAAAAAAAAAAAAAAAAAAAAAAAAAAAAAAAAAAACATGTTCATCTCCAATCTCCATGGCTATGGAAGAAGGTCAACAGAGAGAGAGAGAGAGAGAAAGTCAAGCTTGAATGACTTTTCGATGTGGGAGCCTAACCCTAAAAACATGTTCTTCTCCAGTGCATTTATCCACCTTCACAACCCACTGCCTCCTCCTCCCTTCGCCGGAGGATTTTGATATCTCCGCCGCCACTTTCATCACCATCACCCCTTTTCCAATCGGCAAAAGCTGCGTTCTCCATCCGCCGGACCACCCTCCACATCTTTTCCTCATCGCGTTAAACCCCACCACCACGGTGGCGCCTTGGAACTTCCTTCTCGATCCAATGCCCTCGATGACAGCCACGTGGCTGTCCAGGTTGCAGTCAATCAGAACAAAATCCGCTTCTCTGTAATGGGCTTCGAGAAGCTTCTCAGCTTCTCCGACCACGAACTCGATCGGGTAATGGGGTTCGAGCCCCAGAATTGCTCGTGATGGATGAAGGTCTTCCTGGCGTGGAATTATGCAGACCACTCGGCCGCCGGTCAGACCGCCCGCAGCGGCCAGGGCTAGAATCTTGTGGTCTGCGGATCTTTCGTATGCCACTACCATTAGCTGCGCATTGTTTCCAGCAGCCATGGCCGATATGAACTCCGCGACGTCGGGTTCATCAGCTTTTTGGCGCTGAAACATATAGAGATTGTTAAATAACTACTAAATTCAAAAACTCGTTCGTAATTTCGTTTGTTCTTACCAATTTGAGGGTGTTGAGGAAGGCTTCAGTGGCATTCTCAGCAGACCAGCTACCCATCGATTTATTTTGTGGAAATATTCTGTTTTGAGGAGTTGCATGAAGGTTCGTTTATATAGACCTGAATTATTACCAAACATGTTCTTTAAAAATATTTAATACTATTTTAATTAAAAATAGAGAATTTGATTGATTTAGCAAATATTCTTACCATCGGTAATCTTTACCCTCAAAATTACTTCTAAGTTAATGTTTGTCTTTTAGGGACAAAATCAGTCCCACCCCATGTTAGCTGAGGCAGCAAGGAAACACAAATTGTCATTACGTAAAACCCTTCGCGGATAAAAGTATTTTACGGTAAAATAATGGAAAGCTTTGTCCTAATGTTTATGGATTTGATGTCCTCTTTTTGAACAAGTTGTCACGACAATAGTATAGTATAGTATAAATTTGGGCATGATTTCGATAATTGAATAGTGTTAGTATGATGATTGACACAGTTGATTTCTTCATAATGATAAACACTTCGGAGTGGTATCTCTTTAAGTTTTGTGGGCATTGAAGGAAGAAGGGATGCCCCATGTTTGATATTATGGGCAGTGGGTGGTTGGAAGATGGTGCATATGCAGCAGCCATGAAGGAATGGATAAGTTTTGTTGGGATTCCTTGAATTTGAGTAAGAAAATGAGAGTGGAAAGTGATGGGAAATGGGTGATGAACATGAACATCAACAAGAACAAGAACAAGGTGTGGGTCTGTCCGGATGTTTCTGTTTTTGGATAATAATTTCTGTCTCTTCACAAAGACATGCCTCTATCTAATTGTAGCACTACGCATTTGGAATTCAATGCAACTTTCCTTCTTATCCCCAAACAGATAGGTTTGTTGTTCCATTAATTCACTACTCAGATAATGAGATTAAACTTTCACAACACTTTTTTCTATTTATTTGATTGAATTTATCGTTGAAAATTCTCATGCCAAATTATAAAAAATCACAACAAGAAAATTATGATTCAGATTATCTGTTGGTTGAATATCTCAAGAAATAACATTTATTTGACATTTGAATCACTCTACAAATAAGATAGATCATGACAAGTTTGAATTTCAAACATGTCTCCTAAACTACATAGAATTACAAATAACTTAGTCATTGACTAAAGAAAAGGTAAGAACATTTAGCATTATCATTAATGCTAATCATTCCACAAATAAGATCGATTATGTCAAACTTGAACGATTCTTAATATGGAATCTAAACTATATAGAATTGCAAATAAGACTAAAGGAAAGCAAAATATTCCATTAAACCTTTCAAAAGTTGTAACATTTATATTTTATTATCATAATTAATAATCATGTAAACGTAACTTTAAAGTAAATAAAAGTCTTAAAATACATTAAAAAAAAACATCATAACTTTAGATTATCATCTCTCCAGGTACTTTACGAGCTTGGGTGAAAAATAAATATATCAGAGATGGAATTAAAAATTGAAAAATGCTCTAACAATAATAAATAAATAAATAAATAAATAAATAAATAAATAAATAAATACTTTACCTAAAATTATATATTTGAACAAAAAAAGAAAAAGAAAAAGGAAAATAGGTCGGTGCTTATGGCATCGTTTCACATGTATCAGGCATGACCGTTGGATGAATTGGCTTTAGACCAAACCGAGGATTGCGGAGACATGCAAGAAATACCACATTTGCAACGGACCATTGCTTTTTCCAAAATATAGGTGTTTGGGGACACGTGGCATCCATTCAAACCCCAACCTGCCCTTCCTTTTCTTCATTTATGGAAAACTGTTAGAAAATGAGGTGTTCTAAATCATCACTTCTTCCAGCTACCCTTTAAGTCCCCGAGACCCCACCGTCCATAACTTCTAATCTTTCAAGCCTCAAATTTTAGCAATTAAGAAGGGCTAAACTAAACTATAATCATGTAATTGCACTCCATAATTCATAATTTAACCTTCATTTTCATTATTATTATTATTATTCATCATAATATCTAGCTTAAGAAACGCTACAGATGAAAGAAGCTCAGTGCTTTTCTTTTAGTTTGGCTGCCAGAACCTTGGAGAACTCCAGAAGCTTTGCAGTGTCGGGCAACAGATCTTTCACAGCGTCGTGTGCAGAGAATCTCTGAGCCCATCCGTCCAGCCCTGGCGTCTTCACTGCGTCTATCAATTTCATCCCATTTGATATCTCCGCCACTCTAATCCACCCCAGAAACGACCCGAAAGCGATATCAACAAACCCAACATGGTCTCCGCCGAAGAACGCCTTCCCTCTGCTCAGCGTCCCGAAAGCTTCCTCCAATAACCCTATGGCTTCCACCGCTTGATTCATAAGCCCCTTCTTCGCCTCCCCTTCTGCACCCACACTCGCTTTCATTGGTGTGAAAAACTGAGTCCAAATAACAAACCCATCAATCGAACTTAAATTTGAACCAAAGTCAGTGATTAATTTAAGGGGATTTTGTTACCTTTTCGTCAACGACGGAAGCCCAGAATCGAGCGAGGGCGCGATCGTAAGGGTCGGAGGGAAGGATGGACGGAGCGGAGGACCAGACTTCATCGATATACTCAACGATGATGGAGGATTCGGCGATGGGTTTGCCGGCGTGAATGAGAACAGGGATCTTCTTGTGAACAGGGTTGGATTGGAGAAGAAGCGGGCTTTTGGATCCGAATGTTTCTTGAATGAACTCGTAGTGAACGGATTTGATGTTGAGGGCGATTCGTGGCCTCATCACGAATGGACTAGTCCAGGAACCCACAAGCTTCACGTCCTCATCTTTCGCCATTGAGATGTGGTTTCGTTTTGGGAGATGGGCGTTCAAATTTATAATAGGTGGGCGTGGAGGGGGAGCTACTCTTTACCCACTTTGGTAACACCTTTTTTTTTTTTTGTTCTTTTTTGAAGCTGGGAAATTGCGTGACACAACCAAAAAAGACATGCACCAGCCGGGAATCGAACCCGGGTCTGTACCGTGGCAGGGTACTATTCTACCACTAGACCACTGGTGCTTAATGATCATTGATTATAAATAACTTGTTTAACTCAATTTTTATTTTTAGTGTAAGATGAAATTATCTAAGTTTAGATATTATAAAAATGTGGTGAAATAAGAGTAAAGTAGGGAGAAATTTTGGTTAGTGGGGCATATAGATGCGTTAATAAAGAGGTGGGATCAGGACAAGCAAAATATGCAACCAACATTCGCACTCAAAATGAAGAGCTTTTAGTGACGCAACTACCAAAATACATACCAAATCAATTTGTTTTAGCTTTAAAGATTGAGATGGAAATAGGCTTCTCTTTTCTAGAATTGATTGCGTGGAGCCCAACAACAAGATTGATAATTGAGATGTTAAATCCATTTATAGCATAAATGGGGATATAACATAAACTGGAAGTAAAACCAAAAGGAAGAAACCCAAAAAATGAATGAATTTATAGAAAAGGAAGGAAGCTTCCAGATTAGATTCATCCCACTTCTATTATAGTATTTACAGATTTGAACCAAAACTTGCATCTTCTTCTTCTTCTTCTTCTTCTTCCGATAAATATGAATCATCTCATGTTGCAGCACTGTGGCCTTCTTTGATGCATCAACTTCTCCCACAAGCACACCATCTGTCTAGGAGATTGGTAATGAGAAGTTAAGTAATCTTCAATGCACCCAAACTGGCAAAACCTCAGACTGTGATGGTATAAAACTGGTTTCGTACGGTTGAACTGCTCCACCCACATTCCCATGCTCACATCTTCCATCTTGAACAACTGTTTTATTGTGCATTTCATAAGATCGATCGTGTTTATAGGGAAGGGAAGGGAAGGGAAGGGGAGGAGTTTGAATGAAACTTACCCTTAATCTGTGCTTCTCAAACTCAGATACAATATACTCTGCAATGTCCGATGACAGAATGTAACCCGGCCCATTTGCGTACGTTGGGTAATCTTCTTCTGGCCATTCCTGAACAGATCGAAACAAACATAGCTAAATACGCAATTATGAACCAATTTATAGGCCCCCCATGTGGTTGAGATGATGGTATTTAGAGAATGATGCGAAAAAGAACGACTAACAGGCTAATGAAACAATGGCCACCGGAGGATTGATATATAGATTATAAAGATCCATTCAGCAAGCAACTTTTGGTTGTTCAGGATGGATAGCTCTTAACCGACCGTGAACTTATCGTAATCAAGTGCATACAAAAGCATGTTATGAAATGCAGCAAAAACGGATTAACATAAACAGTCAAAGCCACAAGACATTTACTATGGTCACCAAAGGATGCATTATATAGTAAGTTCAAATCCCTTCAGCTGTAGAAGGTCGATGAAAAACAGGATTACAGAACTATGTCACGAGTCGCATTCTTATGGTCATACCTCGTAAGTCACTGCCCATTTTCCATGACGAAGAGGTTTATGGTGAAAGTTCATGTTTCCAACATAAAGGCTCCCACCATCAGATTGGACTTTGTGAGCTTCATCAATCACTGCATCCACTCTAACAAATGTATCATCGTCACACTTCATGATATAGTTTGCAGCCACCGTGCGAACCTGCAAGATCAGCGTGGAATCATATTTCCAACGACAAAGACTACCCAACTCAAAAGGTTTGTGTCAATTTATCACAACTCACCCCATATTCACATATTGCAATCGTCTTCAGTACAACGAGATCATAGTTATCCATGAAAGGAACTATTACAATATCTCCAAAATACTCGGCCTCTTTCTTCAACTCGATATTTACTTCCTTTCTTCCGTGCTGTAAGAATGTAACATAGAATTTGTTGTCACTATTATGATATAAATGATGGAACGTTTCTGAGAAGCACGCCGTTCCTTACCATTGCCACGAAGAACCTAGCGACAACTATTGAAGATCTGATTAATCTATGTTGCATCCAAGACTTCCTAACAGCCATTCGCTCCGCAAAATGATTACCAGCAGAAAGAACGCCAATGAAAAGCTCCACATTTTTCTTGGGAAGTGAAGGGGCTTTCCATTGTGTCAACATCTCAATATGCTTCTGTGGTGCAAAGCTAGGATGTGTAGCAGGTAAGGAAGCAGCAAAAATGGAGTGCACGTCAATATCGCCATTTACAGACAACCCAGTGGCATCCTCCAGAACAAACCCCTGTCATCGCCATCAATCTAAGCTATCGACGCAGAGTACCAATTTAGATTTATAGAAGAACGAGTACTTACAGTGCGATATGGAAAAGAAGTGACATGCCTTCCATCAACATTGATATGGTAACCTTCCAACCCAGCACTCACAGTTAGAACAAATAGCCTGCCCTCCGCGAAAGGATATGGCCAATCGATCGCCACCTTTTTCGTGCGTCCTATTAGTCTATTTAACCACCATATTACCTTCGATTCTTCGGAATGGCTGTCGTCGTCACGAATCCATTTCTCACATTTTACCTGCCCGTCGACTTCAAGAAATCACAATGGTAAGTTAGGTAACATCTCACTTGAAGAAATTCAGGATTCAATGCATTCTATCAAAACAAAGCTAGTTCAGTTCATACAGAATTCTAATCAATGGACAATACAAAGACCGTGAAACAAAAGTTACCTGTTTCTTCATCTGCCCTGGCTTTCCATCCCTCACATCTCAGCGCTGTGCCCCATTGCATCCTATAACAAGTGTTCTGTTCGATAACAGGCTTGCCACTCCAATCTCCCTTCAACCTTGGATTGAAATGAAGAATTCTTGGTGGGTCTTCACCATCCACCGTCTTCAGCCCTTGCAACTCCATCATAAACTGTGAAACCATCACTGAATCATCCCCTTCTCTCAAGATTGAAATCTTGGGATCATCTTCCAAGTGAGCCCAACGAGGCGTCCCCACCACTGTGATATGCGACCAGAGCGTCAAGCCGCAGGGGAGCTCCAGAATCCGACTCTGTGCCTCAAATTCGGATCCAGAAAGCGTAATCGAATGTGGACAAGTCTCCGACTGATTCTCTGTCTTCGTTTTGGGTTGGAGAACAATTTTTCCGGACTCTAAGTCCCCCCAAAGCTTTTTCCCCACTACCCAAGCATGTTTAACCGCTTTATGAAGCTCCGAGAACTCCCCCTTACTAGCATTACGATCAAATGTGCTTTCGTCGAAGACTAAACCCGAAACTTTCTTGAACTCACGCATTCGCCTCTCGGGTGTCCGATGCGGCGAGCCATGAGAAACCAGAAAGGTATCATCAGAGGGTCGACGAGGGGCGTCTTTATCAGCCATTTCCTCTTCACTTTCAAGCAGAAACGGCCTCGGCAAAGTGTCGCTGGTGAATCCAAATGTTCCATCATCAGGCACCGACCCATATCCGGTTCGATACACCAGCGGTATTTCAAAACTCATGAAAAGCAGATAGAAAAACACCAACCCCATAAGAAATTGAAGCAACCTAATTCGGTTTCGTGATACCATTGTATCCAATTTCCCCCTTTTCATCCTCCCCTTCTAGCCCCCAACGCAATGTAGAACAAAACCACCACCACCCACCAACAAACAGGTCAAGTATAGGGAAAAAAAACAAGAAATCAGACGAAAGAAGAACAAAAAAAACGTAGGGGATTTTATGCAAACAGATTTCCCCCCAGACTTGAACACCTCGTTTCTACAATCAAGAATTCCGTCGAACCCTAACCCTAGTTCCAGTAAATGGAAATGAATTGAAGCTCTCTGGAAAACTGAGCTCGAAAACAACACAGAGACAGAAAAAGAGAGAACAAAAAGGAAAGAAGATGAAAACGACAGCGTGTTAGAGCTCACATGGCTTGATTTTCTGCGTGCTTTGCATTATCAACCTGTCACAAACGTGGTTTAATCCATTCATTACCTTCGTTGTTATTGCATCCGATTACGGGAACGAATTAAAACTAGATTCGAAATTTAAAAAAGAAAAAAGAAAAAAGAAAAAGAGGCTTAAGTGGTGGTGGGAATGAACACCTCATCCCAGCACTGCACTCGGCCCTGGTGATGGTGGTGCCCAACTTTCTTGCTCCTCTCTTAGGACGTGTTTGGTTCTCCCCATTTTCATTTCTTATATTATTAGATTCTCTACCCCTTAAACTTCCCATTAATCTTTTATTCTTTTTATTTTATATTCATACCATCTAAATTTTAGTCATCTTCATTTTTAATTAATATGGTGTATATGCTTTGACGTCATCTTAAGTTAAGCGCGGTCGTCTACTATCACAGCTCACTCAATCATGCCGTCGAGAATAGACCCACGTATCGTTCATAACATCGAGACATCTCGAACATTCATCCTTCCAGGTTCAATCGAGTTATTGGTCCCTCTCGTTCTTGATTACAAGTTATTAGATATTTGATCTAATAGTTGAAATATTAGAACATTAATAAAAATTAAAACATAAATTTAAAAGTGGTTGGGCTTAAAAGGTAAAGTTATGGATATAATTATTATACCATATAGTCGGTTGATGATTAATGTTTTATATTAAGGATTAAATGTCACGAACGGTGGTCTGAGAATTAGAGGATAGGTGGAAGAATTTATAACATCTGAGCACGTCATTTTCTGACAGGTTTCCATAAAGGAAGAAAAGGATGGGGCTGTTGGAGCTTGGATGAATGACACGTGTCACCAACATGCAACCCATTTATAGAATGGACGA
Source organism: Cucurbita maxima (assembly GCF_002738345.1). NCBI lineage: Eukaryota > Viridiplantae > Streptophyta > Magnoliopsida > Cucurbitales > Cucurbitaceae > Cucurbita > Cucurbita maxima. The sequence continues at coordinate 1,583,065 of NW_019272017.1, read as the reverse complement.
TCCAAAAATTGTTATAAAAGCACCCACAAAATCGAGGAACAAAATATATGCAACTCCGTTTCTATATATAGAATTAGTTTCAGTTAGATTTATTTTCGAGATACTTTCGAATAAATTTATTAATACCAAAATGGTATAATCTTTATTTAAAAATGGTAAAAAAAATCATAATAAATTAATACCAAAATCATTTTTAGATATTAACTAATTTATTTTTTTAATATACGACCACCAACGATAGCGATGGAGAATATAATCTTGTCTCTAACTCCATTTTATTTAACGGATAAAAGAATGTTTCCCATCCCAGTCTAAATTGATGATTCCCTTTAGTTAATGTAAAAAATCCGTGGCTCACTCTTCACGAACTAGAAAGAAATGAAAGTTGAGGTGCAACAAAACAAAAGGGGAGCGACACGAACTAGAAACTCTTAAAACAAGAAACCTTAGTCCTTGGATACACCATTATTATGATTAATATTATTATTATTTTGTCTTCACCCATTATCCCTTCTGTCTACATAATCACTCACTTCTTGTAATTCCACAATGAATGCTGAGAGTCTGTTCTTATTCATGGCCAATACAACCAATTTTCCAAGCATTGCAAAGTGCGACTCTAGAGGCCGAGAAGCCCACACCCTGGTCGCCGACATGGATGGAACATTGCTCATAGGCCGCAGCTCCTTCCCTTATTTCGCTCTTATGGCCTTCGAACTCGGCGGCCTTTTCAGGCTTCTGGCCTTGCTTCTGGCCTCACCCTTGGTGGGCTTGCTCTATTATTTTGTGTCTGAATCTGCTGGCATTCAGATTATGATATTCGTGACCCTCTGTGGGGCCAAGGTTTCCAGTATTCACTCCGTGGCACGTGCGGTTCTTCCCAAGTTCTACTCCAGCGACCTCCATCCTGACACATGGCGGGTGTTCTCCGCGTGTGGGAAACGCTGCGTTTTGACTGCCAATCCGACGGTTATGGTGGAGCCGTTTCTTAAGGAGTTCTTGGGAGTTGATTTGGTGTTGGGGACAGAGATTGTTGCGACGGAAAGTGGACGGGCGACTGGGTTGGTCGGGCGGAAGGGTGTGTTGGTGGGGACCAAGAAGGCCGACGCTCTTAAGGTTCAATTCGGCGATGTTCCGCCGGAGATTGGACTCGGCGATCGCCTTACCGATGTTCCTTTCATGTCCTTGTGCAAGGTTTTATCATCTCCTCAACTAAGAATCGCCTTATTTTACACGAATTAACCCTCCCTTTTGTTTCATTTTGCAGGAGGCTTACATGGTGCCGCCGACTCCGGCGGTGGAGCCGGTGGCGAGCGATAAATTACCCAAGCCAGTCATCTTCCACGACGGCCGATTTGTTCACAAACCATCTCCCTTTTTAGCCCTTCTAACCATTCTCTGGTTTCCAATCGGCTTTCTTCTCGCTTGCCTGAGAATCGCCGCCGGCTCTCTCCTCCCAATGCCACTCGTCTACTACGCCTTTTTAGCACTCGGCGTACGCGTCACCGTCAAAGGCAACCCACCGCCGTCCCCCAACTCATCCTGCCGAAACTCCGGCGTCCTATTCGTCTGCTCCCACCGTACCCTCCTCGACCCAATTTTCCTTTCCACGGCCCTCCGTCGCCCCATTGCCGCTGTCACCTACTCTGTTTCCCGGCTGTCGGAGTTCATCTCTCCGATAAAAACCGTGAGGCTGACTCGAAACAGAGCCACTGACGCGGCCACCATCAAGAAGCTTCTAAAAGAGGGGGATTTGGCCATTTGTCCAGAGGGGACCACGTGCAGAGAGGCGTATCTGCTGCGATTTTCGGCTCTGTTTGCAGAGCTGACGGACGAGGTAGTACCGGTGGCTATGGTGAACAAAATGAGCATGTTTCATGGGACTACGGCAAGGGGTTGGAAAGGGATGGACCCGTTTTACTTTTTCATGAACCCAAGACCGGCTTATGAGGTCACATTTTTGGAGAAATTGCCGGTGGAATTGAGTCGGGGTTCGGGAAAATCGAGCCATGAGGTTGCTAATTACATTCAGCGGCGGATTGCGGCGGCGCTTTCTTATGAATGCACTGGTTTTACCAGGAAGGATAAGTATCGAGCTCTTGCTGGGAACGATGGGATTGTTGACGAAAATAAAAAGACTTCCATTAAAGCCAATAAGATCATGGGATGCTAAGTTTGAGATTTGTATGCAAACGTTTATACAAGCGTAACAATATTAATTTTCATACCTGAATCAAAACAACATTAATATTGATACATGAATCAACATGATTGATTCATATACCAATACATGAGTCAATAAGTTTCTGACAGATAAGACTAAGTATTTTAATCCAATGAAACTCAGAAAACAAGATGGAAGCCTTTTAATATTCCAACACACCAAATTTAAGAAAAATAAATAAAGAATTCTGTAACGTTCAGATTTTCAAACACATGGGTTCTTTTGTTGACCGAATAGAAACAGCTTTTTCCAGGTCGGTGGGTTGAAGTGGGGCAAATCAAAATCATGTCTTTTGCAGCTCCCTGACACATTCTTCCATCAACATTTACTCCAAAAGAATACAAAGTTCACCACTTTGATTTAAAACTGTTCGTTCTTGAAACACTAAAAAGACAACCTGTTCTGTTAATCACACAACAATGGCTATCAAATCTTGGGATGGATGGAAGGAAGAAACAGAGACAGAGCTACCTAGGAGTTTCAGAATTGCTCTGTTTCAGAAATAGCCAGAAATTAAGTATTTGGACATTTATTGGATTAGTCAAACCATAGAATTATTAGTTTAATCATCATGAACGACAAGACATGATGATCTGGGAGAAATCTGTGCGTTAATTAATTAAAGAGAATTAATGAGTGACAAAAAAGATGAAAAGCCAAAAGCGAAACGTTTACGGAGATACCATTTTTGTTCGTGCCCTTTGGCCATATTTTAATGAGACACAGAACTTCTCTGTACTACGAAATCAAAATGGATCGGCTTCTGCTACAATGGGTTGCTCTTATGATCTCCATTACCACACTCTGTCAAGCTTGCCACCCTGCAGATTTCAAGGGTCTAACCAGTTTCAAGTCTGCGATTTCCCAAGACACTTCCGGCAGGCTTGCCAAGTGGGTCGGCCGGAACTGTTGCGGTTGGGACGGCATCTCTTGCCACAACGCCACTGGCAGAGTCAAGGAGATCAATTTACCAGGCTTCATATCCACCGGTGATATCCCCTTTCAATCTGAGATGATGGGCTATCTTTCTTCTTCAATAACTCTGCTTGATGCTGTTGAGATCATTGATCTTGGAGGGCTGATTGGCCTTGGTGGAACCATTCCTAAATTCATTGGCTTACGCCTCCGCAACCTGAGGAAGCTTTATCTTTATGGCAACAAGCTGAGAGGTCCACTTCCTGACAGCATAGGTAAGCTTATGAAACTTGAAGAACTTGCTGTCCATGATAATAGGCTGTCTGGTTCGCTCCCTGCAAGCCTTGGCAGCCTCATGTCTCTGCATTCCCTGCATCTCGATGGAAATAGGTTTTTGGGTTCGATACCGGATTCGATTACGAACCTAAAGAAGTTGGTTCGGATGGATTTACATAGCAACTCCTTCGTTGGTCGGATTCCTGAGAGAATTGGTGAGTTGCAGATGTTGAATGAGCTTGATCTTTCGAACAATTTCTTGAGCGGGAAAGTTCCCATTTCCTTAACAAAATTGACGGCTCTCTCTGTTTTGTATTTGGATAACAACAATCTGGAGGGGCCATTGTTGTTCCCGCCGGCTCTTGCTTTTCTTAGATTGAATGGTAACCGGCTTAGTGGAACCATCCCTCCAAGTTTCGGGGAGCTTGTCTCTCTCAAACGAGCTTCACTTTCAAACAACAAACTTGAGGGGACACTTCCTTCTTCTTTGGGTCGGTTATCAGCTCTGTCGGAGTTGTATCTCGATCACAACAGATTCTCCGGCGAATTACCGGAATCATTTGGGCAGCTTTCGCAGCTCATTCTCCTGGATCTCTCTCACAATTTCATTAAAGGGCCGTTGCCGGAGTTGTCGTCGCTTCAAAACATTCAAACCATTGATCTATCCTTCAACCGTTTGAGCCTGACCGCGATCCCCCAATGGCTGGCGAAACTGGCATCTCTTTCTAAAATGGGTCTTGCAGGGTGCGGAATCCATGGCGAAATTCCAGAGTTCTTGCGAAGAACTCCAAGTCCGATTCAGGAACTGGATCTTTCCCTGAACTATCTTACTGGGAAAATTCCAGAATGGATTGGAAGCCTCACTGCGCTCTATTCACTAAAGCTATCACAGAACTCACTGGTTTACGAGATTCCAGATTCCATTACGAAATTACAGGACTTACGCGTGCTGGATTTGCATTCGAACAAGTTAACAGGCAACATACGACAGATCTTCAAGATAGAACACGGATTCCCAGATGATTCTTTAACGTACATTGATCTTTCCGACAATAACTTCTCCGGGGAATTTGATCAAGTCGATGTCGGACAACAACCAGCGATTCAGTTTCTGAATTTGTCGCATAACAATCTGAAAGGAAGATTACCCATTTCAATTGGAGGGTTGAAATCAATACGAAGCCTGGATTTGAGCTCCAACAATCTGGGGTTCGACTTGCCAGAGGCTATGGTGAATGCCAACCAATTAGAAACGTTGAAGCTGCAAAGAAACCATTTTACTGGAAAAATTCCAAAAGGGTTTCTGAAATTACGGAAGTTGAAGGAATTGGATCTGTCGAATAATCTGTTAGTGGGAGAAATTCCAGCGGGGAAGCCGCTGAGCGATTTTCCTCGAAGCGCTTACATGGGAAACAGAGGATTGTGTGGAAAGCCATTAAACCCATGTAAGCTTTGATGGAGAAGAAGATGAATTCAAATATCTTAGCTATAAGCAGTGTTAAATTACTGATCTTTTCAAAGAAAAAAACGTCATATTTCATTAAAATTTTGCTTTTTTAGTGAACTCTTTTGTATGAATACAATGGCGATGCACTTTACAGAATCTCTTGACTCATCCCCAACTGCTGGTAATTTACGTAATCAATTCCATTTAGTCTAATACAGCATAAGATCTCCTCTGGCAATTCTTCAGGTTTGTTCCCCTGTTTCAGAACCCAAAACAGAGTAAGAAAAACAGGACAGACCGCTAAAAAAAAAAAGACACAAAAACATCGTTGCAAGAAACATGCCTGAATTGTGAGGCCGACATCTAAAATGCAGCACTTCAGTCTGTCAAGGAATGCTTCAAAGCCTTTCCTTGAAATGTAACTAAATCTGTGCATGTCTAAGTCAATTTCCAAGTAGTTTTCTCCCTGTAATAATCCATGAATCATTCAGTAACTAATATGCAATTTCATTCGAAAGTAGTCTGTAATGCAATGGAAAACATTACTTACCAAGTAAAATTCATGTTGAGGACGCGAGAGGACAGGCTTTTCGTTGTAAGCCTGCATGAGCTTCCGCTCCGCAGCGCTCATCGGAAGCTCCTCGACGTTCGCAACTCGACCCAAAATTTTCAACCTTTCTCTAAATGGAACTACTGTGTCTACTGGAAAACCCTTCACCCTTTCAACTTCATCCTCAATCAGCTTCTGTTTTTGGAGCCAGTAGACACAGTTATTAAAAGATTTCAAATGAATGAAAATTTTCAAATGCTGAATCTTACCCTGATGCTTTCTTGAAAGTGAGATGTAAGTTCTTTAGCAAATGCATCGGATAGCTTGAAGTACAAGACTATACTCATCCCTTCTCCATCGGTTTCGCCTTGAAAAATCGCGGCAGGATACAATGGAATCTGCAGAATTCAATAACATGAAGCAGCTATGACAGAGCAGATACATTTATCATAGGACAAGCAAGGGATGAGTTTACCTGAACATTAACAACAAGGATAGGTGGGAGTTTTCCAGTGTAATTGGCTGCAGGCAGCTCGACGAATCGAGCGATATGATCCACTTTTCGATGCGACAAGAATACGTCGACTCCAAAGGGTTGGTAAGCAGCATGACTAGGAGCAAATTCCTTCTTCTTGTCCCTACAAATTTATAGGATTAATATCATTGATGCAATGATGAACTCGTAGAAAGAGTTGTTTGCTCGTTTACTTTGCATAGTTTAGTCCCCGAACTTTGAAACTATCTGGCTCAATATGTGACCAACAATCTAGCATTTTCTTGTCAGCTGGGACAAAAGGCACTTGAGAACCTGCTATAGGTCTTTGGAGAAGCGATTTCGACGAAACTGAAAGAAACGAAATCGATCAAAATGGATCAAGATCAGTAAGACAGACCATAAAAGATGAACACTCACATAAAGCAGCATTGGGATTTCCTTCTTTCCACTTGAAAGACAATTTCAAGGCGGCCTTTTTGAGCCCACTTGGAGGACTTGAACTTAGAGATTTTCTCTTGTCAACAGAGTTAATTGTTGATGCAAGACAAGGCAAGCAATTGGTAGGCAGAATCCCACAGTCATCCAATATTCCATCCCCTTTGGCAGAACTTTCACCAGCCGTCGAGGAGATATCGTCGACGAATACCGGTTCGTTTGCTTCGCTAGAGTGTCCATGGCCCTTGAGTTGATGTTCTGCATCATCTGGATTCATTGCAACTTCACTTCCAGAGCTCCTCACAGAATGAACTCTTGCTGAATTTCCTGGCCTGTGAATCTGATTCACATTATGATCTCCATGATTAGCATCCCCGGAAGACGAAATACTCGATGTCGACACGCCTTCGAAGCTATTAATCGACTGTATGTCTGCAGGAAGTCACAAGATTGACAATTACATATTGAATAACAAACAGTTGGAGAGTAAGAAAAGGAGTTATACCATCAGGAATGCTCTGGTAGTCTTCATCACAATCGGATTCAAATCTTGGAAATGTATCAAACCAGGCCTCATCAGAACTTCCTGTTCATGCCACAATTATAGAGAACCTGTGAATGTTTGATTAATCCACCACACCTCAATGGTGTGAAAGTTATCTTATTTATAATCAAATAAATTACAAGGATATGGAAATAGTAATAAATGGAAATAACAATAAATGGAAAGATACCTATGATAATAAAGCAAATATTAGATATTTGCTTTATAATAAAATATCAAATATAATATATATGGTAAACTATAATTTATTACTAAATATCCTTAACACCCCACCGCAAGCTAAGCGTCGGATTTAAACGAACGTGAAGCTTGAATCTGAAAAATTCAAAGAGGTTGAGAAACACTTTTCTTGAAGATGCTAACAACCCGGTTCAGAGGAGGCGTAGAGAAACACTTTCTTGGCCATCGAAAATTGCAGAGGAATCGCCGCTCAGCGGCAATGCTGCCTTGGCTTCGGCGAGAATATGTCTAACCCATGAAGAGGGATTGTCGCTTAGCGACGATGCTGCCTTGGCTCTGGTGAGAATATTTCTAACCCCAAGAAGTAGAAGGGGAAACCTAGAGCAAGGGACAAAGACAATGTTGAAGCCGGAAGAGTCGCCACATTGGGCGAAGGAGCCAATTTTGGCGAGAAGGACAGTCGGAAGAGTCGCCTCATCGGGCGAAGAAGCCAATTTTGGCAGGAAGGGTGGCGGCAACTTGGTTGGCGAATAGGCCAGTGCGGCACCCAGATTCCGAAGGTAAATCTCTGCAAAAGGTTGATAGGTTTAGGTTAGGGTTTATGTGAAGGATGAAGGTTGATTGGGAAGAAAATGAGAGAGACGATATTGGCCAAGGGAAAAACCAATTTGGTTGGAAAAGGTGAGGTTGTATGTACAGAGTATGACGAAAAGTGATTTGGAGGTCAATAGGGTGGAGCCGAAGAGTAATCAATCGGCTCCGACTACGGCAGCCATGAAGACTGCCCCTGCGGTGTCAAAACCAGCAGGGGTGGTGGAGAAGAAGATTAGAGGATTCAAAAGCCATTGAAAAGAAAGGATCAGGGTTGTTAAACCGAAAGGGCTCTGATACCATGTGAATGTTTGATTAATCCACCACACCTCAATGGTGTGAAAGTTATCTTATTTATAATCAAATAAATTACAAGGATATGGAAATAGTAATAAATGGAAATAACAATAAATGGAAAGATACCTATGATAATAAAGCAAATATTAGATATTTGCTTTATAATAAAATATCAAATATAATATATATGGTAAACTATAATTTATTACTAAATATCCTTAACAGAACCCAAGTCAACCCCAGTCTACTTATAATTCTTTTTCTTAAAAAAAAAATAAAGAAGGGGGGAATCTTCTAGGCTCGTTCTGGAAGAATTAAGATCTGGGTATCTGCAGATGATTTGCAGGAACTTTGAACATGACGCAGCATCAAAGAATACGTACATTTCACACCAACACATCAAAAAATCATTCAAAACCAAACATTTCTGATATTAAAAGAAAACCCCATTAAAAGAAACTCAACCCAACACCCAAAACAATCAAATTATGTTCCACCACAAACAAACAAATAAACCCAGACCCCATTTTTCTTTCTTCCCTAAAGAAAAAAAAAAGAACACGGAAAGAGAGAGAAAAAAAGGAACCTTGAAAAGTGGGATTGGAAAATGAGCAGCGGTCAATCGGGTCGGAGAGGTGCGATCCATCGGAAAGGCCAGAAAACGCGGTGGTTTTGGAAGCTTTCCTCCTCCTCCGGCGGTTCTTCCTCTTAAAAGGCTTCTTAAATTTGCTTCCGGTGCAGCCCTCCGGCTTGGACACGCAAGCACCCATGTCGGCAAACAAGAAGAAGAAGAAGAAGATGGAGAATCACGTAGCAGAAAACAACATCCCAGACACCAGACACCTCCTCTTAACAGAGAAGCAACAACAACAACAACACTGAATTTTCTTGGTTGCAGAGGGGGAGAAGTTAAAGCTACCGTTTGTTTGTTAAAATCTCAATTCCCTTCTCTCTCTACCTCTCTCTCTCTCTAGACTGTAATGAAAAATTGGATCTTTTTATTTTAATTTAATGTGTTTATATATAAGGAATGTGGAACAGAGGATTGGACAGAAACAGAGCAGAAAGAGGGAAAAAAGAGATGACAGCGTGAGAACGCATCTATCTAATCTAAACTAATCTATTATATTAATTTATTAATCTATTAATCTAATGGAACACAAAACCCATAAGGGACCCACACAGATTACACGTGGCATTAATTGATTTCCGCAAACGTGTGGGAGTGGACATCTTCAAACCCTAAATGCGGCTGCCTGCCACAACTAACCCCACATATCGTATGTCATAAAGTCTTCCCTTTTACACCCATATTATTGACTTTTACTGTTTTCTTCTTTAAAAAATTTAATACAAATGTTGTGTGTATTTCAACCTTCTCCAGGTTCGATAAATGCACTTGTTGATAGATATTTCTTCAATGTCTCGTGGCACTTATTGTTTTCGACGTGGTGTCAATTCGTTCATATGAAGCAAGCACGTGACAGTTCGTCCTATTTTGATATTCACGATTAGAAAACACTAAATTTTCTCCTGTTTGAACTATGAACACACAAGGTCAATACATGTGTGTCGGGTGTGCTACAGATCTTGTTTTACCAAATTTAATTATTGACAATCTAATTATTTCTATTTTTTAATTATTTTGTTTATAACAATATTTTATAAATACGCGTCTAAACCAGAATATTTTAAAATGGAAGAACCAACTAATTATTTTAAATGTTTTTATATTCTTAAAAATGAGTAATTATTAGGTTGAAATACAAATAATTTATTATTAAAAAAAGGATTATAATTTCAACCTCGTCAACTTCCAATAAAACTGGCCAAGATGAGGTTTTCTACTTTTATTTATTTATTTATTTATAATTATTTAAAATATTACCATAATTTTGTTTTGAAGAAAAAGGCAGAAAAATGAGAAAAAAACAAAATTATGTTCCTTTTGACATTTTATGGCCATTTTTATCCATGTATTTTTTGAATATGTGATTCTTTTATATTATAATTATTCCCCTTTCACGTGATTTGACTTTTGAAATTTCAACAAAAATAAAAATTAATTTTTTTAATTAACCCCGAATATTAGTGAAAATCATTGCTTATAAACTCATAACCCAACCGACAAATATAAATATTTTTCAAATTTTAACCTAAGGTAGATTTAAATATTTACTCCCCGTAAAGTAAAATAAAATAAAATAAAATAAAATATGTGAATTTAGAAAATGTGGAAGAAGGAAAACGACGGTGTGAATTATTTGTCACTGAAAGAGAGGGAAAGTGGGGCATTACATTTCCTTTTTTTCAGACTTTTTAATTATTATTATTATTACTCTTCACTTTTACCATCACGCCCCCTCACGCGCTTATTTCATTTTAACTTTTTTAATGCAAATATTACTATAAACTAAAAACATTATTAACCAAAATTTTACAACTTTAAATTATTTTTTAAGTAATTAAGCATTTTAAGATTAAATTTTCTATTTTTACTTCACTAGTCGAACATTTTGACAAAAAAAAAAAAGGAAAATTACTAAACTAAATTTCCACTGTAAATTCAAAATTCAATTCTATAATGTATAAGCTATTAAAGTTCAACAAAAAAAAAAAAAAAATAGACATTTAAATTTCATGACAATATTATATAATTTTTTTTTTCTTACTAAAACTGATATTAATGCAAGATTCAGGGAGGAGAAACCATATAATAATAATTTCAACCATATAAATACACCAAACAAATAAAGTAATGTTTTAAAAATAAGCATGGTCACGAAATTCTAATAAACAACTATTGAAAAATTATTATAATTAAAACATCATTCTAAACCAGCTTTTAAGTCAATTATACGGTAGGTAGGTAGGTATAGTAGGTTGGGATTCACCAATTTGTGACCTACCTTGCTACAAATAAGATATTTTTCAATGGAGATACCATAGTCACTATATATATATATATATATATATATATATATATATATAATTAAAAATAATTTTGTAATTAATATATATTTGAAAATAAAATTGAGTAATACATATGATAATTTTGAGATGCACGTAAGCTAACAGCTAGAGGTAGCCGGCAATAGAATGAATAAATGGGAAAACTAAGGCATCCATGGGCCAACTTCCTTTGCCCTTTAAATGTAGCCACGTTTCTTTCTTCAATAATTGAACCCATGTACTGTATTTTATACTCTTGCAATAAATTTATTTATTTATTTATTTATTAAAATATAAGTTTAGTCTTTCATTTTTATATTTATGCCTATTTTCTCTTTAAATTTTAAAAGCTATGTGTCTAATACTTCTTTATCAGGATGAAATATGATTTTTTTTATTTTATTTTAAATCGGTTAGATTTAATATTTTATAAAATTTTGAGTTTGTTAATAAACACCCTTTGAAAATTCAAAATAATAATAATAATAATAATAATAATAAACTTAATTGATATATTTAAATGAATAACCTTTAAATATTCAAATTTGTTTTTAAAAGTTTCAATAATACAATTAAATTTAAAAAATTTAAAAAGTTTCATTTTTTTTTTAGTTTAAAGTTTATTTTTTAAATAAAATACTTAGAATTTCTATCCAATACTAAATATAAAATATAAAATTTAAAGATATTTTTATTAATTTAACGGAGTTAACCACCTCCAAATTGGATTGGGAGCTTTTAAATGAACAATAATGGAATGAAAAGGGTAGTAGTAGGGAATTGATGGGGTAGTTGGCTTTGCCACTTGAGCAAAGATGGGCCTACTCTCCTAATAAAAACAATGCCTTAAAATGATTTACTTCCTTTTGTTTCCCTTTTGTCTCTTTAAGATCAGAAAAGGCCAATCAAAAAATTAAAAAAAAATTAAGGGTGTTGATTATTTGATGAACCCAAATGTCCTAAAGTCAACATCCAATTTTGATGATGCGAACAAGTTAAAGTGTTTCTAAACAATTTACCAATGGTTGGTGAATGGATTGTTGATCATCTTTGTATAAGTCCAAACGGAGAAACAAAATTGTGGCACTTAATTAACTTGTCAAGATTTTTAAAACGCGTCTACTATGTAGAGGTTCTAGCCCTATTTCAATTAATGTCTCGCACAATCCAGTGACTGACTCTAATACCAATCAACCCAAAGAAAATAATATTTGTCAGCAGTAGGCTTGACTTTTACAAATGAAATTCGAGCTAGACATCGGTTAAGAGGAGAACAAAGTATTCCTTATAAGGGTGTGTAACCCTCTTACTAGTAGACACATTTTAAAATCTCGTGGACAAATTATAGCATAGATAGAGTTGAATACAAAAAAGTAGAAGGCATAAGATTTATATGTTCTTCAATAATTTTATGCAACTTGTTGTAAGTTGGGTCCAGGAGAAGCCTCAAGGTGACCAAGGGTTGGCACAAGTACAACAACAACCCATATAGAAATAGGAACAGTAGTTTCAATGGTGTTAGTTTCTGTGTCAACGTCCTGATATAATAATTTAGTAACGTTCTCTAAGGAAAGAAATGTATACCTGAGAGCCAAGAAAGGAATCCGTGTCTGCTGCAACCATCCTCATAGACTCACTTGCTTTTACCTTGTTCGTTGGATGACAGCCAGGCGGCTGAACCACCGCTCCACCTCTAAATCAACTTTGTCCCCATCTCCTGACGTCTAAATCAACTGCTTAGAATATACAAAAGTTGCCCACCTCAGACAAAAAAGAAAAAGAAAAAAAATGTTCATCTTTTCACCTCTATATCCAAGGCCGACCTGTTCTTGATGAGTTGTCGACGGCCAGCCCAAAGAATTGAAGGGGATGGGCTCTTGTGGTTGTTCACAACATGGACCCCAACTTGCCAGTCGTGCGAAATTGGCTTCTAGCGGGCTACTTCTTGACAATGACAACGAGATCCAGAATATACAAAAGCTACCAAACAAAATTCTGTTCAGGAGGTACGGTTTAGAGTGCCTAACTAAGCCAATGATTGGATATAACCATAGAAAAGAGAATGGACACAACAAAGATTACTACTTTTATGGCTAAATGGTTTCAAGTTAGAACCCATGATACACCAAAAAGTATTCTGTCCAAAAATTGGGATCTGACGAATGAATGATGAACACAGAGAGACCATCTTGAGGGATATGTTAAGGATCCTACACTGGAAAGATTGAGTTACTTTTCTTGTTAGTATTGATTGGTTGTAAGATCAAACTCCCTGGCCATTTAAGGATTAAAATGCAGCTATTAACATCAAAAGCTTATTCAACTCATTCTTTCCTCTTTGAATCTTAGTTTTGGAAAATCTTTCACCTGTTTAACATAAACTGTGAAGCAACAATCACACCAACCTAAACAACTGTGAGTTTATTATTTGGTTGGTTCGGTATTAAGAATGTGTTTGACCTCTTTGGATGATAAATTCATCCATCGAATACTTTTAGAAAAACAAAACAATAAGGTTCTTGAACTTTCCATCACATAATCTCCAGACTTCACGTTTTGGTTGGAGGAAACATCAATGTTTTGTGTCAATATTATAAAATAGAGATTTTAGAAGCCTTTCATCCATGGCAGATATGAATATAGTTCCATAAAGGAAACATGTCCATAAGTATCAAACATATTAACCAGAGTCTATACACAAAGACATGTTAGGATTAAGCCTAGAGTAAATAATGCCATATGAATACATGAAGAAATTCATTATCCTAACAATGTAGTTCTTTAACTTGTGAAAATTGTTCAAATTATCAGATTTCCACTGAGAGCTCATCTCTTTCAGATAAAACAGGAAGCAATCTGCCCTTAATTTCCAATGAGCAATTCATCTCAGAAGTGCATTTCTGGGTTTAAACACACAAATAACAAAGCTCTTGCTCTGGGATTCATAAACTAAATGACATTGCTTCTGTTTAAGTTCATGATTCTCCAGGACATACCATGAACTGCATAAATAGATATCTGATGGAATAGATTAGCTTAGAGCATCCCCATCCCCTGGCATGATGTTTTCAAATTCCTCCACTCACTTACCTTCAAAACAAAATAATCGTTCTACCCTTTCCCTTGCCCTGTTTCCCAAACATCAGGTCTGTGCATTTGCTTAATTCTACTTTGATTAGCAACAGCTTCTGCCCAACGTATATGGATAAGCGTCGTGGATTTACAGAAAAGGGATTATGATGTATCGATTTTCGTACCAAACAATCTGGACATATCTTTCCCCTATGAACTTTCGCACCAAATAAATGGGGAGATTTAAGTGAAATAGACTAAATGGGACGATTAACGAATACAAACCTCGTAAGAATATATGAATCCTTCTCTGGATTGAACTCATCTGTACCTATTGCTTTCTTTTTTTTAATAAAGTTGAATACGTTAAGTGAATATCGAATTGACATATGATATAATTGTTCAAATTATATAAATATTAAGTAAGTTTATATTTTTTAATAAAAAATTATATTAAAAAATAAAAAGTGTCCCTATAAAACTAAAAAAAAAAAAAATATTTGAAAATTTATATCTATATATTTACGAAAGAGAATAATTTCTCTATTTTAAAAAAAATATATATTTAATTTATATACATCTATCTCTTCACTCGAATCTAAAATCATATTTAATTGGTTTGCTATATTTATAAATTTAAAAAAATTACGGAAAAAAATAAAATATATTATATAGGAGACGATGATATTGGAATAATATTCCTAACGTGGGTGGCAATGGGTGGTAATTAGAAAATATTGTAATTGGGGGAAAAAAAAAGGCAGAAAATTAGTTGGTTATTAAATAGACGGCTGGCGCTTACCACGTCAACGCAAGTAACGTGCTTAATCACGAGTTAGTTAAAAGTTAAGACCGCCAACTGCTCCCGTTTATCTGTAATACAGAAACTTCTTTGCATACAAGCGAAGGAGAAGGATTCAGCCTCACGCGCGCCGTCGCGAAGACCGTTAATTAATCGTAACCTCCCTTGGTTTGCAGATTCTTCTAATGGAAAAACCGTTGAAAAGCCGCCAACTCCCGTGTACACCCCCACGCGCTTTCCGAGTTTGGTACCCTACACGATGGTTCTGACGTGGCGGCCCTGACTAGGCAAGTGAAAGTTGAAAAATACAGGGCTAATATTACAAAATTACGCGTACCAAGAATGCGAAAATTCCATTTTCAAGGGCGCGCTTTTTCTCTGCGTTTTTCACCGTCGATTGAACCACCGGAGTTTTAAGGAACGCGGTTTTGATTCCGCCGAGGGGGAACCTTGCTCTTCTTCTTATCGTTGTTGTTGTCGTAGTTGTAGTTGATTATTTTTCCTAGAAACGATTCGGTTTCGCTGGGATCGGGAGAGCTTGGTGCAATTGGAGCGAGGAAATGAGTGGATGGGATAGGGTTGGATCGTCTAGTTCGAGATTGGGCCGTGGCAATTCTTCCATGCCTGAGAGGACCTCCTCTTCTAACACGGTTCGACTCGGCCGAGTCCAGCCACAGGCGCCTGGATATCGCACCATCTTCTGTAATGATCGCGACGCTAATCTCCTTATCAAATTCAAGGTTTGATGGTTTCTAAGTATTGCGTTGATTTATTTCTTGGCATCGTGTCCTTGTTGTGATGTAGATGTAATGCGGACTTTGATTTGTTTTCTAAGTATTGCGTTGATTTATTTCTTGGCATCGTGTCCTTGTTGTGATGTAGATGTAATGCGGACTTTGATTTGTTTTGTTACAACTCCCGTAACTTGGCTTTGGTTCTTGAATGTTTTTAAGAAAGGAGTAACGTGAGTTGTGAGCGAATATATTGTTTCTCAATTTATCTTCAGCCAAGATTTTTTAGTTTTTATCTTTTTCCTTGAATTTAAATGGCTGTCCATTTGATATTGTTTACAGGGGAATTCAGTTTCGACCACAAAGTACAACTTCTTCACGTTCTTTCCGAAAGGGTTGTTTGAACAGGTAATAAATTTTACGCGTCCCGAGTCTCTACACTGTTTGTTCATTTTGCGACTTCAACAAGCCTTTTCTTTTAATTGCTGTCCAGTAGATGATTTTATAAAACGAATAAGTCTCTTACTGTTACAAATTGGAGTTGCAATTATTTTTCATACCGTTGGTCCAAGAATAAAGTGTATTGTAAACGGTAATTTTATAATTTGTTGTTATTAGGAACTTCAGGTTTTGCAATTGAATGGCGACAACGTGCTGTTTACTGGATTTATCTTGTAATTATCTTGAGGAATTGGAATATGTTAAAAAGATAGGCCTATATGACGTTAGTCCAGGGTATTTTTTTGTGTGATGAAATGATTTGGTTTGATACAAACTTCACTGTACAATTTATTTTCTTTTTTCACTGTTGAGATATTGTTATTACTGTTGTATAAATGTTAACGTTGTATCTGCCACTATTCTAAATTTTTTTGATCCAGAAAGTAAAAAATTGGTTTCCCTAAAAGAACACAAGAAAAGGAAGGATATATGATCACACCCTCCAAACCCAGACCAAAGGAATTTACCAAAAACCACTCCAATTGGCATTATTAAAAAATGTTTAACTGTTTCTTTCATTGTTATTGTTGTTATTTTTTGTTTTTGCTTGTATTGATTTAACCCTGCCACTACATCACTTTTTTTGAAACAGTACATGTCTGATTAGAGTTCTGTATTTTTTTTTAACTGACAGTTCAGGCGTGTGGCTAACCTATACTTTCTTACAATCTCAATCTTATCCACCACACCCATCAGGTTAGTCAATAGATGGAAAGGCGTGTTTGCATTTGGTAGCATTCCCCAACTGCGTTTTACATTGTTTCGTAATAATTGTTTCACATCTAGAAGATGCCATGTTGGTTGTTTTGGCTTATTCTTACTGTTGTTAATATTTTTGTGGAGTTAACATGAAATAAGGTTATTGTAGTTTAGAACTGTTAATTTCTGAATGGTACACCATCGGGATTCATGAGATATTGATCAGATGATTTAGTACATTGGAGAGCATATTGTAAAATCCGTAAAAAAAACCCACAGATATTCAAATGGAATTCAGTTTTGTAGAACAATCTAACAAATTTGCCAATTGGGTTTAGAGGAAAAAAGGTATTATTAGCTGCTTGTTGAAAGGTATGTGATGGTTTTTCCTTAGAACAATAAAATACTTCTTTACCCAATGCTTGCAGTCATCATTTAAAGATGAAAGCAAAGATCTTGTTGCTAAACACTTGTAGATCCACTTTATGGTAATTGTGGCTTGTGCGGAATATGACAACTTTCCAATTTGGGGAAAGAAATTGTAACTTTCTTTGAGCTCACTGTTATTGTTACTTCCTCTTGAAGATGTCTCAATGGTCCTTTTTGTAACTTGAACTCTTTAGATTGTGCATATTAGGGAAGTTTATTTATTATTATTATTTCGTAACTCCTCCGGTTTTTGTAGGCTTCAAGCCTTGTTCATTTTATTTATTTTTCAATGGAGTATGTTACTTATACAAGGAAAAAGAAGAAGAAGAAATTCTCGATCTAGCCTTTGTGCTTGTTTTCTACCCTTTTCAAGCCTTGTTTTTTTGCACATTTTAAAATAATTCAGGGCTTGTTAATTGTGAAAAAAAATTGAAATGTTGCTTTAAATTTTTATGTTGTATTCTTGCTTAATCTATTGATGTATTTGATTTGAGACTTATGGTGTTAAATCGGGGTCCAAGCCATTGAATACCGGTTTAGTGTTTACTGATTGCCTTTTAATTATTACTCATTATGCAGTCCCGTGCATCCAATCACAAATGTTGTCCCTTTAAGTCTGGTTCTACTTGTTTCTCTCATTAAAGAAGCATTTGAGGACTGGGTGAGTGCCTTTCTGTATAGTAGCCTTGCAATTTTTTTGATTCTGACGTTGAAATTTTTTATCAGACAATTTTTATATAGAAAAAAAAAAATAATAATAAAAAAAAAATAATAAATAAATAAATATATATATATATATATATAAGGTCCTTCGAATGCATAACTTATTTGTTTATATCATAACATTTTAATCTTGCCATGCAGAAACGATTCCAGAATGATATGGCAATTAATAATAATCTTGTAGATGTGCTGCAAGATCAAAAGTGGGAGAGCGTTCCTTGGAAAAAGTTGCAGGTTGGGGACATTGTTAGGGTAAGTGTTTTATTTTATGGCTAACATCAGCGTTTATTTTTTCTGTTCGCTATCTCAGTTTTGAATGTTTGAAAAAGAAAAAAAAAAAAAAAAAAGAAGAGAAACCTATTATTTGAAGAACAAGGTTGTCATTAGATAGGGGTTTGTTTTCTTCTATGATTCGGATTAGACAATGATACTTCAATTTATATTTACGTGATTCCTTTGTTTTTAATCAAACACAAAAATTAAGTTGATTTGTTATGATACGTTTAATTTCATATCATCAATACTGAACATTCCCTTTCACACTTGTGACCTTGGAAATTAAGCATAAGACCTAACGAGTAGTTATCAAAAACTTAAGTTGATGGGTTATGATAAATTTAATCTTTTATCAATACTTAATACTATATTATGACTAGGTTTTAAAATGTTGCGTTTCCAAAGTTTAGAATATTTTTGATCATGATCTCTCTCTGATGCTGTTACCTCCCTCTTTCACTTGTTCACCCTTCAAATGTTGTATGGCCTTGAGGTTTGAGGTAGATAGGGATATGAAGAGCTTTGGGTTGTCAGTGAATGAAGGAGATATTAGATTAAGGTGGACGGTGGGTATGAGTGGGGGGGCTATATTGTTTTTTCACTCTACTGATCTTGATGAAATTCTTATAAAATAGAAAATTATAATTTGATGAAAGCTTGAATAAAAGTTCTCTACGAAGTTATCTTTTTTTTTTTAATTTTCTAATTTTTATAATTAATCGTTAGGCTTTATTCTTTTGAATTATTTTTTCTATAATTAGTTTAGGTCTACTTGGCTCCATCTGTTGGATAGTCGTTCTGTTTGATGAAAGCTTGAATAAAAGCTGGATTTGTCTTTTTTTTTTTTTCTCAATCTCAATGAAAACTCGATTTTCATCCTAAATAAAAAACAAAATAGAAGTCCACTGTAAAAGGAGGTTCTACAAAGGAAACAACTTACGGGTCAGTGGTTGAGAAAGGGAGATAAAGTATTTGCGCTTTCTATAGATTGAGTCCTATGAGGGAACCTGTAACTTTACTTCCATTAAGATGATGTCATGGATGCAGATTCGGCAAGATGGATTCTTTCCTGCAGATCTTCTTTTCCTTGCTAGTACAAATCCAGATGGTGTCTGCTACATTGAGGTTCTTCTTTTATTCATCTCAATGCCAATTTAAGTCCTTTTAGTTTTAATTAGCGTAGGTTTTCCCCCTTTTGTTCATTTTAAATAAGCACTGATCTAATAATGGTGATGAATCCAGCTTCCAGAAAGTTCAAAATGTTTGAATTTTATTTATTTATTTTGGTTCGTAGACTGCTAACCTGGATGGGGAGACAAATTTGAAAATTAGAAAGGCCCTGGAAAAGACATGGGATTACTTGACTCCAGAGAAGGCATCTGAATTTAAAGGTTCACATTCTATATTGATCTTTTGTAATCTTGTGGGTTTTGTGACTATTGACGTCATGATTATATTTCCTCGGTTACTTTTATGGTTCCATGCACGATTTCATTTCTTTAGCTTTATTTTTCATTTTATATTCATAAATTATATTAATTATTTTTTACCTCTTCAAAATGCAGGTGAAGTACAATGCGAGCAACCAAACAATTCACTCTACACTTTCACTGGCAATGTTATTATTCAGAAGCAAACATTACCTCTCAGCCCAAACCAACTTTTGTTGCGAGTATGAATTGTTTTTTTTTTCCTTTCAATTCTGCAACTTGGCTTCTTACAGTTGTGTTCCTTTATCGCCCTTAAAAAAAATTGATTCTGGTCCAATTAAATAGGTTTCTTTTCCCAAGAAACCTTTGTGATAAACATATTTTCCATTTGTGAGGGCAACTTTTGTTTTCATTAATGTTTTTTTTTCCTGATTTAATTAGTTATGCTTGGTATGTGCGATAATGTTTGCTGTATTTGTTTAACTATATACCTCATTAACTTCTATGCTTTCTCAATATGATGGTAAACAGGGATGCAGTCTCAGGAACACGGAATATATTGTGGGGGCTGTTATTTTTACAGGCCATGAAACAAAGGTCTGCCATCCTGTATCAATTAATGGATTTTTATAATAATGTCATCTTGGTTTAGGTGCCAAAAGTTATCTTGATTTCCTTGTTTATTTTGTGAGTTTTAAAATTTCACAGTTCAGCAAAAATTATTTGAATCAATGATTTTTATATCCTGGGATGTCTAGAAGGACATAAACATAAAAGCTCTTGAGGAAACATATGGGGATTTAGAATGTCGTTGTCAGCTCCTTGTAAGAGACGGCTTTAGCATAGGGGTTTGATTTCATTTTCTTCTTCAATGGGTTCAGACCAGACACTGATTCCCCCTTTTCTTTGTCATTACTTAGATGGGATTTACATTGGGATATGTATAATACTCCTAACATGCTGAGGAGTACCAACTAAATTAGCTTAACTGTGAAGCAAGGGGAGTACCATGTCTCAGCTTGGAAAGTAGTCAGTCAAATTGATTGTAGGAGAGCTTGGAACCTCTCATCTGCCCCCTCGAATGTACTTGGCCATTTTTCCTGTGAATGAAAATTTAATAGAAAGTTTGATCAACATATTAAAAGTTTGTTTATAATGTTTAATCTGGTTTGAATTCCACCGAGGGTGGCTCTGGTGGTAAGAGATTGGATCTTTTGGAGATATCCTCTAATTTTCTGTGTTCCACCATTAGGTGGAAAAATTAATAATTTCGCACTTATTGTCTCTTGGAGTTGGTTATGGGTTCTGTGAAGCCTCCTTGAAGATTAGTCAAACTGGGTTTTGACAAGGAACATTACTTTTCAACCCATTCTGCGTGCACTTCTTTTTAACACCTCACTCTGCCTGATCTCTTTACTTTCTCTTTTTACTATTGGTTTTTGTCCTTTTCTTGGTCAAACATAGATTATGCTGATTTTATGAAATCTATTTGGAATTAATAAATATGCAGGTTATGATGAATGCTATGAATGTTCCCTCCAAAAGAAGTACACTGGAGAAAAAACTTGACAAACTTATTCTTACGCTTTTTGCTACTCTCTTTATCATGTGTTTGATTGGAGCAATTGGCAGGTATGATAAACTTGATCCATTTTGTTGTTAAGTTATCTACGAATTCGTATATAGTTTTTGACGGTAATGGTTTATTCTATTTCTCTGGTGCTTTGGAACTTGTAGTGGCGTGTTTGTAAACAAAAAGTACTACTACTTAGCTCTTGATAAGGGAGGGGAAAATCAATTTAACCCTAGCAACCGATTCCTGGTAACTTGCTATGGTTAATCTTTGTCTCTATTCTTATTCCTCTTATATTTTGTTCTGTTGATACTGAATAGTGACTTCAACAGGTTGTCATTCTGACCATGTTTACCCTTATTACTCTGTATTCAACCATCATTCCTATTTCTCTTTATGTTTCCATTGAGGTGGGTAATAATATCTATCATTCAATTAGCATTAGTAATGCACATATTCATCTCTTGAGGATCTAATTTTCCCCTCAATGCAATTTTCAGATGATAAAATTTATTCAATCGACACAATATATCAATAAGGATCTAAATATGTTCCATGCTGATAGCAATACCCCTGCATTGGCTAGAACTTCCAATCTGAATGAAGAACTGGGGCAGGTAAATATTTACTCCGACCAATTTTAGAAGCTATATGGAAATTGTAACCTTTTTCTCAAAGATGGTACTTCGGTCGTTTTAAAATCGTGGCTTTTGATCAGGTAGAGTACATCTTTTCAGATAAAACTGGTACTCTTACCAGGAATCTAATGGAGTTCTTTAAGTGTTCAATCGGTGGAGAGATATATGGCACTGGTGTCACTGAAATAGAGAGAGGAATTGCTGAGCAGAATGGCTTGAAAGTGGAAGAGGTTTGTGTTCTATACCACGTATGCAGTGATGAAGGATGATATCTGAACCCTGATGGACCAGTTCAACTTAGTGAGTACTTTTTTGCAGGAGCACAAATCAGCCAATGCTGTACAGGAAAAGGGATTTAATTTTGATGATGCTAGGCTTATGAGAGGAGCATGGAGAAATGAACCCAGCTCTGATCTCTGTAAGGTATGTTAACCATTTTTAATCTAATTACAATAATGCACACGGTTAGTTATGAGTATGGTCCAACCAATAACCACATTTTTTTTTTTAATTCTAAACTTTGCTTCTTCAACTTAACATTTGAGACACCATAGAGTGGTGTTTGTATTTAAAGCCTTGATACATGCCATAGCGTGTTTTCAAGTGTGATGGCTTATGAAAAGTAACTAATAGTGATGTTTTGTTTATTTATTAGGAATTTTTCAGATGCCTTGCTATTTGCCATACTGTACTCCCTGAGGGCGATGAATCCCCTGAAAAGATCACATATCAAGCAGCATCACCTGATGAGGCTGCGTTGGTAACTGCTGCTAAAAACTTTGGCTTCTTCTTTTACAGGTTTGCACATTTGTCCGAATATGTTTCATGAAGTCGGATAATATTTAAAATAACAACAGATTCCAGTGAACTCTGTCTCCTGTCCATTATGCTAGTCTTATAATGCGGTGGTGGAAACTCATGCATTTGATATTTTGTCTACTCCCATGTGGCTTTGACAAAGGGTTGGAAGGTTTCCTTCCTCTTCAATTACATTCATTGGAAAAGGATTGTACTTGTAAAGATTTTCCATGTTGATTGTGTCCCTAAAAATGTACCCTTGGCTTAGTTGTCATAAGTAACATCAGGCAGTAATTTCTGCCCACTCTGTTTTCTCAGGCGTACACCTACTACAATATATGTTCGTGAATCTCATGTTGAAAAGATGGGTAAAATTCTAGATGTTTCTTATGAAATTCTCAATGTACTTGAGTTCAATAGGTTGGTATACAGTCCTCTATCAATATACTTCAAACCGATACAATTTTACATGCAACCATTATTAATTTGTCAATTGTATTTTCTGTTGATAACAGTGTAAGGAAGCGTCAGTCTGTGGTGTGTCGTTATTCTGATGGTAGGCTTGTCTTGTACTGCAAGGTAATCTTTTAATATTTTGTCATTTAGCTTTCTGGTCATCAGATTTATTGATATGTGGTTCATTGCACTGACCAGGGTGCTGATACTGTTATATATGAGAGATTGGCTGGTGGAAATGATGATCTGAAGAATATAACTAGGGAACACTTGGAGAAATTTGGATCGTCCGGTTTGAGAACTCTATGTCTTGCTTATAGAGACTTGCATCCCGACATGTATGAAACCTGGAATGAGAAATTCATTCAAGCTAAGTCTTCATTAAGAGATCGTGAAAAGAAATTGGATGAGGTGGGTTAAGTAATTATGCTGGTTTCTATTCCCGTAGTAAAGTAGGACTATGATTCTATTTCATTTTTCTGGTGCCATCATGGAAAGGTTGCTTGCAATAATCCTGGTCGAAGCCATTCATGTCAGGACATGTGCTTGGTCCATTGTTTGTTCCTTGTGGGAAATCGTGTCACCTCTATTCTTGAGATGTATGTTCAAAAGAGGAAAGAATAAATGAACAACCTAGGTGCTGGGTACAGCATCCCCACTCAAAGAGCTACAAAAGAAAGGTCTTCTAATGGTTAATAATCGTCAAAAGACCATAATTACAAAAGAATTTTATCTCTATTCTTGAATACTATATCGAGGAGTGCAATTTCTATACTAATCAGAATAATTTAATATTTTATCCCAGTCAGTATTGTAAGCATTACTCATTTTGTATTATGACATGAAAGTTTATTTGTGCATGTGTCTGATTTCTACCATCCTGGTGATTGACAGCGCTTTATAACTTTTATGAATTGAATGGAAAAGAAAGCTCTTACTACTAACTTTAGTATTCATGTTTGCAAGACCGCGATCTTCCTTAGTGTTAGAACATTGATTTAAAAAGTTGATGGAATTGATTTGAGATCTCATATTTGTCTGTAGACTATTGAATTAATTCTTGTTAAATTTCTGCTAAAGGAGAACTTCCTTCTTCATCGACTTATGGAGCCAAATTTTGTGCCATGATGATGACATTCTCACGTAGAAATTATGAAAAAAAAAAAAAAAAATGCAGGTTGCAGAACTTATAGAGAAAGACCTTATTTTGATTGGCTGTACTGCTATCGAAGATAAGCTTCAAGAAGGAGTACCAAACTGTATACAGACACTTTCTAGAGCCGGTATCAAGATTTGGATGCTAACGGGAGACAAGATGGAAACTGCTATAAATATAGCTTATGGTAGGTTGGCATTTTGGCAATAGCTACAACTCCATTCATCTTAGTCCCCCTCCCCTCTTAACTTTTGATATATATCTTTAGTAAATGTAATAAAACACACTCAAAAGTTAAATAATTCGATACTTATATTGTTCTTAACTATTTGATATATATTTAGTTCCTATCTTTTTCAGCTTGCAATTTAATAAACAATGAAATGAAACAATTTATTATCAGTTCAGAAACAGATGCAATCAGAGAAGTTGAAAACAGGGTAAGCAGCCAGCATTTTAGCTTTGTGATATGCTTACGTGATCAATGTTGTTATCAGCTATATTACTACTAATACATGCATCTTTTGTTAGGGTGACCAAGTAGAGCTTGCACGTTTTACTAGAGAAGAAGTAAAAAAGGAATTGAAGAAATGTCTTGAGGAAGCGCAGCAGTGTTTACAATCTACGTCTCCACCAAAATTAGCACTTGTTATAGATGGAAAATGTTTGATGTATGCATTAGATCCAAGTCTGCGAGTTACGTTACTAAATTTGAGCTTGAATTGTAGTTCGGTTGTTTGCTGCCGGGTTTCTCCTTTGCAGAAAGCGCAGGTTTGACTTCCTTTAGAAATTAACTCGATCCATAGCATGCTCTATTTTAACTTTTATTATTTTTATGTTACTATGCCTGCTTACCTACCGAAGTATATTTCTTTTATTTAGGTTTCTTAGGCTTGCAACAAGAAAGAGGGGTTACTTTATCAGAGAGTTGCCTTCTGCTTGTTACTATTTGACTGTTATAGTTCAACTAATAATTGAAAGCCTTGCTTTTATATGATATGATATAATAGCTTTTAATCACTATGGGTTGGCTCAATGGTCAAAATTCATACTCCAACAATTTGAAGTCAAATCATTGTAATCATCTACAATTTTAAGTATCCTATTTTTCTAGTTTTTCAATGCTCGTTGATGTCTGGTCACACAATGCTGTAGGATTTGTGAAAACATAAAATTAAATGCATATAAAATTTAAAAGATAAACAAGAGACCCACAGTTAGCTAGAGAAACCCCATCTCTCTCTCCTTTTCTTCCTAAGTGGAAGAAAACTTTCAATGACTCTGTTTAGTCATCTCTTGCAGGTGACAAGTCTGGTGAAGAAAGGTGCAAAGAAAATAACACTTAGTATTGGTGATGGTGCTAATGATGTTAGTATGATTCAAGCAGCTCATGTGGGCATTGGAATAAGTGGGCAGGAGGGAATGCAAGCTGTGATGGCTAGTGATTTTGCTATTGCCCAGTTTCGCTTTCTCACAGATTTACTTCTTGTACATGGACGATGGTCATATCTTAGAATCTGCAAGGTTCCCTCTTTTTTTCTTTTTCTTTTTCTTTTTGCGTTTTTTGAACTATTTCTCGCATGTATTCTCATTCACTTGCTGTTTATGACATTTATTTTACAAGAATTTTAATTAAATGTTTATGTACGTACTTATTCTCTGGCAGGTTGTCACATACTTCTTTTACAAGAATCTTACGTTCACTTTAACTCAGTTTTGGTTCACCTTTCAAACTGGATTTTCTGGTCAAAGATTCTATGATGATTGGTTCCAGTCATTGTATAATGTCATATTTACGGCCCTACCTGTAATAATGGTCGGACTATTTGACAAGGTAATGCATTCTTTCTTACTACTTTGCTCATGGCATGTAATGCTCTACCATTGAAGAGATTACTATAGTTCGTAGAGGATTTCTTTTGTTTCGTTGAGATGAAATCTATCCTTGTACTCTCCCTACAAATTAATATTATATTTTTTGTATTCTTTTTTTCAGGATGTTAGTGCGGCCTTATCTAAAAAGTACCCCGAGCTCTACAGAGAGGGAATAAGAAATGTGTTTTTCAAGTGGAGAGTTGTAACAACTTGGGCCATCTTTTCCGTCTACCAATCTTTAGTCTTTTATTATTTTGTAACCGCTTCCAGTTCCAGCAGTCAATCGGCATCTGGCAAGGTGTTTGGTCTATGGGATATCAGCACGATGACTTTCACATGCATTGTAGTGACTGTGAATTTGCGGCTGCTTATGATCTGCAATTCAATTACTAGGTGGCATTACATTACGGTTGGGGGAAGCATTTTAGCATGGTTCATGTTTATTTTGCTATATTCTGGTATTATGACACCACATGATAGGCAGGTTAGTCTTGTTGCCCTTTTATTCAGTTTTAGTTTTAATTTTACATTTTTCATATAATGCTCACATTTTATTATTCTCTCTTTTGCTGCAGGAAAATGTATATTTCGTCATATATGTCTTAATGAGCACACTCTATTTTTACATAGCTGTCCTCCTTGTCCCTGTCGTTGCGCTTCTTTGTGATTTTGCTTACCAAGGGTAAGCATTCTTCAAACTCTTTTGTGATATTATAGGTAGACAACATCAAGTAATTTTCTTGTTTCTTGAACTTAAGACTCGTAGTGCAATTGTTTTTAGACTAGATCTACGTATGTTGAACCTTGGTCTGTTTTCTCTCGGATCGTAAATTAAAACCCTAAACAATTAGGCATAACCTATCTGGCAGATTTCTTTTTCCAAGATGGGAGTGAATTCTCATTCTGGAATTCCCTCTTGTTTAACAGAAAAAACATCAAGATTAAGATAGTGACTCAATTATTTTTCATTGACAATTTTTTTTTTTTTTTTTTTTTTTTTTTTTTTT
>NW_019272017.1:1541362-1555493 GCF_002738345.1 Cucurbita maxima | reverse complement strand
TTTTTTTTTTTTTTTTTTTTTTTTTTTTTTTTTTTTTTTTTTTTTTTTTTTTTTTTTTTTTTTTTTTTTTTTTTTTTTTTTTTTGTGTGGATACAGCATTCAGAGATGGTTTTTCCCCTATGATTATCAGATAGTTCAAGAAATTCATAGGCATGAACCTGATGGTAGAAGTGCGGTAGGATTGTTGGAGATTCAGAACCATCTTACACCGGAAGAGGCAAGAAGCTATGCCATGTCTCAACTCCCGCGGGAGTTATCGAAGCACACTGGCTTTGCTTTCGATTCACCTGGCTATGAGTCATTTTTTGCTGCACAGCTTGGTATTTATGCCCCACAGAAGGCATGGGATGTTGCCAGGAGAGCCAGTGTGAAGTCAAGACTAAAGATTAGGGAAAAGAAATGAGGTAGAACTAATCATTATATTGTACAAAAGTTTTCTCATCAAAAGTGAACCTCAGAAAAATCATTAGTACTAGTTTTGCTGTGCCATATATTTTCTCCCATTAGTTGTCTTTTTAACTCATGAGAGCCTAGTGGTTATTAGGAATGTAATGGGTGTATATCGATATCTCAATGTAATTTAATACCAAGTGATTGTAATTTTTGACTAATTGGATATTGTAGCTATAGCCCCATTGGAACCTTATAGCAGTACTATTAAGGGAAAATTTTCAGAACATGTCTGTTTACTGCTTCATGGAGATGGCTGCTTAAGCCATGAAGCCTGTGTGCAAGTTGTAGACAACAACATAGAAAATGGCATCTTTGATGTGATGGTCTTTGCTACTCAACTCTGACCAAATTCTTAAATATCCAATTTCAAGAACTTGAAAGGTCTTCAAGCCTGCAAAACATCAGATTCAAATTCCCCAAAGATTTCGACCTCTGAAATGGGTCACAATTGTTGTGGATGCTTTAATCTTTTGAACTGCAACTTGTAGCATACGTTTGATCCATTTGTTGGGCTTGTTCATCAGCTTTTTTAGTGTAATTCTTGTAGTTTTAAAAATCCATTGCTTGAGTGGGAAACTTTCCATAGTCAAGAACTGATGTAGACGACAATTAAGAACTTAATTATGTGGTGCATCATTTATATGGCTCTCTATTTTTGAGACAACAAAAACTAAGAATCATTTTATCTATCATATCTTTCTTTTTTTTAAGAACAATCAAGTTAAATTCAAGAGTTATTAATTCTAGAAGAACCTTGCAAAACTACTTTCTTAGCCTTAACCACTATTTTACTATTTTATTCCAATATCAATAGACGACACATGGACAATTCAAAAACGAAGAAACTCATCAAAATTAAAAGAGAAAAAAAATGGATTTGGGCATTAGAATCGCTGCTTTGAGGATATGTAAACATTAAATGAAATATTGTTCCAGCAGTGATCATAATCATATCAAATTAGTGGGAACATATTACAAAAGTAGTCTTCTGGAATCCATGTGAAAGAGATTTCTAACACTGTGCAGCATTCCTTTTCATCTTCCATATTAAAACCTTTCATAACGCTAAAATCTTTCACCATCAAAAAGGACTCAAAGCTTTGAAACTTCTTATACTAATTGATGTCTTATCCATTCGAAGCTCAGACACTCGACGAGTAATTAACTTTAAACTCGGTTCAGGTGTTCTGACAACGTAATATGCAGTCTTGTATGAGTGACGGCTTGAAGGAGAAGGAAGATATGAAAGATGCTTTGAAAACCCAATTAAGAACATTAGATGTTAATGTAAGTGTGAAGTAATTGTGTAGTGCTCCAAATGGCTTCCAGCTCCTTCCTCAATTATTGTTTCTTTTTTGTACGATGCCTACTTCAGAACCCATCAGCTCACAATCTGATTCTATTCCTCAATTATATCGTTTTCTTATTAATTAATTAATTCCTCACCCATATTATAAATAAACTTTATTAATCATGTATTATAACTTTTTATTTATTTAATATCTAGATACGTATTGACATTCCTCTACCCTACTATACACATCACATTTTCTCTTCATTCTTTAATGCTCCTTTTGTTTTCCATCACAATTTTTTAATTAATTATTCGAGTTTGGTCGACCATTTGTCTCACCAACCTTATTTTGACCCTAATATTAAAACGAATTTAGAAATATGCTTTTTGAATACCTCGTATTCGAGATGTGTAATAGGTATATGTATCAAATATTCGTCTCTAATATATTCAATCTTGTTTTTGATAAAAAAAAAAAATTGGCAACAAAAAACTTAAGTGCCAATCGAGAAATAATTTAATTTTTTCCCAACGTGGATAAATTATATAGTTATAGTATAAAGTTAAGGTTAATGATATGATAGTCGAATATATATATATATATATATATATATATATATATATATATATATATATATGTATGGTTGTTTGGTTGGAGAATATATATTGTAATGTAAATAAGAGTTGGTGGTAAGGCATTTGATTCCTTTAAGACTGTGAGATCCCATAGGGAATGGATTAGAAACATTGTGCCATATGCTCTCTTTCTAATATATATAACCTGCCTGCCCCCTCCTTCCCCAATTATATATACAAACAAATATAAACAAAGATTTCCCGTCCCTAAAATAAATCCAAAACCCTAATTGCAAAAACGATGTCTAATGAAAGTTTCAAACTTTTAACTTCTTGATCGAAAATTTATGTTCAGAGTCGTATTTAAATGAATTGAGATGACTAAAAGTTATAACTTTGATAATAGACGTACAAAACTCATTTGAGATATTTTTGAACTTTTAAAACGTTTTATTAGACTCAGTAGTTTTTTTTTTAAAAAATGATATTTTTATGTTTCTTCACACACAAGCATTGTAGTTAATGTAATAGGAATATTAGATGTAAATTAAAATGATATGTTAGAATATAATGGTGAGTGTGTGTGTGTCAATAATAAACAAACAGGCAAGGCAGGGTTTGAGAAAAGTGCAACTGAATCCACCAACCCTATAAAGAAAAAAAAAGACAACTCCCTAATTAAACATGCACACCCCTTTTCTAAACAAACTCCTCTCCTTCTTCCTCTTCCTCTCTTCTTCTTCTCATTGTCTGACCCTACTTAAGATAACATACTTCGATCCATCGTCGTTGTCGTCTTTACCTCTCGGGTTGTAAAAACTAATCTCTCTCGACGTGCACCGATAGAAGTATACATATATTTATGAGAAGTGAAGGTAGTTGTTGCTCGTTTTCTTACTTCAAGGTCTTGCTTGGAGCTGTGGCTGTTGGGATGTTTGTATGGCTTTTAATCGTTGGCATGCCCAACAGCGGCGAACAGTTGGTAGCAAAAACAACAAGCTCGCAGGCAGCTAGGTCTGAGTTTGTGGGAAGCCATATGAAGCCAGCTAAGGAGCTTAACTTCATGAGCAAAGTTAAGGTCCCTAAAGGACCGGACCCAATTCATAACAGGTGATTTATTTTTCGAAGATCAACTTTAGCAATGACAATGATATTGGGTTGTGTTCAAAGAGATCGAACGAAACATTATTTATAATGACATAAAAACTTTATACTAGTCTTTAAATTCATGAACATAAAAGAACGATAGAATTATGAATACAAATTAAATTTACGGAACTATTCACGAAAGTTGAATATATATTGATTTTAAGCGAGTTAATATTTGTTGGGTTTGGTTTGCAGGCGAACTGGAGTAAAAGGACGGCCTCCCGCCTTAACTTAGGCTTAGGCTTCCTCCAGTTTGAGAGGAACTCATGCCTCTTGGTTCTTCTCAACGTTACCCTTTACTGTTAATCAACTTCAAACAACATGCCTCTTATTTGTATTCTAATTTCAATAATCCAAAATAAAAAACGTCTGGATTGTACATATCTCCCTCTCTCTATGTGTATATATATGGGCTTGGGCTATTTTTTTTTTTTTTTTTTTTCACAGATGGGCAATTTTGGATAGCTTTTAGAAAAGGGAAAAAGGAAAGGATATAGTTCTTCAAATGAACCTAATTCTTTGTATAATTTGAATGCTTGAATTGGTGGATAATACATATACTTGACAAGAATAATTGTGGCAAAAGATGAGTGATGTACTAGAACCTGGAATTTGACTGCACCCTGCCAGATGCAAAACCAGCCGTTGAAACACTTCGCTTCCTTCTGAAGTATACAACTGAACCGCTTATAAGCAGCATGCCTACCACAATGCCCTGTCCACAACAGTACACAAAATGAAATGAATCCAATCAACATAAAAGTAGCATGCTGTATTAAACAATCAGTTGGAAAGCATCTATCTTTCTCTCCAAAGGATTATAGTTTTCACCTATTCGGTACGGTTCGAATGTAACAGCCTAAGCACACTGATAGTAGACCTTTCCAAGCTTCCCCTCAAGATTTTAAAACGCGTCTGTTAAAGAGAGGTTTTCACACCCTTATAAGGAAGGTTTTGTTCCCTTCTCCAATCGACGTGAGATCTCACAATCCACCCCATTGGGGGCCCAACATCCTCACTAGCACACCGCCCGGTGCCTAGCTCTGATACCATTTATAACAGTCAAAGCTCAGCGCTAGCAGATATTATCCTCTTTGGGTTTTTCCTTCCGAGCTTTCCCTCAAGGTTCTAAAACGCAAGAGAGAGGTTTCCACACTTTCATGAAAAATGCTTCCTTCCCCCTCCCTCCAACCATGTGGGATCTCCCATTAAATCTTTAGAAGATGGTATTTAAAGCACAGTTTCAAAGTAGCTCAAATATTTATCTATCTGTTCGTGATGAACAATGCATTACAACTTAATTAACAATATTTTGATTTTAATATGAAGAGGAACAATTATTCGTCCATATAACTTTACAAAATACAAGATGTGAAGAAGCAAAAAGATAGATTGACAACAAAGTAGCAAAAAGAATGAACCTCCTTAGTACTGCAAATCTGACTAGATATGATGTTAGCTATCATCTTAACAACAGAACTGCTAAAGAAAATCTATAGATTACACTGATTAGCCATCGAATTTTGGTTCTGTAAAAGATGAACAGGTCTCATGAGGTGCCTTAACTGTCCACCTCCCATTGATGCATTCTCTACTTAAGAAGTAAATAGGATCTTGTGGCATGTAAAAGTTACAGACAACAATTAACATAAATAAGAACAGCAGTAACCATAGTAGCATGACTGCATAGCTATTTATTTGATGAATACTTTCGGATTCAAAATCAATTATACAGAGTAAAGCAATATATCGAAATTTGAGAGAAGATAATGAGGCATACAACGGCCATTAAACCATTAATTGCAATAAAATAAACCTTTTGAAATAGAGCAGCTAAGATAAATGGCATACCTCAAAACCAAGTACAGACAACTTTTCATCATTAACTGATGGAATACAGCTTCTGTAAATGATGTAATCCTGGGAACCAACTGTTCCAGAGATAGAACCATCCCGTTGATGTCTGTGTGCAACTGATGAAGCATGATCGCTTGCATCACTCTGCAAATGGTTCACAAGCTTGTGCTCATAAGACATTTCAAGTGTTGAGCGACCATCATGAGAAATTTTCTCATTGGAAACTTTTGATGTGTCTTTGACTTCCACACATTTCAGGGAAATACGATACCCAGTCTCACTGCAGCCATAATTTTCATCCTTCTATGTGACCAAAAAGAAGGAAGATAATGAAAAATTACTTCTACATTAAATTTTATACCAAAAAGCAAAGCAAAAGCTACCATTAAACATGAAACATTGGATTTAAAGATGGAAATATACAACGGACTACCATTCCCAATCCTAACACATTGAGAACTGAAAGCCTAGCACTATCCAAATATTAACTATAGAGTCAACATTGTCTGTCCCTATAATCATGGTATATGTAATAGCCTAACCCAACCGCTAGCAAATATTGTCCTCTTTGAGCTTTCCTTCCAACTTTTTTAAAACGCATCTACTATGGAGAAGTTTCCACACAAGGAATGTTTCATTTCCCTCTCCAACCGATGTGGGATCTCACAATCTAACCCCATTGCGTGGCCAGCATCCTCACTGACACAACGTCTAGTGTCTAGCTTTGATACCATGTGTAACATCTCAAGTCCATTGCTAATAAATATTGTCCTCTTTTGGGCTTTCCCTCAAGGTTTTAAAACACGTCTACTGCAGAGAGGTTTCCACACCCTCATCCAAAATGTTTTGATTCCCTCTCCAACCAACGTGGGATCTTACCGTATCCAAGTTCAAATCCCTGCTCGCCCACGACCGATCAGAAAGAGAAGGATTTTCCTAAAAGGATATGGGAAAATAGGTTAAGAGGATCCAAAGTGAGGGAACTTTGGTATCGATCTTTTATCTTTTTATTATTATTATTTTTTTTCTGTTTTGTGAACTGGGTAAGTGCATTTGTTACAAATTAAACAATGTATACCCAGCGTGAACAAATTTTCAAAGAAAGCACAACATAAAATTTTGGCTAAAGAGAACGAGAACACAAGGGGCCTATCATTATCAAACTCTAATGCATTGAAATCTGGAAGTTTATTACTGCATGTTGAAAAAACTGACATGCATTTCCAATATCTCGTTGCTACTCGCTATAACAAAAATGATATTGAAAAGCTTCACTGTTTCATCACAACTAATAATCTAGAACTCCAACAAGCTAGATCATAATTTCTAGATGATTCAACCCAAAAAAACAACGCATGCCAACTGAACAGGAATGAATAAGAGCACCAGTATTTAGTTTATCTCGATTTAAAGACCTAACGAACAGATACCTTTTCGGAGAGGAGGCACGCAACACAGGGCCCGGAACGAGAGCAATCAAAGGTAACGTTACTTCCATGAGGAGACTCTTTGAAACTCAACAGAGCTCTGCGCCCAAACCCTATCTCAGTTTCTTCGTTTCTCCCAATTCTGTCTCTGACATTAAGAACGAACGCAACAATTCGCCATGGAATTCCAATAGATCAGATAAGATCAGATCAATAAATAACACAAAGATCAATAAGAACACAAAGTAGAAAATTAGAGCTTACAAATTCTGCCATTGGGCGTCAAGTGAAGCAGAGAAACAGAAGAGAAGGAGAAGAAAATGATGCAACGAAAAATTCCAACACATTATTCACCTCTGAGAGAACCTCTCTTACCAAAATCTGCAAATTAGATATCGAATTAAATGTGTATGCATACTCGATATTTTATGAAGTTTCTATGTTACAAAATTAGCACAAATGTGAAGGTGGCGGAAAGTTGTTATCCGATCAAGCCAAACCGCCCCTAAATTTCTAATCCAACGGCTGAGATTTAAACTTAACGCGTGCTAGAGGCTGTGGGGCCGTCAAAATCCCGGCAAATTATCCTCAGTCCTCGGACCTTTTATTGAAGTAATTATCCTTTTACTCGGTTTCGATGGAAGCGGGAATTCTCTTCCCCGCCACTCTCATTCCATGGAGTCCCAATTTCAACATCGTAAGGGCTTCTTCTTCTTCTTCCTCCCTTTTGCGCACTTACGTCGGTGGAGTTTCTCTCTTAGTCGTCCTCTATAATAATCGCGCCGTTTCTGGATTGCTCCGTCGCCGATGCCAGCAGGTTCATCGGTAAATTTTAAAATAATGTATGGAATGTTGTTTATTTCCTCAAGTCAACATGTATTGCTTATTCTGGAATGTTGTAAATACATCACTACAATGAGTAGTAAATTAAGAGAAGAAATCATCCATTTGCGGAGGCGAGGATGGAAACTCTTTCTTCGATAACATCGTCGATAACTATGTTTTCATATTTTGGCAGTGTGATTTTGCGACTAACAATAAAACCATCGTCAATTTCGGCAATCTGTAGTCAAGAGCTATCAGATTTTCATACTCAACCTCCCCCACTTTTGTTGACCGTGATTAGATGTTGTATTGATAACAATAAAACTAGTAACATCTGAATTGTTGTGGTAATACACTGTATGTAACTTTCGCGATGATGTTTTAAAACTATGAATGCGATGTATCTGATAAATTACTTTTGGTATTCAATTCTAAAGACAATTCTTAGAGGAGGAAGGAAAATTCTGGACTAAGTGGTTAATGGTTACTTTTTGCTGCTTACTCTTAGGGTATGGAAGTATCTGTTAGAGGTGGCATGCTGCAGGTTTTTGATTGTTGGTTATGATGAGATGTGTATGTTTCAAGTTGGTTTTGCTGCGGGTGATGGTGAGGACGAACATGTGGAACCTAGTAAATTGATGCAGGGATTGCTCTATCAAGGAATTCTCAAATCTCAAGCTCGTGAGTAGTAAATGATCTGTGTACAGAGATCAGCACACAATGTACTACTTGATTGTTGTGCAATTGTAAACACCTTCAACTATTCGTTTTAAGAGACTATCTTTCCTATTATTGCAGAGAGCTATTTGGCTAATCTCTCTTTTATACAGGGAAGTCGGAGCTGCCATTTCTTACTTCAAATACTCAGGTACATTGCTTAATACTATTCAGGTTGTTGTTAGATTTGTTCCTTTTTCCTTTTTCTTTTATTTTTTTGGTATATATATAAGGCAGATAGTTTTCTACAGTGGCTTCATTCTTGGGTATTTGTCACTCTATATGTGGTAAACCTATAAACTACCGAACTTGTTTTTGTCTCTCAATGTTTAACTTATTGTGGTTGGTGTGCAAATGAACCTCGAGTTTGAAGCATCATTTGGTGCACTTGATGAATAATTTGGTTGTTTGCATGTGTAGTTAGTCCTCACATTCACTTTCAGAAACTTGGGAGTCTTCTCCATCTCTGCTGGCTTAAAAGAGTCTCTCCTTGTATATAGTATCTACTTGTTCTCTGAAGCCAGACTCTGCTATTCTACTTATCTGTTTGCTTAAAGCCCCGTTCGAATGAATTAGAACTGTAGTTCAACCTTTTGGTTTTCTTAAAGCCCCCTCTTTTGAATGAATAGAACTGTAGTTCTACCTTTCTGTAGTTGCTCGATTGCACATATTGTCTGTCAACTGATGGTGACGACCTTTTCCTCTTTCTTTCTATGGCATAATTATTATTCCCAGCTTCAAATTTGAAATGTTCACTGTCATGGATTTCAATCGTTGAGAGAAGCTGGATGCTACTCTGTTGAAGTATTTGAATAATTTTGAACCGCGGTAAAATTGAGCTCAAAGTGAACGGAACTGTTGATGGACAAACATAACTTGGTTATTTGATTGTTCATTTTATTTATTTCCAATATTTCCATGGGCGAAAAGAGATAATATTGAAGCCCCTGTAAAAGCCAGACGAAGCAACTCAACTAAGTAGTTGATTTCTATGTATGTTCCATATATACAAAAGCTTCTCCTTTTCTTTCAACCATCAACTCTAGATGTATTCACTGATTGAAGGTAATGTCTGGTTCGCTTACTTTTATCCATTTTCTGTCTGTGGTAATGCTGAGTGCATTCTTACATGTGTGTACAACCGACATAGCAGACAGCAGATGATTTATTCAAATTTGAAGTATGAATCAGAAAGAATTTCATTCCAGCAACTGAAAGTGTAAGTTAAAAACATGTGACTAAATCATAGCATGTCGATGGAGTAAAAAAATAATCAGACAAACATTCTATTTGTAGAAAAAAAAATCTGTTGCTTGCTGTATGATTACTGTGTACAGGTAACTAAGCTGCAGGTTGCCAAGAGTTGTTAACCAGAAGCTTTTTCCCATGGTAGGAACCCTGTCAAAGGATCTGACAACGAACTCTGTATAAAATCTCTCAGTCCAGTGTCCCAAACTTCACAGAACTGTAGCCTCCAATTGGGTGGTTCGATTGCCTCTGTCCCAAGCCCAGGTGCTCTATCCTTCGACCCTTCATTCTGTGCCTCTTGCCAATCTACAACATAGGTAGCTACTCTTCTGTAAAATTTAGCTCGAAAAGTTTCCCACACTTGGTATTTGTAATGGTTTATGACAGCATTGCTTTTAGGTACATCAAAAAACCCAAATCCTTGTTTCAACTGAAAGTGATGAACAACATTGAGAAGTGTTATATCAAGCAAGTCTGGCCGGACAAACGATTTGTGTCTCTCAGGGTTCTGGAGCCGACAAGTGTACCCCATTGTAACTCCCTGCGGTGGATGTGATGTTAAACCCGATGGTCCAAAACTATGACATGCCGTTCTAATCTCTGCAATGGCGGTTGAATTGGAAGTTGAAGCAGATGAGTCGGCAATGAGAGAACGAAGGGCATTGCGGCCGGCAATATGGTATTCTTGCAGATGGCGATACTTTGAAGGGAAGTAGAAAAACTCGTCAACATCAAAGAAGCCAACCCACTTACATTCATCTCTAGCTCTCAAAGCACAGTGTGAGAAACCTGCTTCTTGGGTTTTAAGCCATGGCCAGGTCAGCCTACTGATATTGTAGTCTTCCAGGTTGAGCTCTCTAATGACTTCTTCAATGCCATCATCACTATTGTTGTCGTAGATGAACCAGCGGCCCACTCCAAGCCAGGCATGGTACATAATCCACTCACGAAGTGCTGCCGCTTGGTTCCACACCATTGTGCACACACAAAGCTCATGTTTTTCCTGATTTCTTTGCAGGTCATTCAGCTTGGAGTTGAAGAGTCTGACCACTGAGGGGAGAGTCACTTGAAGATGGGCTTTAGTATTGACACTGCCACGACTCACTGTAACTTGAATTCCCTTTTCCTTGTCCAAAGTGCTCAGCGCACCAGCCGGCAAGGAGCACCTGATAATTTCTTGAGCTGCAGTAACTGCTTTTGTGGTAAGCACATATTCTCCGTTATTGTTTGAATTTCCCAGTCTAAAGTGGCAGCTGAATTCAGTCGGATTTGATTCCTTGTGTGGTCGGAGATTTAGTCCCTTGGCAAACACCACAACCGTATCACCGTCAATAGCTGCCTCATAAACCACCCTCTCCCAGGAGGCAACTGGCTGCCTATTTCTTATCAACCAATGGTTATCAGCTCCCACGCCGCGCTTCCTCAAGTCCACGGCTGAGGCCGAATAATTCAGTGGTGGTAGTGGACATCTGGCAATCGATCGGAATTCATCGTACTTGTCCGTGGACAGAACTGACTGTTTGAGAGTCTCTTGGTTCAAACCTCTAGCGACTGATTTGAAGTATAAACAGTCCAATTTCTCATCTCGGTTGAATTTTCCGGCGACCATCAAAAGCAAATGGTCAGGAAACAAGACTCGGCTTTCAACTCTCAAAGGCGAATACTTACTGCTCAAAGAACTGTCAAGGGTAGACTTGCTAGCGGAAGTAGACAAACGGGAGAGAGTCGTGGAAGAGGCATCGAGAACTGGCCGGAACGACGCCGCCGCAATCGAAAACCACCTAGTCGAAGAGAGGAACAAGAGAAAAGCAAAGAAGAAGAGGCAAAGAAACAGAGATCTCCGAGTAAAGAACTGAACTTGCGAGCTCGACCTGCCAAACCGCTTCCTCTTCCGCCGCTGTTGTTCCCAATCCATTAACCCAAAATTCACACAGAACCCAAATCAGAAGAAACCTCTACCGCAGCACAGATCCAGTCAGATGAAAGCAGGAGAGAGTTCGTCGAGTTGGGGTTTCCCAGTAACCTCGTCAGTCTGCCGGAGACGACAAGAAAGAAATTCTCAAGCCTAAACCTGTAATTAATGTGGAAGCAGAGTTTATTAGTTAAAATCAGAAAAGATTCGGCTGTGATGATAATGACGAAGCTGCTGATTGATTGCTTTCCGCTAATAAGTGGAGTTTTATTAGCAAAGAGGAAGCGTGAACTTAACTCCTCTTGGGCTCTTGTCCTGCTCCTGCTCTGCCAGGCCAGACTACACCATCGACATCTTTTGAAGCTTGAAAAATACTTGTTCTCGCTATTTTAATTGGCCCATACCGTATCAAATACTCACCTTTATCCCTTTTTTCCTCTCTTCCAAACTCCAAAGCCGTGTTTTTTGTTCAGAAGAGTAAATGATTAGCTGGAACAATAGACTTTTGCAGCAGTTCATTTCTTTATTAGGCTTAACTCCTAATTAAATCCTTCAACTAAATTCTCATACTTTACATAGACAAATGCTTGAGGCTTTTATTTTGTAGACCCATTCCTAGGAACCTTCGACAGACATAAACAAACAGATGCTCTGCTTGCTTCGATCTTCTCAAACGTTAAACCGGATGAATATAAAAATGACTGTTGTTGGAATCTTAATTCAATTTTATTATTGATTGAAAAACCTCCGCCAAATTTTCGCCATTAAAAGGGTCGGGAAATGCACGTGGAAGGACGCCAGATGATGGCTGGCACTCGCTGACTCACCGCTTTCATTTGTTTCTCAATCATTTGTGAATTCTATTCCAACACTTCATATTCACATGCCCTCCATTTACTATGAAACTAAATAACTCCCGAATTTCCTTCAATTATTGTTGTTGTTTTTGTTTTGTTTTTTTTTTTTTTTTTTATATAATATGCCCATGTGTCCTTTTAGGAATTTTGTAATTAAGTTAAATAATACCCTTTAATTCTCGCATGCCCGAGAAATTGTTGTTTAATTCCGTTCAATTTTGAATTTTATTTTCGAAATACTACTTAGCGAGNTTTTTTTTTTTTTTTTTTTTTTTTTTT
The DNA here is from genome assembly GCF_002738345.1 of Cucurbita maxima. Classification (NCBI taxonomy): domain Eukaryota; kingdom Viridiplantae; phylum Streptophyta; class Magnoliopsida; order Cucurbitales; family Cucurbitaceae; genus Cucurbita; species Cucurbita maxima. The sequence goes on along the minus strand of NW_019272017.1, from coordinate 1,542,899 downwards.
TTTTTTTTTTTTTTTTTTTTTTTTTTTTATATAATATGCCCATGTGTCCTTTTAGGAATTTTGTAATTAAGTTAAATAATACCCTTTAATTCTCGCATGCCCGAGAAATTGTTGTTTAATTCCGTTCAATTTTGAATTTTATTTTCGAAATACTACTTAGCGAGATGTATTGTTTTAATGAATTTCGATTGAATATTCGTCAATTCATTGATAATAAAATAGACTATGATTGAAATATATGTGATTAAAATGTTAGGTAGAACAAGTTTCAAATTCTATCCAATTGTCTACTAAACGTCACACCAACTCAACTAAAGTTTTATCTATAAACATGTTTCGTTTTAATCAATAGATTAGTGAATTAATTAGGCTGTCCCAATTGCTAATTAAACCAAAGTCATCACTAAAAAGAGCCTAAATAATTTAGCTTTCATTATAAATACACATTGAATCCTTCACTTTCTTTGTCTCCATAATTATAATCTTAACTTTACAATTTCATAGCCCTTTTGAACAAATTGCATCAAAATGTAAACTTCAATCTGGCAACCAAAAGAGGAAAATAAAATCAAATCAGGAAAATTTTCCCAAATCTGTATGGAACAAATCAAATGAATAAAAGGAGAGAGAGAGGATGAGAGAAGATTTTCCTGGAAAGTGAATAGAAATTTTCCGGGAAAGTTTCAAAATGATTTCAATGTAAAAGCTTACTATTTATTATTTGAATAGTTAAATGGATATTAATTATCATAGGCTTAATTAGGGTAATCAACTTGTGGTCTTTATTAACATAATTAAATTGGATTTTTTATTATTATTTATAAAAAATGATATTATGGGCAAATGTGGACAAATTAAACAGCTCAGATTTTTGTATTAATACCCCTTTACTTTATATTCTGTATTCATACCCTTTATATTCCACGTTGGAATTTTCAAACAAACAAAAGCTCATCATTATACCACGTGGCATTGGTTTTATTGGCTTACACTTTTCAGGGATAAGATTGGTCAAATAAAATACGCGTTAAAGAGACTAAGATGTCCCTATTCAAATATAAACAATTAGTTTAGGGAAATATTTTAATTAATGACATTTTGATTTAAACTAAGAGGTTTAGGGGATGAGAAATTATATACCCAAAGGAACGCTTAACTTACACGTGTAGGGGCAAAATGGGAAAATGGAAAAAAAAAAAAGCTATGGTATCCTCCAATCACGTCTGACACGATCAATTTGATTTACTTAACCCGAGCCATAAAGATTATGCTGTATTGTATTTTTTAGTTTTTTGAATTGAGTTAAATTAGATTTTTGGAAAATCGAAAATTTAAATCAGTTTGAGCTTTGATATTTTTTTGTTAGTGTTACAATCCAACCCAACTTTACCATACTTTAAAAAAAATGTTAAAAATATTTAATGTTTATAATCTATGTTAATCACTCGTTGTGTCGGGTTGATATTTGAGCTTCATGGAATATTAACCTAACCTACATTATAAATAAGTATTAAAAAAAAAAAAAAAAAAAAAAAAA
>NW_019272017.1:1472962-1541241 GCF_002738345.1 Cucurbita maxima | reverse complement strand
TAATTAAAAAAAAAAAAAAAAAAAAAAAACTCAGAGAGCTCAACTCAATCAACCCAACTGATTGTTTGGGCTGAATTTGAGTATCAAAGGCCCATTAGAATGCTGTTTGGGTTGGGCTTTAGGGCCCATCTTGTTGAACGCAATAATATCTAAAATACACCATCTATAAAATCAGTATTTATTTTCTTTAACGATTGAAAGAAAAAAAAAAAAAAGTAACATTTTTTGGGGCATTAAGGTGAAAAATGTCAATGAAATTGGAAAATAAATAATAAAAATGAAGTTAAATCTGTACCCATATATTTCCAGCCCACCCATTGGACGACGAATCAGATATCCTAAGATCCGTAACGTACTAAATATTTATTAATTATAACCAATCAAGATATAAAAACGACAATATTCATTTTAAGGAAGATCTATTAGTCTCGAATTATGGAATTCATTAAATGCATCAAATCTTTTTAATTTTAACGTTAAATTATGATATTTATGTAAGTTTGTGACGTAATTTAAATAATTATTTTGCAACTTCATGAATTAAATAAAGTCTATATGATACAATATCTTAATAACTATTGACTTATATTAAAATATTAATCTTGCGAAAAGAGAGTATTACCAAATCAACGGCGAATAAAATAAAATTTAATATGAAGAATAAAATTAACGAAAACCGATGTTGACGTATAGGGCTGTTTTTGCAAGCCTATCAGGAGTTGCCAATTGGACCGCTTTAGCCCAGCATTGGTCTTTTAATTGGGCCGGTTGGTCAGGCCCATCAGCCCAATTTGGCAACCTTCCGAAAATTCCGTACGTGGGGATTTTGCCTCGTTCATTCCCATGCTAAGCCATCCAATCGCAGGGAGAGGACAATTTAGAGCCACATTTTCTACGTAACCGCATAAATTATAAATAAAATAAATAAAAAAAAAGGCAGAATTATTTGAAATTAAAAAAAAAAAAAAAGGCTGCTAATAAAGGATGGGAGGTAATTTTATATTATAAAGGATTTAAAAATAAAAATAAAAATAATGGGTAAACCTAATTCGATGGTTCGGTGACTGTTACTTTTACATTTCACCACACACTTCCAAAATGGTAAAACCTCAACCGTTGATTGAAATCTGAAGGGAAGAGCCCACGGTTTTGCCCTAACTCGACTTAACCCTAAGAAATTGATTTTTCCCAAATTGAATACTGGGGGGACAGAATTGCCCTTGTGTGGTCATTAGAATACCGAAAATGCCCTTGGATTAAATTTAAAACTGGGTAATCCACAATAGTGCCCTAATTTGAGATGGGTGAGGGAGGGGGAGAGGTAATCAACGGGCTGTAGCCGGTAAACCCATAGAGTGTGACCGGTTAAATGGATTATAGTGCCCCATTAACCCAAGTTTTGTTTGTGTTGGGTTGAGGAAGTGTAAACTTGTACATCCATCAAGCTTCTGGTCGTATATATTATCGAATTCTTAAAGGCTCTCTCTGTGTTATTTAATTTTGAAGTTTCAATTTGATTCAGAAGCATTTTCTCGTCTGTGAGGAGTTCGGTTTCCGGAGAGGGAAAAAGGGGAAGAAAAACCTAAAACAGAAGAGGAAGAAGAAGAAGAAGAACATTCGAAGAACTTCAATTTTGGTTTTGATTTGCGTATTCTTTCTGTCAAAGGTTGTGAGAGAACAGAATCACAGATTCCTTCTATACTTTCCTCTCTTCTTCATCTTCATTTTTATCCCTTTCTCTTCTTCTTCTTATTCTCCCACTTGTTCATGCTTCACACTTTCTGCTAATTCTGCGACTTCACGATCTTTCCTTAACTCATACCCTTTAATGTAATTTCTGTTTCTTCTTTAATGTTCTTACTTTTTCTTTCTTAATCATCTCGTCTTTTGCTTTATCCGTAAGTAACAATGTTTTCTTTGTGTGTTGTGTTGTGTTTGTGTTTTCAGGATTCTGGTTATGGGGAGGTGATCTGAACAGAGGTTTGGATGGAAATTTTTGCTCTTGGTTTTTCTCTCTTTGGTGTTTTACTATTTTTACGTATATTAGATCTGTCTTTCTCTTGTTGAATGAGCGACTTCTTGTGTAGGAATTTTTATTCTAATCTGAGTTCGAAGCATGGTTGTTTGTTGAAGACGGAGGACTTTTTGTCGGAGATGAAGAGGTCCAGAGACGACGTTTATATGGGCTCGCAACTCAAGCGTCCTGTGATTCCCACTCGTGCAGAAGCGTAAACCTCATCGTCCTCCTGTATTTTTTTTTTAATTATTATTTTCGTTAAATTCTAGTTACTGAAGTTTAATGCTACCTCCTCGTTCTTAATTACTGAAATTTCTTTTTTGAACTTGGAGATCGAACTTCTGAATCACCTTGTCGTCCGCGATTTTTTCATGAATTTCAGATGAAATATACTTTCTTACGTGAAGAAAATTTCTCGATTTCTTTTGTTAATCCATTTTCAAAATCCTGATGAGTATCTAGGGTTTTCGAGGAGTACCAAGAAAAACTTCTTTTTTGTTCAACTCGCCAAGAAAAAGATATCTCCTGTATTCGTATTTTCTGCTTTGTAGTCAATTGTTAAGCTCGATGCTTTTCATGAATAAAATGGGAGTGTCTTGAATAGAATCGAAGGTCCACATATTCATAAGTACGCCCAAATTTTTTGTATGATGCACTGATTATTGGTGTTATACAGTTTCTGATTTTGAGTCACTTCATTGTAAAAGTGTACTTATTTGTGTTATCTGTGTTGCGAAATGAAGATCTACACAACCCCAAATGGCGGGAGGAGGAAGTGCTCAGAAATTGACCACTAATGACGCACTAGTATATCTGAAGAGAGTGAAGGACATATTTCAAGACAAGAGGGAAAAGTATGAAGACTTCCTTGAAGTTATGAAAGATTTCAAGGCCCAAAGGTTTTTCATAGTCTATGCTTCATTTAACCCTTCCCCCCTTTTGGTTTCTGACTTCTTTCCAAGGAGCACAGTTTTCTCCTTGGGGGAAGGGTATTTGTTGATGGGAGCTATTTGTTGACACGTTTTTTTTATTTGATTGTAGAATTGATACTGCGGGAGTCATTGGAAGAGTAAAGGATTTGTTTAAAGGTCATCGAGATCTCATTTTGGGCTTCAATACCTTCTTGCCCAAAGGATATGAGATCACTCTTCCACTGGAGGATGATCAACCTCCACAAAAGAAACCCGTTGAGTTTGAAGAAGCTATTAATTTTGTGAACAAGATAAAGGTTGATCTTTCTTCACAATTACGTATTAAATTAGCTTTTGTGAATTACACTAATTAGTTGTTCATTTGAATGCATGCAGACAAGATTTCAAGGTGATGATCATGTTTATAAATCATTTTTAGACATTCTAAATATGTACAGAAAGGAAAACAAGTCCATCACTGAGGTCTACCAGGAGGTTTGTGTGTTGCTTTTGTCATTGGCTGTGGGAATGTTGTCTGTTTCGTACGTTTGGTTCTGTCATTGTACATTTTTCTTGGGTACTTATTTTGTTAATCAAAATAGTGGTTTAGTTTTTAATGGGTTTTGCTCCTGACTTTTCACAGGTTGCTGCACTTTTCCAAGATCACCCAGACTTGCTTGTTGAGTTTACTCATTTTCTTCCAGATACTTCAGCCACTGGAGCTGGTCATTATGGATCTGGTAGGAGTTTAATGCTCCGCGATAGGCATACTACCATGCCCATCATGCGGCAAATGCAAGTTGACCGGGTTCGAAAATTTCCTTTTTTATATTATTTAGACATGTTCTCTAAATTCAATTCCTGTCAACTGTTTTAGTTATGGTAAGTTTGCATGTTATAACTCCAGAAAGAAAGAACTATTCTGTCCACTGCTGAACGTGACCTTAGCGTTGACCGTCCGGAACCAGACCATGATAGGTCCCTAATGAAGCTGGACAAAGATCAGAGGAGGCGGGGTGAGAAGGAAAAGGAAAGAAGAGAAGATAGAGATAGGAGAGAACATGATCGGGATCGGGTCGACAGAGATTATGAGCATGATGGAAGAAGGGACTTTAACATGCATCGGTTTCCCCCCAAGAGGAAATCTGCTCGAAGGATTGATGACTCATCTAATGAGCAAATGCACCCAGGTGGAGAAGGTGATGAAAATTTTGGCGTCCATCTATCTTTTCTTATGATGATAAAAATTCTGCAAATATTGATTATTGTAATTATGTTGGTTATTTTAAACATAACGTCACTAACTATTGAAGTTTTATTCTCAATAAAATCTCGTTAGTTTTTTTTTAGTCAATACTTCAGTATGTTGAGGACATTTTGTTTTAATAATCTATTGGCAATACCATTTTCCTCTGTTCCCTTCCATTTCGTTGCCTTTCATTCCACCTCTTTTCGTGTTTGTTTATTAATTTATTCTGCTTTGGTAGGTATATACAGCCATGAGTTTGCTTTCTGTGAAAGAGTGAAGGAGAAGTTACGAAATGCTGACGATTACCAGGAATTCTTGAAGTGTCTCCATATCTATAGCAAGGAGATAATTACCAGAGCAGAACTTCAATCTTTGGTATGGATACTTTTATATTTGACAGAAATTTCTCCATACAATGTCATAAAGTTTTTGCAATTGCTGGTAATCACGGAAATGGTATAAAATTATTTGACGAATAATAAATAATTGCTTGGCCGTACACTATGTAGAAGCAACAGATTAAGTGAGAGACTATATCTCCTCCCAATCTCAATCTCTGGATCGTTTCTGAAAGAACTCAATATTCTCTCTCCTCTTATTATTGAGATTTTGATGCGCTCATTCAGATAGCCTTAGGCTGCTTCCTTAAACTGCAACTTTACAAGAGTTTTAGTGTTTTGCATTTACCTTGACATTGTTATGCAAGACCCATGCTTTCCCGAAGTCATGAGGCATGCAAACATCATGAGGAGCCAAACTTGCTGTGGGAGAAGATGTGTTGCGTCCCTTATTTTGTAGTACAGAACGGACCAAGTTTGATTAAGGACAAATTAAGTAATATTCTTTGGATCACTTTATTCTGAAGATTCCCTTGTGAGTATTAAATGAAGGAAAAAAACATCACCTTCTTTGGAGTCTTGGGCTTCTGTAATGCTGTGGCAAGCTTAGCTATAACTGACCTTCTACGTCAGCAATTGTAGGTAAAGACATTTCAGGGTGGTCGGGTGAAGTAATCTGTATCACTTAAGGATTTATAACCTTCGTTCTTTAGTAGTAGTCAGAAATAAATTTAAAGAGAAGATTGAACAAGTCCCTAAATGTATCTTCAACTGGTCAATTGTGAACTAAAGTATTTTCCTAATGAGTTTTCCTGGCATTTTCCACCTTGAACCTTGGGAACTTTTAGATTGCTGCTTGGTATTCAAGTGCTCAGAGGTCTATTTTGGTTGTTACCAGGTTGATCAACTTTTAGATTTTATAAATGTAGAAGGAAAAGAACTGCTACAAATGTGATCGAGAGGTTCGATATATCTGGAAAGAGAAAATTTGACAAAGACTGTAGCTTCTCAGCCCAATATGGGTTGTTGTAACATTTGCAAAAGCTTGTAAAAAAGATTCCCTAACCATGCATTGTCCCAATAACTGTTTTACTTAAGCATACCAAAGGCCTTAAATTTGCATCACATTTTCTTTCTTTCACTTGTCAGGTGGGTGACTTACTTGGAAGATATTCTGATCTTATGGATGGTTTCAATGAATTTTTGGCACGCTGCGAGAGGAATGGTAACTGTTTAGAGTTGGTTCATGCTTCTTTGGTTTTTGTACTTTTTAACATTAAATCTGATCAAATATTGTTTGGCAGATGGATTTCTTGCTGGTGTCATGAGTAGAAGTATGTATACTTTTTTTTTTCCTTCCCTTGCGTAATTTTATATTTTGAAGGCTGGATCTTTCGTAGTTCTTATTGATTGTGTTTTGTAGAGTCTTCAGCACACTCTACAAACTGATGATTATTTATGAGTTGAGTATCTTAAAGTGACATATGTACTTCAGTATTTCGTATTTATTTTTTATTTTTAAATTCATCAGAATCATTATGGAATGAAGGAAATTTGCCTAGAACAATGCAAATGGAGGAAAGAGACAGAGATAGAGATCGTGACCGTGAGAAAGAGGATATTTCCAAAGATAGAGATCGTGAAAATCGGGAAAGAGAGAGACTTGAAAAGAATGCTGCATTTGGAAGTAAAGATATTGTAGGTCACAGGATGTCTGTGTTTTCTAGCAAAGACAAGTATTTGGGGAAGCCAATAAATGAACTTGATCTATCAAACTGCGAACGCTGCACTCCCAGTTACCGGCTTCTGCCAAAAAATGTATTCACTACTCTTAAGGAATTAATGAAGCATTTTTGTAGGATATTGTTTACTTAAAAAAAAATGGACGTTTACTGTTTTTCTTTCTCTGTCAGTATCCAATACCTTCGGCCAGCCAAAGAACTGATCTTGGTGATCAAGTGTTGAATGATCACTGGGTATCTGTTACTTCAGGAAGCGAGGATTACTCTTTTAAACATATGCGCAAAAACCAGTATGAAGAGAGTCTTTTCCGATGTGAAGATGACAGGTTAGAGATCACCTTCACCTGAAATGAAAACCGTGTTTTTTCATGTGCTATTCAATTTAAGGATGTGATAATCCAATCCAGTCAATTTTTTTCAGCCCCATGGTATCTAATGTTTTCAACTCTAATATTAAGTGTCATCTCTAGAATACGTACCCATGTATGGCCGAAAATGTCACTGCAATTTACTTTTGCACTGATTTATTACTCTGGTATACATGGAATGACTTATATTATTGTGCTTTGTACTGATGCTGGCAGGTTTGAACTTGACATGTTGCTGGAGTCCGTAAATGTGACCACGAAGCGTGTTGAAGAACTACTAGAAAAGATCAACAACAATGTGATTAAAGCAGACTGTCCAATCACAGTTGAGGATCACCTCACTGGTCAGTGGTCACTATCTGCTTAGTTTTTATTGAACTTTACCTCATCTCATTTTTTCTCTCTGGTCTTTTTCCTTCTGGGTTTACACTCCTGTCCTTCTTGAAGCTTTAAATCTGAGGTGCATTGAACGATTATATGGTGACCATGGCCTTGATGTTATGGATGTGTTGAGGAAGAATGCTCCTCTTGCTCTGCCAGTTATTTTGACTCGCTTGAAGCAGAAACAGGAAGAATGGGCACGGTGTCGCTATGACTTCAATAAAGTTTGGGCTGAAATATATGCTAAGAACTATCACAAGTCACTTGATCATCGTAGCTTCTACTTCAAGCAGCAAGACACAAAAAGCTTGAGCACTAAAGGTGACTTAAAATATTGATATTTGTATTTTTTTTTTCTTTCTGCTGCTCGTTAAGTTCTCAAATGCTGCACTTAGTTTTGGGACTATAAGAATATAAAATATAAATGTGCCATTATATTACCTTTTATATTTTATTTAAATGACCCTGAAATATTCCACTTAGTCTTGGGTGTGTCTGAACAGTTCACCTTTCGTTTTGCTTTCTCTATCCTCTTATGCAATGGTCCACCGTATGGCATATTTATCTTGTTTTGTATTAGTAAAAACTAGATTTACCTCATTTGGAAGACAAAAGTCAAGCCAAGTAGATATCATTTATTTAAAAACTCAATGTCTTGATTGTTATCTGATTGTAGTAGCACTTTGGAGTTGTCAAGTTTTTATGATTCTCTCCGTTCTAATTGGTTTTTCTTTTTACAGCCTTGTTGGCAGAGATCAAAGAGATCAGTGAGAAGAAGCGGAAGGAAGATGATGTGTTGCTTGCTATTGCTGCTGGAAATAGACGACCTATTATTCCCAATTTGGAATTTGAATATCCTGATCCAGAGCTTCACGAAGATCTATATCAGCTAATCAAATATTCCTGTGGAGAAGTTTGTTCTACCGAACAATTAGATAAGGTTATGAAGGTATGGACAACCTTCTTGGAGCCCATGCTTGGTGTTCCTTCTCGACCTCATGGTGCTGAGGACACTGAAGATGTTATTAAGGCAAAAACTCATCCTACCAAGAATGCTGCTTCCGCTGTGGTAGAGAGTGATGGCAGTCCTGGTGGGGGTGACATTACGATGCACCCAAAGCTTTTGAGTTCTTCTAGAAATGGAGACGAAAGTATTCCACCTGAACAATCAAGTTCTTGCAGGACTTGGCCCTTGAATGGGGACAATGGGGTCAAAGAAGACAGTTTCCATGATGCAGATTGTGTTGTACGGAAGGGAGATACTTTCGGCAGTGTTTCCCAACATTCTAAAATTCAGGATAATGCACCTGTGACTGATGAATTGTCTGGAGTAAGTAAACAAGACAATTCTATCGAATGTTTTGTCAATTCAAATGTATCCCTTGCAACTGCAGCAGAGCAAAGTAATGGGAAAACTAACATAGAAAACACATCAGGTTGCTAAACTTGTTCTCAAAATTGTATTTTGTACTTTCTCCTTTCTACTGTTTGGTCTTTTTCCTTTCCTGCATGATTTTAGATTCTGACAGAAACTTTTGTTTGTTTTTGCAAGGATTGAGCACTACTCCTTCAAAGCTTGTAAATAATGCCGTTGAGAGTGGAATTGAGTTACCTTCCTCAGAGGTATGGCCCACCGTGGTCTTTCATTGGTGGAACTAAAAAAAATTGACCTCTATTGAACAACTTATGGTACTGGATAATGATCATGATATTAATTCTCAAGAGTCTGAACTCTTCTATCTCCGTAAACTGAGGAACTAGAAAAATCTTGTAAGATGGATGATGTATCTACGGGGACTTATGATTAGATTGTATCATGGATGATGAAGAAACCAATTGCCTCCCTATTAGAGAGAGATTTTATTGGTCTTAGGCTAGGCTGCCTTCCATTATGTTTAAGATGATCGTTATAGTTTTAGGCATGTAGAGCAAAAGTAAACAACTTTCTGGTGGTTCAAATTCATGAGTGAGAGGAGATGAGAAAGAAAAAGGCCGGTGGTCACAGGCTGAATTCATGCAAGAGAGAAAGATGAGAGAGAACTAGAGAGTTATAAAGCTTGGTTAAGCATTGTACTATTTCTGTTAATCTTAATTTTTACCATCTGCGTGGGTATGCAGATTGTAAAATTGTGATCAACATGATTTTGACTGAAGAGAAGTGGAGTATGCTGGGTCGGATTTTTGGCACCTTTTAAATATTTCCATTTTGTAATGGAAGCTGATATATAATTTCAAGAGATTCACAAGTAGGCAATAAGAGTAAATGTTCCACTCATTTATAGTTTAGGGTTACTGCTTATTGCATGAATATAGGTTGGATTACTGGTTGTAGTTCGTGCATGATGAGTTTGAATTAAATAGTGATGATATTATCTTCTAATGATTGTGAGCCTCTTACAGGGAGGTGGCCCTACAAGACAAATTCTAGCTGCAAATGGCACAGTTGCAGAAGGCATAAAAAGCCATAGATACGCTGAAGAGTCTGTCAGACACTTAAAGATAGAAAGGGAAGAGGGGGAATTATCTCCAAATGGAGATTTTGAAGAAGATAATTTTGCCAATTATGATGGAGATTTGAAAGCCGAGCCAAAAGCAAAGGAAGGTGTTGCAGGCAGGCAATATCCAAGCACCCGAGGTGAGGAAGAATTATGCTGCAGAGAGGCTGGTGGAGAAAATGATGCTGATGCTGATGATGAAGGGGAGGAAAGTGCTCAAAGGTCATCGGAGGATAGTGAAAATGCCTCTGAGAACGGTGATGTTTCTGCCAGTGATTCTGGTGATGGAGAAGATTGTTCTCGTGAAGATCATGATGGAGACCATGATGATAACAAGGCAGAGAGTGAAGGTGAGGCAGAAGGGATGGCCGATGCCCATGATGTAGAAGGAGATGGAACATCTATACCATTCTCTGAACGGTTTCTATTGACTGTAAAGCCCCTTGCCAAGCATGTTCCTCCCATGTTGCACGAAGAAGGAAAGGAGTCTCACGTATTTTATGGAAATGACTCATTTTATGTGCTTTTTAGGCTCCACCAAGTAAGGTTCATTACTGGAGTAAGGTTCTTCTCTTTTTATGAAACTAATATTTTTTTCACTTTCTCAGACACTGTATGAGAGAATACAATCTGCGAAGATCAACTCTTCATCCTCAGAGAGGAAATGGAGAGCTTCAAACGACACCACTCCCACGGATCTTTATGCCAGGTGTTGTACTTAATAGGTCCTTCCCTTCTTCCCCATTAAGATATATAGTTGTCAGTGGCAATAATAATTGATACCCTTTTTTGTTGGACAGGTTCATGAATGCACTTTATAGTCTACTTGACGGTTCCTCAGATAACACGAAGTTTGAGGATGATTGCCGTGCCACTATTGGAACCCAATCATATGTTCTATTCACATTAGACAAACTAATTTATAAAATTGTTAAACAGGTAAAATACTTGTAGCCTTGTTTCTCTCGATCTTATGTTATGTTTTCTTATTTACCTTTTCTTGTTGGACATACTGACCAATCCATGTGTGCTATGTATCAGCTTCAAACTGTTTCCACAGATGAGATGGACAACAAGCTTCTCCAACTATATGCATACGAAAAATCAAGAAAAACGGGAAGATTTGTTGATGCAGTTTATCATGAAAATGCTCGTGTACTTCTTCATGATGAAAATATCTATCGCATAGAACGAGTATGCTTTTTAGTGAGTCCCTTGTTATTTTCATGATTATGGTAGCCAAACTTGAATTTAGTTTTCAATTGTTCAAACTGATCGGTAATCTATTTTGCAGTCATCCACACCAACGCATCTTTCTATTCAGCTTATGGACTATGGCTATGATAAGCCAGAAGTAACTGCTGTTTCCATGGACCCTATATTTTCATCTTATCTGCATAATGACTTCTTCTCGGTTCTCCCTGAGAAGAAGTTGAAGTCGGGGATATTCATGAAGAGGTATTAAGATTGTTGTAACATAGCAATCCAATTTTTTTTTTTAGTTAGTTTGCATTGTCATCAAATCCCATGGTTCTTACAGAAACAAACGTAAATATGCCTGTGGCGATGAGAATTCTGCCGCATGCCATGCTTTGGAAGGGCTTAAAATTGCTAATGGTCTGGAGTGTAAAATTGCTTGCAGTTCGTCCAAGGTAATTGTTCTATTGAGCTTTCTTTCACCTCATCATTCATGGAAGCAATATATTAGATAATAACTTTGCTTCTATCTATATCCTGATGTCAACTTTTTTGGCGATCAATTTGCTGTTGGTATAGGTTTCATACGTTTTAGATACAGAGGACTTTTTATTTCGTAGAAATAGCAAAAGGAAACGTTTGCATGGAAATAGCTCATGCCACAACCAGTCAAGGTCTTCTAGTGGCGATTCAAGTAGGAGGGTACAGAAGTTCCACAAGCTACTTGAGAATTCATGATACACCAAACCATCAAATTGAGTTTGAAGTAAATATGGTAAGCTGAAGTCCTTAGAAACCTAGAATGTTGGATATTATGAATGTTTCACAAGCTACTTGAGAATTCATGAATATATGCCTACATGTAGACAATTATTTTGATATTAGATCCAATAATTTATGTTTATCATGTGTTCATTTGTACAGTAACTTTTAACGGAGGCACTGGAAAAACCTGAAAATGCAAAGTTTGGGGGATAGTGAAGCGGGTATTTTGCATTACCTACCTTTTTTACTGTATTCTTATTTATATCTGAGCCTCACCATGAAAATAAGGCATTGGGAGGGGGGGATATAGGCTAGCTCGATGGTTATTACATTACTGAGTTGGTGGCTCTCACTGAGCAAGCCACGTTTCTGTAAATAGGGTAAATTCTTATGATGTAAAGACTACTTGGGTATACAATCTCTCTCTATTTTTCCTGCTCTTCCCAAATTGGAAACATCTTTAAAGTTGCAAATCCCCTTAGCTCTTATGTTCTCCACCACCTCTTAAAACCATTATTATTTCGTTTGCTGTACTCCCTTTCCATTTTGAAACCATGTCTTCTGTATCTTCCTCAGGCACCTGTAGTTTTAGTTTCTGACCATGGAACCTACCTTGAACTTTTTCGTGTTGCTTTTTTACTTTCTATCAAGAAGGAACTTATAAATTAGAGACCGATAATATGATATGAAAACCGATCATTTCTAATGGTCGAGTAGCTTGTTGAGCTCAAAGACTCATTGAGGTGGTCTCCATTTTTAAAGAGTCTAAATGTTGCAAGTTTATTAAGTTTGGTATCGAATTTTAATAGTTGAGGGCTTGTGCACCGGGACAAGTCAACAAAAGAAGAACAAAGCAGGTCAAAGATAAAAATCTAAGATAACAAATAATAAAGAAAACATATGGTTAGCATCACATTTCATATTAGACTTTTGTAACATATTATGCTCGTGGTGAAATTGACCTTCTAGAAGGAACCATATCCCACGGCTCATCACTTCTTGAACAGCCACTTCTTTTTTCTTTTTCTTTTTCTTTTTTTCCTGTCATTTTCCAACGTATTCTATTTCTAATTCACTAAACTAAAATATATATAATAATAAATAAAAGAAATAAAAGAAATTAAAAGTTTATTTGTGATATTTTACTTTCTCAGAAAAATATTCTAAATTTCGTTTCTCGTATTTTGGTATTCGACCACTGCCATTTGCTAGCTGAATACACTATCCGACGTCGACATGTCTCTCTATCGTACGCCGTCTTCCTCCATTCTCAAACCTTTCTCTTCTTCCTATCCTCTCTTTCTCCTCCGCTGCCGGTCAATACTCCGATCTTACGATCGAAACTTCTGTTCCCTTCACCGCTCACAAATGCGAGACCCCGTCGCGTTCCGTCCACACCAGTCCCAACGAACTACTTGCTTTCTTTCGTCAAATGGCACTTATGCGACGCATGGAGATTGCTGCCGATTCACTCTATAAGGCCAAAAGATTCGCGGTTTTTGCCATCTCTACGATGGCCAGGAAGCTGTGGCTGTTGGAATGGAGGCTGCAATCACCAAGAAGGACGCCATTATTACCGCTTATAGGGATCACTGTACCTTCCTCCGCCGTGGGGGAACCCTTCTGGAGGCATTCGCCGAGCTCATGGGCCGCCAGGCTGGGTGCTCCAAAGGAAAAGGAGGTTCGATGCATTTCTATAAGAAGGACGCCGGATTCTATGGTGGTCATGATATTGTGGGGGCTCAGGAACCTTTAGGATGTGGTTTGGCTTTTGCTCATAAGTACTCGAAGGACGGGACCGTGACCTTTGTTCTTTATGGCGACGGTGCAGCAAATCAGGGTCAGTTGTTTGAGGCGCTCAATATATCCGCGCTTTGGGATTTGCCTGTGATTTTCGTCAGTGAGAACAATCATTGTGAGTAGTTTAGACTTTTCGTTGGTTTCTGAGAATAATCTGTGCTTGTGCTTCAATACCTTTTACGTTTTTCATAATTTATAGTCTGCCTTTCAACAGCGTATTTAAAATTATTGATAGTTTATAAATTTTTGTGGGCAATACAATCTGCATTAAGCATAATGGGATCAGTATAGTTTATAACGTTAGCTTGATGAATAAACACAGATTGATCAATGAGCTGATATTAATTGTCTTTCGTTGATACACAGATGGTCTGGGAACTGGAGTGGAGAGCATCCAAAAGTCCTGCCTACTATAAACGTGGGGACTACGTCCCAGGAATAAAGGTAGCATTTTCATTTTAATTAGATGAGAATTGGGTGTTATAATTCCTAGAGTTACAGAATTATACAATATTTGTTTTTCCCTTATTAATTGAAAGTTGAACTTCATGAACTGGTTCAAGCCTTCCGCTTGTTTGGTATTTTTATATTGTTTCTTTTCCACTTCTTTAAACAGGCAATCGTTTCTTACAGTTTGTTGTAGGTGGATGGCATGGATGCCCTTGCTGTTAAGCAAGCTTGCAAGTTTTCCAAGGAGCACGCCTTAAAGAATGGACCCATTGTGAGTTTGCCTTTCTTGGTTTTTAATATGACTCTGCTCAATGTATAATGGGTTTGATTGTGCTGAACAAAAGACGTGTATGGCATTTGTTATGAACATGTTCCTGTTTAGGAATGCATTATATTTGTTTCAAACAAATAAAGCATGGCATGGCCTGATTCTCTCTGTTCTTGTTACTTTTTCATTCATTTTCAAAATGTTAGAGATGATGAATCGCCTTCATTCTTTTCTAAGCTACTCTGGCCTCTGCATCGGCCCCATTCACTTTATCAATCATCCCAAACATTTGAGAATTGATAGATATTGTGAATTTTGGGAAAGTGAGGAATGATTTATTATGTTTAGAAGCAGTTTCTTTCTGCACAAAAAGGTCACGATAGAAAATGAAATATTCTTAGAAGTGGGAGTGTTTTGAAGTAGGCATTATTTGATCTCTGTGGTGATCATGTATAAGGCTTAGTCTCTTGGGCACTGCTTGCTTTGTTCTCCTTCCACTTGAAATTTAGTTGATCGTTCTTAACTTTCGACTTCAGATTCTCGAGATGGACACTTACAGGTACCATGGTCACTCCATGTCCGATCCTGGAAGTACCTACCGTACGCGTGATGAGATTACTGGTATCAGACAGGTCTGTTCTTCCTCACATTCCACTTCCAAAATTAACTTGCCACAGCTTCATTACTTCTTTGTTCTGAATAAATTTTCTGATGACCCACCAGGAGCGTGATCCAATTGATAGAATTAGAAAACTGTTATTATCTCATGAGATAGCCACTGAAAAGGATCTGAAGGCATCTCTAACTTTCAATGATGTCTTGAGGTTCTACATTTAGTACCAAAGAGATGAAAAGGGGATTGATTGAAAAACATGAATTTTTATTTTTTTATTGTGGATCATCAGGATATTGAGAAGGGAATGAGAAAAGAAGTAGATGAAGCCATTGCTCAAGCCAAGGTGAGATGGTTCGACATTTATTTAGGAAGCTGGGGAGGAGAATGAAACGATATTTATAAAAATGTGGAAACCTCTCTCTAGCATGCATACGGATCTTAAAACCTTGAGGAAAAGCTCAAAAAAGACAATATCTAGGTTGGGCAGTTACGTTTGTAATTCAAGAAAAATTTCTGCTTTGCTCATCGCTATCGTGTTCGTGTTTCAGGAAAGTCCAATGCCAGATCCTACCGAACTTTTCTCGAACGTGTACGTAAATGGATTTGGAGCCGAGGTAATGCGTTCCATCTCTTATCAAAATGATTGGAACTGAATTTTACATATCCAATGGCTTGGCTTGATTGGATGTGTTCACAGGCATTCGGAGCAGACCAGACCAGAGGCGGTTTAAACATTATACCAGTGGAACCAAAACCTGATGGGAGAAACCCAGAAAAACAAATAATAAAAAAATATTTGTGGATTAATGTTTAAACCGCCCACGAGAATCGTTGGGCGGCGGTGCTGCTTGTGACCCTCAACGGTCGCAGCCCATGAATTAAAAATTCCTTTCAACTTTATATCCTTTTCTCATTCTTTATTCCTTTTTTTAAATCTTTCAACTTCATTCCATTTTAACATATATTTTTGTTCTTTATAATCAATATTTCTCAGTTGAGAAAAGTTATTGCTAAAATTTTAATAATATTTTTTACAATACATAAAATATAAATACTTATCACTCTACTTTTATAGATTTTTTTTTTTTTTTTTTATATATATATAGAATAAATTGCTATAAATTTTAGGTTAAAATACATTTGTCTAAAAAATACTCTTCAAATTTTTAAAAGTTAAAAAAAATCAAAAATATTATTATCATTAATTTTGGATTTAAACTTTTCTTAAAAATTTAAAAATCCATTTTTACGTTTTCAAAATAATTTCAAAAGTAATATTAAAAAGTTTGAAAGGATTAATGAAAAATCATTAAAGTATTTTTTTAAATAAAAGGATATATTTATTTTAAAAAATTTAATAATATTTTTTAAATAAGGTACAAAATTTATAAAGTATAATCTAAATGTAAATTCTTGGACTTATTTTTAATCTCACAATTTATTATCTAAACTTAAAATGTGGAGCTTTTAGCTATGACATCATATCTCATCGTCATTAAATTTTTTAATTTGGTAGGTTATAACGTATTTAATATGTTTAACATTTATTTTATTCTTATTCTTAAGAATAAAATAATACAAAATGCCGTAATGCCTTTTCCCTCTCTTGTTTTCCTTTTACCAATTTTATTTATTTCATAAGTAATAATTTAACAACTCTAATTTGGATTTTTTTTTAAATAGGAAAATAAACAATATTGAGTTACAAGTCATAAGCGGGGCACGTGGGTACAAGTTCCTTGGTGTGTGTGCCAGCTGTTAAATTACGTGTTATATTAATTAAGTTGAATGATGAAATATTTAATTTACTTCTTTTTTAAAATCTGAAGTAAATGCTTAGCGAATATTTACGCATTAAAAAGATCGTGCCAAGAGAGAGAGAGAAACAAATATTTAACAAATAGGCGTGGCAGACATGTCAGACAATTATGTGGACTTTCTCTAAATTATTATTATTTTTTTTTTTTAATAATCGAAGAAATTACCACGTAATATATTTAATGAGAAATAATTCAGCCTAAAAATAGACCACATTTACAAGAATGTGGTGGGGGAAGTAAAGCTGGCAGAGGAGGGAGGGAGTGTCCAAATCAATTCAGAGTTTGGCTGACTGCTGAGCTGGCTTTTATCGTTTTTCACAGCTGGACTCCACACTATTTAATTTCTCTTTTTTAAAATCAAATATTTATTTATTGCGTCATCCACGTTCTCTCTTATTCTTCACTTCCCTCCTTTATTTAGGCTTTTTATTTGAAAACATTTTTTATAAAATAATAATAATAAATAATAAAAAGAATTAAAAGAAAAAAAAAAGATGGGTTTAGGGTGAGGCGGTGGACATCCGTTCCTTGTTGGAATTGGTCTGTTTTATTCCCCAAGCCTCTCTGGCCGATGCTTGCTGACTATAAAACTTAGGGCAGGCCATGGCCACCTAAGGAAACCGTCCACGTTGCACTGCTTCCAAATTAACTGACACCTGTCACCCACCTTGAATTCTCCACTTTTTATTTATTTATTTATTTATTTATTTATTTATTTATTTTAATAATAATAAAAGATGAGTTTAAATAAAAGGGAAGAAGTGTTGCTTATTTATTGGTGGCAAAATCAATGCTTTTTCAGGCTTCCACCCAATCAAAAGCCATCCTCTTTTATGAACGCGAAAATAAAAGGCATTATTTTAAAAATAAAGTTGATAGTAGGTAAGGGATGAAAAATAAATATATTTTTTAAATTTTATCTAAGTTCATAAGAAAATTAAGAAAAACAATTAAGACGACTTGATTATATTTTTATTTATTCACATCTTTTTGTAGTTAAATATAATTTTTAAAAAAAAGTATGTTATATTAAATTTTTATTTTTCTTAGAAATTATGTTGATAAAATATTTTATTAAATATATATTAGGAATTATTATTGAATTTACAGAGATGTATTACATTTAAAAAAAAATACTAAAAAATATAAATATATATATAGAACTCAATCTGAAAGAAAATATTAATTAAAATAAATGATTTTTTTAGTAAGGAGAAGTATTCTTTACTTGGCGAGACAGACAAGGACTGAAACAGCCAATAAATTTCATTTATATAATACCTTTTTTTTCATTTGGCTATTTCACTCACACTCCCCCTTCTCTCTCTAAACTTAGAGAGAGAAAGAGAAGAACGCGCAGAAACCGCGTTTGGTAAAGTGAAACCCCATCTTCTCCCCCCCCCCTCCCTCTTCACTCTCTCCATTCAATTCCTTTGCTCCAAATAATTCGAAATGAGAGCTGAAGCTTCACGATTCCTCCTCAGATTACTCCCCTCCGCCCTTTCTCTTCTCCTTTTCCTTCCATTCTGCTTCGGAATTCGAACTTTCCGCTATGAACTGCCGACGTCTACCGTCTTCAACCGCTTCTCCGAGGCGCCGGAGTACCGGAATGGGGCGGAATGTTCTTCCTCCTCCACCGGCGATACGGCCACGTCCTGTGACCCGTCGTTGGTCCACATCGCAATGACTTTGGATTCTGAGTACGTACGAGGCTCCATGGCTGCGATTCATTCCGTTCTCAAACACGCTTCCTGCCCTGAAAACGTGTTCTTCCATTTCATCGCTGCCGAGTTCGACCAAGCAACTCCTCGCGAACTCAGTAAACTCGTCCGATCCACTTTCCCTTCTCTGAATTTCAAGGTTTATATCTTCAGAGAAGACACTGTAATCAATTTAATTTCCTCTTCCATTCGTCTAGCCCTAGAGAATCCTTTGAACTACGCTAGAAATTACTTGGGAGACATTCTTGATTCCTGCGTTGACCGAGTCATTTACCTCGACTCCGACGTCGTCGTTGTCGACGACATTCACAAGCTCTGGAACATCAAGCTGAGCGGATCTCGAGTCATCGGAGCGCCAGAGTATTGTCATGCCAATTTCACCAAATACTTCACCGACAAATTCTGGTCCGACCCGGTTCTCTCCCGGATCTTCGCCTCCAGAACGCCCTGCTATTTCAACACTGGAGTTATGGTCATGGATTTGGCCAAATGGAGAATCGGAAACTACAAGAAGAAGATCGAAAGCTGGATGGAGTTACAGAAACGCACTCGGATTTACGATCTCGGCTCCCTCCCGCCGTTCCTCCTCGTCTTCGCCGGAAATGTTGAACCCATCGATCATCAGTGGAATCAGCACGGCCTCGGCGGCGATAATGTTAAGGATAGTTGCAGAACGCTGCATCCCGGTCCGGTGAGTTTACTCCATTGGAGCGGAAAGGGAAAGCCATGGGTAAGATTGGACGCCAAGAAACCTTGCCTTCTTGATCATCTATGGAAGCCGTATGATCTGTACAGAGCCCAGGATTCAGCTTCACCGGCACCTTCATCATATTCATCGACATTGATTAGTTATTTAAGTTATTAATTCTTTGGTACAGAGTCACCGATTCTTTGATTGATTAACGGTGTACAGATTTGGGTGATGGGTTGGTTCACTCACAGGCGAGAGATTATGGTTGATTCATCTTGTTTTATTGACCATTTATCATGCATTGACACAAGATTTCATCAAATTTATTTATAAATATTCGAGAATTTCGATTCTTGGGAACAAAATTTTGGTGTTTGTGGGGTTTGATTCTTTTTTAATGTAGCCAAAGAGAAAGGAATTGGCTGTTGAAAATTGAAATTTATGTTCATGTGAAAAGAAATGAATATAACAGACTGGTTATTCCCCTCCAACTCCAACCATCTCTAGGTTCAGCCTTCCTAGCTGTTCCAACTAAAAGATAAAATAATATTCCTTTTTACACTTTTTTTTTTTCTTTGAAGGGAAATTCAAAGTTAATGAAGAATCTATGCATTAACTAAATTAATTAGGGTCAAATTCCCTTTCTATCCATATTTTGAGTTTTGGCTTTCCAGGAGAGGGAACGTTAAGGTTAAAAGCTCAAAGGGCATTTATGTAATTTCGAGCTTATTTAAGGTTAATAAGGGAATTTACGGTGAAAGAAGCATTTCCGTGGTTTTGACGTTCGATATTATTTCCCGTTCACATGACCATTTAAAATAACTCATTTTCAAGTTCATGACTTTATTATTCAATTAATTCCCTAAATATATTTTTTTGTAACGCCACTTAATTTTCCGAGTCAACGCTGTAATATTATGTATAAATAAAACACACATAACGCGTCATGTTTTTTTTTTTAATTTAAATTTAATTATTTTGAAAATAAATTATAATTTTCATTCTAACATATTTTCATACTAATTATTTCAATAGGTTGATGTCTGTCTATCCATTTCATCATTTTTAAGTTACGTAACCATGTTATTAGGTAAATTCATAAATGAATGAAGCACCTATTCTAATGGTTGTTTTCGTGAGCTTTCCTATTCTTTGCAACTAAAAGTTGGTGATAGATTAAAATTAATAAATACCCTATAATTCCACACCCAACAACTTCTTATTATTATGTTAATTTCATCATTATATTTATAATTTAATAAATATCCTCTATAATTTCATAAAAAAATAATGTATAATATAAAGTGCTAAAAATGGCAGTATTAGATTTATATAATAATTCATAAATAAATTAAAAATCTAAGAATATCTTGTTTATATTTTGAAAATGTGTAGAACTAAGTTGTGGCATCTAGCTTTTGACTTTTTAAAGTTTTTATTTTTATTTTTGTTCTTTATCTGAACTACATCATCTTAAATGGGGAAGTAATTTTGTCCATAATTAAACACCATTTTCAAACTTACCTTTTATACCATATGAAAAAAAATACACCTTTAAAATTGGGAGTTATTATCCAAATATGTTTTTTTTTTTTAAACACGTGAGTAAAAACAAAATAGGGTGTGGAAGGAGATGCAGATGGGCCCAGGAGTCGGGGCAAAAATTGGACGAAGGAGATGGAAATGGGCCAGGCCCGACAGGGAGGAGGAGAGAGGGAGGTATAAAACGACAGCGTTAGGGACGCTGCAATTAGATAATAAAGGAAGAAGAACATTGCGATGTTACAGACAAGACTTTCTTTCTAAAACACTCCTTACTCATCCTTCATTATTATTATTATATTTTTACATAATTTTAATTCATTACTGTGGCTGATCTGATCCAACTGCTTTCACCCTGCAACTGCGACCGAGAGTATGAATTCAATTATACGTACATACACAAAAAATCCTCTCTCCCTTGGATTTCATCTTCCTTTTACTTCACTTCTTCACAATCATTTCAACTTTTGTGTGATTTTTGAATCCATATATGTCTTCAAATCCCAACGCCAACAGTTGGTTTCTTGAGTTCGTGTAGGGTGGATCTGTGCGCGCTTTCAATGGAGTTTTTTTTTTTTTTCTTTTAGTGCAATGATGGAGCATATTACTTTTGCAGTTTCCGAAAACAAACAATTTTTTCAATGCTGTTTGGAAAGGTGGAACTGAGTGGGTGATAATGGAGGTGTGCAGGCAAAAGGAGGAAGCCAGTAAAAGGTAAAATCGCTCGACGTTCATTCATTTAATATTATATCCACACTCGGTTCTTTTTGTCTAATTTTTCGATTCTTTTATCCCGATCCAGTGGCCTACTCATCTCCATTTCTTCTTTACACTGAAATCCTGCCGCCCTACCTCACTTGTTTCTTCAATTTCTGACATTTCGAGAATCTATGGAGGAATCATTAGTGGTGGATGTTCTAAACGACGAACATGAGGTACACGATTTTTCGCCCTAAATTTTGTCCAAGATTCCCAAGTATTTTAACTTATTCTTGCTTTTTATTACTTTTTTCTTTCTGGATTTGTTGATTGATTTCCGTTTATGATGGAGGAATCGTTGGACGGTGGTTTATGCTGTTTTGGAGTTACCGTAGCCTTACTTGTTTGAGTATATGGTTAGATTTGATTGTGGCTCCGTGTTGACAGATGGAAGAGAGTGCTTCGGCGAAGCCACTTCTTGAGGTTTCGGTTTCTTTCGGTAGGTTTGAGAACGATTTACTGTCTTGGGAGAAATGGTCGACTTTCTCTCCCAATAAGTATTTGGAAGAAGTTGAGAAGTACGCAACGCCTGGATCTGTTGCTCAGAAGAGGGCCTACTTTGAAGCTCATTACAAGAAGATAGCTGATAGGAAGTCTAAGTTACTGGAGCAGGAGATGGAAATGGAACGCAACACAACACTGTCAAATGAACTGAACGGTGGAGAAGATCTAATGGACCACATTCAAAGGGTTGATTCTGAATCTGAGACGTCAAACCACCACGTTTCTGCTGAAGAAGTTGAGCAGAGCACAACATTGGTTGGTGAAGTCAGTAGTGTTTTCCAAGAAGTGGTGACGGATGATGTTGAAAGCTCACCAGATGGTGAAAAGGAAGAACCGGGTAGCAAAAGGGATTGTGTTGGTTCCGAGATAAGCAAGCAAGAAGAAGTTGTAGTGAAAGAAGTAGAAACTCCTTCTCCAGTTGAATCTCGGAGCACCAAGGAACCTACACAAAAGTTGGCCAATAAAATATTGGCAGCATCTAAAGTCAAACAGCAGGTTCTAAAACCGAATCAACCAAAAGAATCTAAGAAGGTGACCCTTTTATGTACATTTAAATTGTTAGGAGTTGCTAGGTTGGATTCACTGACTTCAATTTTCTCCATTTGTTTGTGCAGACCACTCCAGTAGTCAAGGAACGAAACAGTGCAAGTGTCAAGAAAAAACCAGCATCATCCACAGCCAAAGCACCCCAGATTTCCACCCCCAAATTCTCCAAGACAACATCAGGACCCACCACACCTGCAGCACGGTCAAGTGTGCTGCGCTCCTCTATAAACAAGGGAAGTAATTCGTCTCTATTAAAGAGCCGAAATCCATCTTCTGTTGAAACCAAGAAAATGGCTCCTAAATCCCTGCATATGTCCCTTAGTCTGGGAACTCCCAACTCTGATCCATCTTCTGTTACCGGAATTAGAAGATCTTTCATCATGGAGAAAATGGGGGACAAGGACATTGTGAAGCGAGCATTTAAGACATTTCAGAACAGTTTCAACCAAATGAAATTGTCTCAGGAAGAGAGGTCTTCTGCGCATAAGATGGTTAGATCCTCTTGCTATTTCAGTTGCAAATTACTCCAGAATTGCCTATCTAATTTTATTGATTAAGCAACATATGGTCGATTTATTTATAATCAAGTTTATCATTGCTTGATATTGTCCTATACTCTATGCTACGGACAGGCTCCTTCAGAAGAGAAAGAAACAACAAGAATCTCTACTTCCATGGCTGCTAAAAAGGAGAATGGAGGGTATTCCTTTTATTATATTTACAACTTCTGATAACAACCGAATTTTAGCTATACACTGCTTGCACGTATAGGCTAATCATACGGTCCATCTCTTTCCTCCGTCATATTAGGTTATCCATTTGTTTCTTCAATCATTAGTTCCAACCCATTATTGGCAGCTTTCTGCAAATTATTTAACCTTTTGCTAAATAACATGTGAACTAGTCCTAAATTTAGTTGTTCTCTTTTTGGATGAGCAAATGATCAGATAACTATCTTCCCGGAACCAGCAGTTAGTAACTCATTTAAGCCTGGGTTATTTCATCACTTCTTTTTAGCAAAGCTTCCCTCTTGTATAAAAATGACGATAACTTTCTTTTATGTGATAGGTTGAACAAAGTAAGTGGTACAATGAGAAGTACAGACAGCAGAACGCCCAGCATTGCCCGATCTAAAAAATTGGAAGGAAAACCAAATGCAAAAGCGGCGGGAAGAACCAGCCTCCAATCAAAATCTAAGGTTGCCCCATCTCAGACAGTGGAGGAGAAATTAAATACCAAAGTGGGAGGAAGAACAAATCTTCTATCGAAATCAAAGGTCAGCTGAAGTATGGTAGTTTATTTTATCTTTGTTAATTACATTATGGTATAACTCAAATTTATTGAAGTGTAAAAGGTAAAAGAACTACAAGATATCTCAAGTATTCCAGGTACTTGGAACCTCACCTCTCCCATTTCTTGAGTATTCTCACTCAAGCCTGATCCACTAAACAATTGCCTACCTTTCTCCTTCCCCACTCCCTCTGTTTATAACCAACTACAATAATAAACTCCCAACTAATATACCCTCAATGCCCTAATTCTTTCCTAATAGTATTCCTGTCACATTATTGTTGTATATTTGCTCGTGCAATGAATATACGCTCAAAACTGGTTAATGATTTGTGGGATTTTGATAGGAAAAAACAAAGATAACTACCAAGTAATTCGAGGTGCTTGGATCCTCTCTTTATTGTGATCGCTCAAGGCCTAAACCAGCTAAATCAATGTTAACCTTCCCCTTTCAGCCTCACTCTATTGTTAACAAATTATCATAACAACTTCTCTGGACAATTAATAATTTGCCCTTAATACCTTAACGATATTTGTAACTCTATCCTAATGCAGTTACTATCAGTTTTCCTAGTTGTCCTTTTCACATATCAAATGGCCAACAATTCTGAATATCTTGCGGCCAAATATCAGAAGCTGCCTAAAGATGGGCTTGTTTTTCTTTCGTTGCCTTTACCGTTCACTTGAAACTAAAAATAGTAGCAGAACTATTGCTTTGCTTCCTCTCTGTTTTTCTTTCAGTAGGTAACACAAATACCATTTGCTTATACAGGATGCCTCTAAGAATGGGCTTCGCTCTTAAGTTTTGTTGATTGGAAACAAACCATCAGCCACCAGGAAAATGTATTGACAATGGGAACTGAATCAGGTTGGACATTGATGAAAATTATTACGTATTCCTGAAGGGGCCCATCTCATGACTCATTGTTTCCCCTGAAAGTAGCCGTCTTTGTCCATCCAGAATCTGTAGATTGAAGTGGGTAGGATGTATAATGAAGCAGATGATGTCATCTTTATGAGGCTTATTAGTATAGTAATATACAGAAAGGCCGGGGATGTCTCGAAGCTACCCCAATTAATAATATAACTAGGAAAAGGCATCTGTGTGTGATGTGGAATTGTCTTAGAATTGTCTTATTCTCTTTCAGATAGCTGCAAATGCTATATATATATATATATATACAATTTTATACTAGATGGAGAACTTTTTGGATTAGCCATGATGTTAGTCTTATTTTTGGATCGAATAATATTCACCCATTGTAAAATCAGAGTTTCTGTAATTTACCACCAAAATAGTTGTTCAAGGATAAAATGCTCTATTATTACATCTTTGTTCATGATTAAGAATTTTATGTACATTAATTTAACAAGAACACAAAAAATAGTTTACGGTTTATGAACAAGATTTGCTCAGAATTCATTATCTGAATCACTAGAACTCCCTCTTGACTTGTCTGACATAAAATTTGCCGGCAGGTTAGGGAAGATGGCCTTCGATCTCACCGGCGATGAACCCACATTTACTGTCGACGATCTTCTTTTCTGGAGATTTCTAGAAATTTCCACACACACCCGATCTACCATTTCTAGAAAATCCTTAACTATGGTGAAGAATTGAAGCCGATTTGATTCCTTATCTCTTGAACTTCCAGCTTGATAATACTCTGTTGTCTTCATCACGAGCTCCATCACCTTCGTCTGTTCTTCTCTCACCACCTTCAGCTCACTCTCTGCTGCCTCAAGAAACCCTCTCATTTCTTTCCCAAACCCACCTCCATTGTTCCCAATTTGAGCCATGAGCTGCCGGATTTCTGCAGTTCGGCTGGTCAGAGACGTTCCGGTGTTGGCGAAGCTCTCATAGTCGATCGTTGCTGCCTTCTTTACATTAGAGAACTCAGCGCTCAGACCTCCCACCACTGGCAACCCCAACATCATGTATTCATTTACTCTGTCCTCTTTCGAAGATGAATTATCGGAAGTACTAACGCTGCTGTCGCTGGCATGGCTGGTGTTACGGCTCAAGCTCTTGTTCCTATTTAAAACACACCTTTTCCCTTCTGCTCTGATGACTTCTTGCACCACAAAGTGAAGCAAAGTGGTTTTCCCATCAGTGCTTCTAACATCCGAGAGCTTCCGGAGAGCTGAAAGGTTGAAAGCTCTGGCATTTCCTCTTGCAGTTCCCGCATTCAGCCGATTCCCAGCTTTGAGAACTGCTTCAAGCAGTTTCAGAAACAGCCCTCGAGTTCTAAGCTCCTTGCAGGCCGATTCCAGAATTTCTAGAGATTCCTTTAGATGATGAATATCAGAGCCGAAAGTCAATCGGAAAAGCATGGCGTTGAACCGCGCAAAGGCAGATGGAACCGATTTGAGGAGATGGTAAAGGAAAGTTTCGGCATCAGCAAGCTTTTGAGGGTCTCCTTTGTAAGCAAGAATTTGAGAAATTTCTTCTTGTGTCAGAGTAATTCTCGTGAGTTTTTCAAGAATATCTGTTTCGAGGCCTTGGCCTTCGTTGAGCGCATCGAGGATTTCGTTGCGAGGAATGGTCAAGGACTTGACTACAATGGCTATGTTCTGTGACTTTTTGGGTTCAAGAATGAAAGTCTGCGATGGCCCTGAGTTCCGGCCAGTGGGGATTACTGAAGAATTAGCCTCACTCCGGGGGGACTTCCGGTTGGTTGCGACGTATCCAAACAGAGCTTCCATAAGATCCCCATCAAATCTGTAGCCAAAACAAGAAATGAATCAGTACTCGAATGAATTTGCTCAAGAAACAAGAATGGTGTTTGAAAAGATGATTACTTGAAAGAACCGGCTTGCATTTTGTCCCAAACCATGGAATGATCGGCATTTGCGGTGTTCACTTTATCCCAATGCAGAGGTTTCATTTTAACCTGACCATTGTCGGCCGATGTAGAAGATTCTCCAGAGGATTTACCCTCTTTTTGAGGTGCAGGCCGTAACGGCAATTTGGAACTGCCGGCCTTGGGCGGCGGCGGTGCTGCCGGATTTGCCTTGGCCACTATTGGAGGGGGAGGTGGGGCTGCTGAATTGGTCTTGGCTGGAATGGGAGGCGGTGGCGGCGGTCTTGAATTGGTCTTGGTAGCAATGGGAGGAGGCGGCGGTGGCGGTCTTGAAACGGTCTTGGCTGGAATTGGCGGCGGTGGTGGTGGAACAGAGCACTTATTGTTAGGAACAGCCATGAGAGATTGTGACGGAGGTACCGGAATTGCCGTTGGTTGCGGTGGTGCAGATGATGAAAGAATTGAACTGCTCGATGGTTTTCCAACTTCCTGAACAGACTTCCCAGTAAATGGCGGAGGGTTGTTAATGTGGGGCGGTGGCGGAGGTGGCGGAGGAGTAACACGACGGGGTTCTTCATCTTCCGGTGAAATTTTAACATGAGAACTCGAAGATTTTCCTCGAAGTAAAGGAATCTCTTGAACAGGCTCTGACTTTTTGCTTCGATTTGCTTGAACATTTCCTTCTCCATCACCCCGATCAAAGCTATTCTTAGATTTCCTTCTTTCAAGTCTCTTCCAATAAATCACATCCAACCCATCTTCATCCACAATAAACCCCTTAAGATTCCCATCAACACGCGCAAATTCATTCCGAGCAACCGCCGGCTGCGACACCGGCCCCTGACCCGGACCCGAATTCACCTCCTCTGTTTTCTGTTTTCTTCTGACCAGGTATCTCTGGATTAAAAAGAAGAACACCGTGGAAATCAGAGCCATGCCCACTGCAGTGATAGCCACCGCCGTCACGATGGTCCTCGTCGTCGACGACGACGACGGGGGCGGCAGCGGCGGCGGCGGATGGTCAGGTAAGAACGGTGGTGGAGGAAGAATTGGGTAGAAAGTTTCGATATTTTGAGGTGGAGTGTCTTGGCAATAAGAAACAGGGGAAACAGAGAGGAAGAGAAGTAGGAGATGAAGAGGCCATGGCTGACGGCGAAGGTGAAGCTGAAGCAGCATAGCCATGGCGGAATTGGGCGATGAGAAACAGAGAGAGCGGGGGAAAGGTAAAGGAAATGCAGCAAAAATATGGCAAACGATGGAAGCTTTGAAAATGAAGGTAAAAAGAGATGGTCGTGTGTGTTTTGGAGTTTGGTGGCTGACAGTTTCAATGCGAGCAGTTAGTTGAGTTGTTGTTCTTCTTCAATGTAAGTAAATTCCTCCAATTAATTTCTTTATAATTTAAATTTAAATAAATAAATAAGTTGCCAAAAAAGCTTCTATTACACAGCTGGACTCAGTTATTTAATTGAAATTGAAATTATTATATTCCCACTTTTGAAATGTGCGTTACGCGTTAATTTAACCTTTCAAAACAAATTAAAAAAAAAACCATAGAAAAAGTAAATCTTCGTTGATTAATAATTGAAATGATAATGTTATAAATAAAAAATAATGAAATAAAGAGGGAAGGAAATTAGGGTTTGGATGGATGGAATGATGATCCCGTCAAAGTCAAATGAATGCAAAGCCCGACCGAGTTGACGTTGACAAAATTTAATACAACTCGCTGTGGCTGGGTGCGATAATCATAAATTTTATAATACCATTATTATAATTAATTAATTATTTATTTATTTAATGGTATTCTCAAATTATGAAGATTTTTTTCTCTAAAAAATTTAATTTTTCAACCGACATTTATCGAAGAAGTTGACCAAAATTGTTGCAATTTGCCATTGGTTTATAAAGTTGTTTTTTTCTTTTTTTCTTTTTTTCTTTTTTGGAAAATGAAGTAAAGGATATTGAGAGGCATTTAATTTGTTTGAAGGTGAGGGAAGATGGGTGAGGGTAGGAAGTAGGTCACCAACTTTGATTCTTTTATTTGGTCTTTCTCTCCATAATTTTTAATTATTCTATCAACTTGGGTTTCAATAATTGGGGCACTAATTTCCTATTTAATAATAATAATAATAATAATAATAATAATAATAATAAACCTAAATTTACTTTAAACCACATTTTTTGTGTTGATGCTGAGTTTCTAGAGATTTTTAAAATATTCCACAAATTTAATTGGTAAAAATGTATATTAAAAATAAAATTGAAATAGAATACTAAATTATTTAAACCAATTCTATTCAGCTTAATTTAAGGACTGAAATGGTAATAATTGAGTGAATAAAAAAATAAAAAGAAAAAAGTATATCCATTGGTATAACCCTAAGTTGAAGATAAAAGATTAGGTTTTGCAATATTGGAGGTGGGAAACGGATCCAAATTTTGGGGGGAGGGGGGGGAAATGGGTGAGTTGTTGACATTGATGCCTCCATGCTTCCCTTCATTGGCGTGCATACAGACATTGACCGACTCCTCCATTACCTTCAAATTGCAATGTGAAATCTCCTCAATTGTAAACGCTCTCCCATCTCCAAACAACTTAAAAGTCCTACCTTTTCTTCCCTGTTTTAAGATAGGTTTTTTTTGCTGGCACACCACCTAGTGTCTAGCTCTGATATCATGAAATTCTACATTGGTTGTAGAGGGAAAAATGCTGAGTCTCTAAGGATTGTGAGACCCATATTCGTTGGAAGGAATGAAACATTTCTTTTAAAACGGTAGAAACCTCCCTCTAGTCGACAGTTGTAAAAACCTTGAGGAGAAAACCATGAGGGAAAGCCCAAAGGATAATATCTAATAGCCGTGGCATTTGACAAATGCCACCCGCCCTTAGTCAATGAAACACTACCCAAAGGACAATAATTAATACACCTTGATTGTATAAAAAAGTTCTTTTTAAAAAATTAAAAAAAAATGGAGAAATTTTCAGATCAGGGAAAGTGAATGGCATGATTGTTAATGGGCCTTCCATAAAAAAAGGAAAAGCCCATTTTCGATCTGTAAAGGCAAATCCTAATTTGAAGTAGGTGATGGGCCACTTAGTTGGCCCATCCATCTAATCTCAGGACCACACACACACCGACAACCTTTAAACCTCGACTCTCTCTTGGCTTCATGTCTCCTGACAACATAAGAATCCAATGACTTTTCCAGCCCAAAAAAAAAAAAAAAAAAAACCAACTTTATTTATTTATTTATTTATTTTTAAATATTATGAAAATTCATTGAGTTGGACTTTCTTTTTCATCAACTTGATTACTATATAACCAGCCTATATTTTGTATGAAAATCTTTTTTTTTTATTCAATTAGATTTTTTGTTTGAATTTATTATATATTATTATTGTTGTTGTTGTTGAATTCATGCATTTTTTTTCCACGTCATAACCATAAAGAAAGTAGCAATTGAATTATATATTCTGTAATGTTAATAATTAATTGACCAATTTTATAATTCCAAAGAAAATTAACCCCAAAATGACAAAATATTCATAGATAATTTTTCAATTTTTTTTTTTTTAAATATATATTTATATGATTGAACTCTATGAATTGTACATCACGGCTCATGCCTTGTCCCCCGAAATGATCGGACAACCCCAACGCGTTGCGGTTTAGAAAATAACGGCGGTAACCTAAACGCCAACACTTAACGGTGACAAAACTGGGATTTCAAACTAATAACCGTTAAAACTGACAGGACAGGGAAGGGAGAAACAAAGAGGAGGAAGATGTTTAAATTTTCTAAAATAATAACAAGGGGGGATGATGAGCTGCTGTTCTCATTTAGATCCGTCGTCGGATTGGGTGGACGTCGGTGAAGACGGCTCTGATGGGGACGGCGTGGATTGAACCGAATCTGGCGGTGATGAAGACGATGGAGAAGAATCGGATGAAATGGACGGTGATGATGATGATGATGGAGAAGAATCGGATGAAATGGACGGTGATGATGAGGCTTCATCACACGACGACTCTCGTACCGTTCTTTTGTTCATCCAACTTATTTCACTTCCGGTCTTTTCGTCCCCCACCATATATTCCCTCAGCCGTTTCACATCCGATAATTTCACCGGCTTCACTATGAAATCCTCTGCTCCTTCCTCTAAACACCTGTCTATCCTCGCCACCACGTTTTCCGACGACATAATCACCACCGGAATCTCTCGCAGAGTTGAAGATTCCTGTTCATCACTCAGTTTAACACTCCATTTCCCACTTCCCTTCTTCGAATTTCAATCAAAAGCTAGAAATTATACCTTTATTTTCTTGAGCAATTCGTAGCCTGTCATTCCGGGCATACAGTAGTCGGTAATGATCATATCCACCTTCAAGCTCTGTTTTTTCACAAACCCATGTCCCAAAAAGTTCATAAACGAAAACCCATAAGAAAACGACTTCAAATTTACAATTCCCGGATCACTTACATCGAAACCCACTTGGGAATTCGTCTCATCTTGCAATCCAAGATATTGTAGAGCTCTGATTCCACTATCCACAGCAGTAACTGAAAAAACCCAACAAAACCCATAAATGAATTTCCCAATAAACAATCAAAATTATAACAAGGTAGGAACTGACCTCGGCAGGCGGTGAGGCGGAGGAGCCGCTCTATTACTTTACGGTCGACGAGGCTATCATCGACGGCGAGAACATGGACTTCGGAATCAGAGGTGGGGAAGCGATCTCGAGTGTCAATTTGATCGGACCTCCGCCGGCGGGAGAAAACAGGGGTTCTAGCCATGGATTGGGAGAGGGAAATTGATGAAGGTTGAAGAGAAGAGGGGCGATGGAAGAGGGTAATATAAAGCGGTTTATGAAGTGGGAGGGTTAAAACAGAGGACAAGACGGTATGTTTGTGTCCTTAAGAAGTCCCTATCGGGGAAATCAAACCTCTCCTTCTCTGAGAAATCCCAAATCAGCTCTTTTTAATATTTTATTTCACTTTCCTTTTGATTTTAAACTAACGTTTAAGATACGGAGGATGAGATTCTCAAATCCACTTGGGTCAGATCTCCAAATAAACGCAATCTGCCCGATATCTCCTCCTCGCCACCCCTGGTTATCGTGTACGAGATTTTAAGCGACAAGGGTTTTTTTGGTCAACATATTGGACTACGTGCACCCGCGTTGGAATCAAATCGAAGTAGGTTGATTGAGTTGACCGAGGTCAACCAAGGACGACACGACGCCGTCAAATCCCAAGGGAAGAAATGACCGAGCAGTTCCCTAACAGACCAGACACACCATCTGCTCTGCTCTAATCGGAGTCATTAACTAACACAAATTACTGCGGTGAAAATTTTGTTGGGACTTACATAGTCGTGGACGTGGGTTGCGGAATGTAGGACACGTGGCGACCTCATGGTTTTACATTTAACTAAAGTTAAAAAAAAGAAGAACGTAAAAGTCAAAAGGGTAAATAGAGAAAAAAACAAAGAGAGAGAGAATTTGAAGATATGGAGGAGTCCCGATGAAATCTAGTGTGGGACCCACGACATCTTAAATATTAATTAAAAAAGGAAAATTAAACAGAAAAACATTAAGAGAAGAAAAGTACTCGACTCGACTTGCCTTGCCTTGCCTTGCCTTCCCAAGATTGATTTGCCTTTGGGGTTTCTCGTAGTCAGTTCAGTTCTTCCCTTATTTTCTATTTTGTACCATTATTGTGGAAGCGTTTTAAAATTATGAGATTGAAGTTAGCAAGTCGGGAACAAAATATTCGAGTGTTGAAACCTCTTCTGCTAATGGATATTATCCGATGTAATCTGTTACGTATCGCTGCAACTTCACAGTTTTAAAACGCGTCTGTTAGAAAGAGGTTTTCACGTCCTTATAAAACACGTTTCATTTCCCTATCACCCAATGTGAGATTTCACAATCCAGCTCCCTTGGGGCCTAGTGTCGCTTTAGCCCGTTACATATCGTTGTCAACTTCACGATTTTAAACCCGTATGTTATGGATAAATTTTCATATTTTTATAACTAATGTTTCGTTTTACTTTCCAATTGACGTAAGATTTTATATTTTGATTGGAAACCTACAAAATAAAACCGAAATAAAACAATATATGCGATCTAGAGTTTGACTTGTTACAAATAATATATATTTAATTATGGGTAAATACAAATTAAAATAAAACTTTCAAATTTATGAAGAATACAACTGAAAATCTTTCTAACAAGAACGAGCAGTATTTTATTTAGTTTGTAAGTTGGTCGGTATATGAAAATTAGTTAAATAATTTTATAACCGAAGTAGTCATTTTCTGCGTACCTTAATTTAATATTCAAAATGAATTAAAAATATTTATGAAGATGAAAAGAAAAGAAAGTGAGTTAGTAAATTATTGGGTATATACAGTTGTTAGATATTAAAGTGTTTAGTTGTATTATTTAAATACCTTCGTCCACTAGGAATTACCTACTCGGTTGTAGATAGAGTGCTAACCTACTATTCAAGTACTCACAAATTATAGACAAATTCAAGTGTAGGTTGAGTCCCGTCATTCGTTCATTAATATTTCTAACCGTACATTTGTTTTTCCTCCTTAAATTTACGTCTTCTACTATCTTTCGGACAAGTTCATGGTTTTAGTTAAGACATTTTTTAAACTATACAATAAATTCAACCGGCTGAATAATTATTTATTCGTGTATACTTACTAATCTTCAAACTTTAAATTAAAATTTAAAAATTAAATTCAACCAGGGTAAAAATCTTTATATTTACTTAAATGCAAAAGTTTAAATTAAATTAGAAGATTAGTATGAAAAATATACATTTTTATTTGTAGGTAAATAATTAATTTTGATGCAATTGTGATGCGTCTGGCAAGACAAAAAGAAAGACGGCGGAAGCATGTTTATTATTATTATTATTATTGTTGTTGTTGTTTGGAATTATATTTATTGTATGGAGCTTCCCAACGTCCCAAAAGACAATTCTATTATTTTAAACAAAATTATAAACCAATATAAAAAAGGAAAATAAAATACAAAATTCATTAGATGTTCTTTCATTTTCCACGTAGACTGTAACGTGTTCCATTAATTTGGAATTAAAAAATATATTTTATACAGATATTAGAATCTTATATATGGCAAAGCATTTGAAGTAGAAAAACAGAACATAAATATTTGTTCACTCTGGACACGGCAAAGGCACAAAGAACATAGAACACGACACGATGATTATAATAATTACAATTCCCAGGAAAATTAAATTAAAAAAACAAAAAAAAAAACATAATGGGCTTAGTCAAAATGGAATCTTGATCTAAGTTTGAGATTATGGGCCCACTCCCCATCACCAATGGCCACGTTTATTTCACAATTTGTTTATTCACCGTATTTCGTTAATCATAAAATTAGCCCAATAACGTCCCCTCTGTACGGTCGTTATACAAAACAAAAAAATATAATTCTTTTTAATTTAGGATAAACAGGAAATAAATATATATTCTTTATTTTTTTAATATTTTTTTTATAGCAATGCCTTTCACTCGAACTAGGGTTTTAAAACGGTCCATATTCCACGATACTAGACATTTTTATGCTCTTTTATTATTATTATTATTTTCGTATAAAATGCTATTTAATTCTAAAAGATATAAAGTTTAGAGACTCGAGCGAGATTAATATATTTAATAATAATAATAAATAAATAAAAAAGTGGCACCCCAATCTTTGGAGGACTCCCATTGATTTTGTTGTTTCGAAATTTTGTATTATCCAATCTGTTAGATCACGACAACACACCAATCCCATTATCTTCTTCCTTGTCTTGTCATTATAAAATCAAAATAATAATTATTTTTATTTAATTTTTTGGTGGAATTTTTATATATTATTGGTTGATTTAAGTTTTAAATCAATGTTTGATTTGGTGGGATACGAATATTTTGTATGTTTATCTATGATTTTCTCTAAGATTTAAAAAATTAAATAAAATAAATACAACAATATTTTTTTGGGACATATTTATTATATCTTCACCGACATAATGTGTTATCCGCAATAGGATTATCCAATGATAACGGGTTAATATGAAAATTAAGTATAAACACGATGATTAAGTCAAAATCAAAATAATTTGGATAAAGAAAAAGAAAAAAGAATCCAAGAACTATCCGACCTTTTGAATTACAACAAATTCACATGCTTAAAAAGCTATGCCAATTGCTACATGCTGCTTTCATCCGGTAATATTATGTCCCCCCTCTACTTTATATTTATTTGTTTAAAAAATATATATATTATCATTTGCCAAAAATAATGACAATAATGAACATAATTAAGCATAGAGTTACAACTTAAAATATAAGTATGAAAAGTATATTTTATTTTATATTTTTTCACATATTGCATTAATAGATTTACTCATATTTATTTATTTATAAAATTTTGTATATTTAAAATTCCAAAAAAATTATAGTAACATATATTTTTAATATTATTTAAAAAAAAAAAATATATGTAGTCTCTGTTGATTTTACTTTATAAGTTTATTTCACATGATGTTTTTATAGCGTGAAAATTATTATTATTATTTAGTTAATCAATAAAATTAACATAATTTTTATTTTTAAGTTCGGCGGTTTATTTGGAAAGTTTTTGTAGGAGAACTCCCCCAATGGACCGGTTACTTGCACAGATCCGAGTTACGGTCCAGAAGAATGGAAGAAGGAGGAGGCCCAAATAGGCCCAATTCCAGTGCTATCATTCGATTCGAGGCGCGAAAGAACTCATCTGGAACCGGGAAAAAATGGAGTGTGCCGGCAAGGGACGAGGAAGTCGTTGCATTGGCCCGGCGATTCGACGCTGTGGTCGCTGCGGAGCTGTTGCTTACTGTTCAGCCGATCACCAGGTTCTTTTTCTGTTTACAAACCTTTCTGAATTTTGACATATGAGTTCTGTTTTAAGCTTTAAGACGATTCTACGACATCGTAGGAACTGTAGAAACTTTGATAGTTTGAAATTCACCAAAATTTGAGTGAGTTACTCTAAGGTGTAGCTTAAAATAGTTGATAATTGGTGTTGCTCTTTGAATGTCTTTTAATTTATGCTTCAACATCTTGTAAGACACGGTGTTCTGAATCTGAAAAAGAACACCAGCTGCAAGGTTATTCTACTTGCCTATTGCTACTGAGGAGGATAGGAAATGCCACTGGAGCTGTAAAGTTACTTGGCGTATCCTGTCGCACCTTTTCATTTTGTAAGCCATCATCTTATTTAACAATTGTTCATAGATTAAACATTGGAATGATCATAAAGATGAATGCAAAAGGTTTGAGCAACAAATGAAGAGAATAGATGCCTTGTACGAGTTTCCTTTCACATTTTCCGAGGAGGCTGTTCAGGTATCAATATCTTCATAGGATATTGCATCCTTTACCCTAAATATTCGGCCATAAAACTGATTTTACACTCTACTTTTGAACATAATTTGTTGAACTGCCTTTGCTGTTGTTTTTGTTAAGTTGTGTCAAAAGCAGGTGAGTAGGTGTTCATTCTTGAGCAAAAGGGACATCCACAAAGTCGGAATGTGGTTATATGAGTGTCCTTGTGGAGAAGCTGCTACATCCTATGATTACTCAAGGTCTCTATCTGCAAGTTGTTCTATTTGTGGAGGGACCTTTGACATTCACCATTAATTATTTCTGCCATTTCTATTTCACTTGCAGATTAAATGATAGTTGGGTTCTACCTAGAATCTCTTGTCCATGTAGTGGTACATCTCTCTCCTAGCTCTGTTCTGTGAAGTTAAGGCCTCTAGAAATAATCAAATGAACATGCAGAACCGCTTTCCCCAATAACAAAACGTTTACACAGTTGGAAGGACTATTATGATTGGAGATGCATTCCCCTTCACTCTCCTGCTGCTTTGCTTCTTCATTGGGTATGTTACAACTAGATGAGGTTGGACTCTAATCAAGTTATTCAGCATCATAATCAATCTCACATAATATATTGAAGTTTTAACTTTGGTCCTAATATGACTTCTCAGATTTACATCTCGTTCAATATTCTAGATTCTATTTAGTATGGATTCTAAGAAAAAAAAAAAAAAAACTTTTGTGTCCAGCATCCTTATATGTGGGCTTGTCATTATCTAAAAAGTTCTTTTAGAACGAAATTTGTAAAATAATTGGTCCAAACTATTGGCATGAAATTCAAATAGTTTGCCTGAAGAAATTCTGATTTCATTTAAAGATATTCATCATAGGATGAACATTTATGTGCCCTCTATCTCTCAATTCAGCCACTTACAATAAGTTATGCTATGGAGGTTGCTGGTTTGGAACCCTTGACTCCAGAATTTGGTGACACATTACGCATACACTATTTAGGTATGATTTATCTCCAAGCTTTTTTTGGACATCCGGCTCATATTGGATGTTTATTTTTCATTTGGATATACTAGCTATAGAATGTAACTCTGGTTGTGTAACCATACTGGATATCTAATTAGATGCTTCTCTCATGTTAAGATACTGACTGCAACAAACAGACTTTTCTTATATGCATTTTTTTTTAAATCAATATTTTTCCTGTTGGTTAGTCTTGAATACTGGAAGGAAATTTATTGGGTACAAATTTGTTATAGAGTTCCAAATGTTTTTGCACTGACATAAAATAGTTCTTGATATGACTGAAGTAAAGTATACGCAACTCTGCTGTTGGAACTTTTCGAGCATATTTTATACAGAACATCGTGTTCAAAGGATCTGCTTGCTGTTGTGTGAATCCATTCTTGATGTTAGTTTTCTGGTTCTCCGATGTATAACGTATCTGGAGTGATGAAAGCTGCAGACCTTATAAAATTGGGGATCTTATGTATTGCCGGACTAAACATTGGAGAACCATTACTTTACATGTTTATTTTTTCCTCTTAGAAAAATGGTCTATAATATCATTGAATTTTACTATGTATACTTTCTTCATTGTGCCCCAATTGATCATTAGCACATCTTTTTGTTAGAAGATAATGTACTTGCTGGGCATTTCTTTGCCAATTTCCACAGAAAGAGTGGAGACCAAGAATTGGAAATAAAAATTTAATATTGCAGTGCCAAAATATTAGCGCCTGCAAACTACTAGCGATGTATGTGGACTAAACAAACTTACTCTCGTTGAGAGGTTCTTATCCATTCAAACAAAATTATAAGTAAACGAATAACTCTCTACATTCCTTTTCTTGAAGCTCCCTTGCTCCGATAGAAATTAAGAATGATTGAAATGCATGTCCTGAGCTCCCTGGAGATTCTGACCCTCGCTGAAATCTCCAAGGTCATGTTATTGTTGTTGTTAGCCTTAAAACTTATTATTATGGCACTTCCGTCCTATATATTGGAATGGCAACACATGATAAAGTTTATTATTAGTGCTGTTTCCTTTGTGATAATTCCATTGCATGTTGGTTGTTTCCCACCTTGGCAGGACACTGGAATTTTGAAACTTTTTCTCTCTCTACACGATGATTTTGTGTATATTTTAGGAATATTTTCTGCCAGTTGAAAAAACTTTATTTAACGATGCGACTGAGTGATACTCAAACCCAGACATACAGACCTACATCATGAAGTTCGATTATATCTTTCTATTAGTCTTGTTATATTTCATATTTAATTTCATTTTTTGGGCTCAATGCCATCAGGGCCTGAGAAGGAGCTTTTACAGCTCTCTGTCTTTGCTGAGTTGCTTGCACTTTTCCCCGGGGTGACAATACACATAGAGCTTGTTGGGCCTAGAATTCCCGAAGAAATGTAAGTTGTATTTCTTGAAGACAGGATGGATTCAAATAAGTTACCTTTACCTCTAGTCCTTTTCTCACATCTTTACTGTGTCTTTGGCTATTAACTATCAATTATGAAACATTATAAATTACAATATCAGAAAATCTTTTAAAACTGGCACTTGATTTTTCCTTGGTGCTTTGGGATTGCTAGGGATGGTGAGAGCATTGACCTTTCCAGTTATGCTAAATGCCTACAGATGGATTGTGTTTGCAAATATTCAAGCAAAGACGTCAACAGGGGTGTATATTCTGATAAACGTCCAAGGTTGGCGTTGAAGCTTTGGAGAGGGCTTTACCATGATTGTTACAAAGCCATTACCGAAGTTAGTTTCTTTCTCGAACTCCCTCCCTAAAGAAAACAATCTTCTAGTGTTTCAGTTATTTCTTTCACGCTCACTTTTCATCTTACATGATCTTCCGGCTGCTTCTCACTACTTGTTTTATCGGGACAGAATTATCATCCTCACTTAATCATTGCTCCAAATGCTGGAATTGCTGCCTATTCCAGTTGGCTACCTACTATTGTATGTTGACATTCTTGGCCAACGACCATATGATTTATTGCATGTAGTAGTTTTAGGCATGTAAATTTAGACTTAGAAGTAAAACTGTATAAATTGAGCATTTTCTTATTTCTTATACTCATTATCTTACTCAATTCTTTGGATGAACGTAACAGGAACTTATTAAGAAGATAAATGTTCCAGCAATCTTTTCTGATTTCTGTGAAGAAGCTTGCCATCTTGGTGCTTCTTGTTTGAGCTGTGTGATAGGCCACCCCATTACGTTCCCGGTAAGTCCACCGGTGCCCCTCTTTTAACACCAAGAGCATCACTATCAATTTGGTTTTGTTTTCACAAAACATCCAACCACCTTGCAGATTCAATTAAATCCATTCCGGCAACCAATAGCTATTGAAGACACTGCTCTGTTTCTTCCTTGCTATTCAAACTGCTTCTTGTACGGTGTTTGAATCGACCAAAAGTACCAGTTTTACTCCGCCAACTGTGTTCCAAACTCAGGTCTATGCCTCTTGCGCTAGAGGATTGACTAGGTAAATCAAATGGTTGCTAGGATATTTTAAGTTTGTCTACATTGTCAATATATCTCAAGGTTTTGCCGCCTTGGGTATTTGAGCAGCCATGTGCTGCATCATTGACCGTTTTCTAGATTGATCGTTTTTTTTTTTGAAGTTCAAAGAGTAGTTGCTTACAGACTTGATCAATGATTCTGCCTCTAAAGTCTAGGGTTGTGCATCATTTCATTCGCATATTAAAATGCTGGACTAACTAATAGTATATAATATTATTATTCGATAGCATTTCTTTAATCATTGACCCGTCTAATTGAAACTAACTTTTGGCCTTTTGATTTCAAGAATGGCTGTTTGTTTGAAAATAGACATTCATGAACATCTTTGAAATCTATACTGGCTTCGATTTCTGTGATTGGGTGAATGTGATTTGAGGTATGAGAGTAGCTTGGGATTAAAGCCTTTTGTATACAGTTGATGAACAGTAGTTTGGGCAATGTTTTTTTTACAAACAAAACTTCATATAATACCTATTTCCAGTCCGTGGTTGACTTCGTTTTTGTTTTAGCTTGATTCTTAATAATTATCTCCGATATTCTTCTTCTTCTTTTCTCTTACAAAAAACACGATGGTATAGTTGAGTGGGTTAGACGAACACTAACTCTCTACAATGGTATGATATATGAACATTAGACTCTCCACAATTGTATGATATTTTCTATTTGAGTATAGCTTTCCTGGTTTTACTTTGGGATTCTCCAAAAAACCTTACACCAATGGATGGAGATGGAGAGAGTATTTCTTGATTAAAACTTATGATCATTCTCTAAATGTAGTCGTTTTCATCCTCCAACAGATTGATTTACTCTCTCCTACCCATGTATTTATTATATTAATAATTGAATTTGATGCGGATAAAATTTGAAACAAAAAATGAAAAATATTTAATAGATTCACGAACTCTAAAGTTAGTGTTAGTGTTTATTTGATCAATAAATTCTTAAATTTAAGTTGGTGTTCAATTAACCTTGAATATTTAATTTTTTATCTAATAAGTTTTTTGTATTTAAAATTGATTAAATATTTTTAAAGGGGAGAGAAATTAAAAATTAGGCTCCCCAAATCTAATCTTGTTGTCTAATCTTAAAACAAGACATCTTAAATTTAGATTATAAGATATCTTAAATTTAGACTAAAAAATCAAAATTTGAAAATACCTGTAGACTGGCCACGTATTTCGCGTATACCAAATACTGTATTTCGAGTATTTCGCGCTCGCCACGTCGTTGATAAGGCCTCTCTCCCTGGCCTTGACCAACCCCTACGTCGATCGGATCCCTCGATAGAACAGGAATTCCTCCAAATTCCTCCAAATTCCGCTTTCTCTTACCTCATTCCACATGGATTTTCACAACCAATCCCAGTCCTGATTGTTCCTTTATGCACCATTGTCCCTAGGGTTCGCTTCCCTTTTCTGTAATTTCAATCCCAAATTTTGCTTCGAATTTGGTCCAGACCTGATTCCACAAGATACCAATCCCATGTCTTCTTTACGATCAACAATATGGGTATTGGTTCTTTGCGCTTTAGCGTTACGTTTCGGTGCGAATTTGGGTCTGGCTATGAACCTCCCCTTCACGGCCAACGATGTGCTTCCGGTTCTTCCTCGACAGATATCGTGGCCGGTGCTTAATAATTTCCATTCTGCCGTGGATTTGTTGCCGTCCTATGTTGGGTCTGTGACTCCCAGTAATGGAACAATTGAGTGGAAAGGAGCGTGCTTCTCCACTAACGAAGCTCGGATTGATTTTACGGTAGGCGATAGAGGCTTGGGAGGCGGTCTTCTCCGTCTTAAGGTTTGTGATCCTTTTGTTCTTTATGGATTGCCATGTTGTTTTTAAAGAATTTCTCGGAGTTTGGGCTGAGCTTCAAATTGTTGAATGCAATTTTCTTGCATTGGCCTTGGCACGGAGGTCGTTAATTTTAAGCAACTTCGATTAGTTTGTATACCAAATACTGTTATGGTTTTGATGCTTCGTCCACGTTTTTAGTTGAATTATTAATCGAATTCTATATCCACCGGCAGAAGATTGAGTGCGTTTGTTGTTTATATTAGTGGTTTGTAGAGAGTATTTTCAAGCAAGTTTTTGGGTGGTCATCTACCATAGAATTTAGACTATTTAACGATATGTATAAGCGTGCGAACCTACATTATGACGTATATTTCTTTGTTTATTCCTTTCCCCCCCATTTTATAGACATCTGCAGCACACAGCTGGACCTGTATGGATCTATATGTTTTTGCAACACCCTACAGGGTTACGTGGGATTACTATTTCTCTGCACGGGAGCATACATTGAATTTTGGGTCATGGGAAGAAC
This sequence comes from Cucurbita maxima, assembly GCF_002738345.1. Classification (NCBI taxonomy): domain Eukaryota; kingdom Viridiplantae; phylum Streptophyta; class Magnoliopsida; order Cucurbitales; family Cucurbitaceae; genus Cucurbita; species Cucurbita maxima. The sequence goes on along the minus strand of NW_019272017.1, from coordinate 1,499,696 downwards.
CTGCTGAGTTGGAATATGTATGTTTTTGTGTTCTTGTTTCGTTATCTAATGCTCTAATTTGTAGTTTCCTTGCATATTGCTAACCATGACATATGACACTTGAGCAGGTAAAGCAACATGGGATTTCTGTTTTTCTTATGCCGTCCGGGATGATGGGAACAATGCTCTCTTTGGTAGATGTGTTGCCTCTGTTTTCCAATTCCGTATGGGGCGAAAATGCCAATTTAGCTTTTCTTAAAAAACACATGGGTGCTACATTTGAAAAGCGATCCCAACCTTGGCAAGCAACTATTAATCCAGATGATGTTCATTCTGGTGATTTTCTAGCAGTGTCAAAAATCCGTGGACGGTGGGGAGGCTTTGAGACATTAGAAAAGTGGGTAACAGGTGCTTTTGCTGGTCATACAGCAGTTTGCTTGAAGGATGAACAGGGTAATCTTTGGGTTGGTGAATCAGGACATGAGAATGAGAAGGTATGCAAGCTTCGTTTGGCCGTTTATATTTCAACAAATGCATATGACTATGAAAAAACAGGATAGTGGATTAGAAATGAAGCTCTTGAGCTTTTAATTTAAGGGGAGAATTTTCTCATGTGTCTAATAGGGTGAAGAAATTATTGTGGTGATTCCGTGGGATGAGTGGTGGGAGTTGGCACTCAAGGACAATTCTAATCCACAAATAGCCTTGCTTCCGCTGCATCCAGAGATACGTGAAAAATTCAACTCTACTGCAGCATGGGAATATGCTCGAAGCATGTCTGGGAAGCCATATGGTTATCATAACATGATTTTTAGCTGGATTGATACCGTAACCGATAACTTTCCTCCACCTCTTGATGCTCACTTGGTAGGTTTTGGTTTTCTTTTCCCCCTGTCATGTTTCTGTTGTAGCAAGTGTGCTCATTCATGTTTCGGTGGACATGGAGGAGGATATTATAGTAATGCATTTGTTGGTTATGTGTGTGTATGCATAAATATGTACATACATATCTAAGGACAATGCATGTATGAAGGACCTCTCGTGTAATTTTTCTTGCTGACAAGTTCTCGTTTGCAGGTTATTTCTGTCATGTCTATGTGGACTAGATTGCAGCCAGCATATGCTGCAAACATGTGGAATGAGGCTCTGAACAAGCGGCTAGGAACTGAGGTATGTCAGCAATCTTGACACATTAACTGTAGACAAATAAAGCGATTGAGAAAATTTTCAGCACATCAAATTTAAAGAGAACTTACTAGGATTGAATGCCAGCCTTTTTACCCCACAAAATTTCACTATTGAAGTGAAAACTAAACATTTCAAGCCTTTGATACGGTAGTTAATAGTTGATTGCCCTTCCATTGGCTATTAAGAATGAGGAAAAAGGGATCTCATAGAATTTAATTCTTGTTCACAACCCACAATCAATATGAGCACTTAAGACCACGGTGGGTTGGTGTAAAGGTCAATAAGAGTCGATCTAAATACTATAAGGGTAAAGGATTTTGAGGGAACGAGTTCTGGGAGGATTAGGCAAATGTATCAGGAGAACTATTTGTAATTAGAGTGGTTCTATTCCCTTATTTTATGGATGGCTTGAATTGAGAGATATCTCAAGCAAGTAGCAAGGTAATAGATCTTTATTTATTGAGTTATGCTCTGACATGAAAATAAAATTTCTTGGTGGTTTAGACATTTAGTTTTTGGGACGAGGGCCTTTACCCTCACATTGTTTATAAACAAACTCAAGCAAACAATAGCAGCGAAATTCATTGCACATCCTATCTCTATCCTCAAATGAAGCATAAATTATCTATAAAAACTATTTAAACTACCATGGAATAAATTATCCTGAATGCTACTCTGCGCAACTGTGTGAATACCCTTCATCACATTGTGGGTACAAGCTCGAAATATTTTAAAAATAGATCGGTGCATGATAGACCTTATTGAAGCTTGAGAACTTCTTTGATTAATGGCTGATGGACAAATGTTTTTTCTAAAATGTCTTGAGCACGAACACAATATTGTTCTCTAGGGTTCTCTTTGGAAATCCATATGCATGGTGATACAAAGCACAAAGGATCATGAAAATTTGACTGAAATCTGTTTTAGCTTCACATTTCTATCTGATTATTCTAGTTCTTCATTTATCATCCGAACTTTTACGAAATAATCCTCCAAATTTACCTGTTTTTCTTTTCATATTTCAGAAATGTCAGAGCATTTGTTGTCCTCTAAAGTTCTGTATGAAAGCATCTCATTCGTATATGATAACTTAGATTATGAAACTTCTCGTGTTCCTTTTAGGATTTGGACTTGCATGACATTCTAGTCGAGACTGAAAAGCGAGGAATTCCTTTTGACGTACTGCTTACAATTCCGGAACAAGATGAATGGGTCTACAGTGATGGGACATCTACAACATGTGTTGCCTTTATCCTTGCAATGTACAAGGAGGCTGGAGTATTTGGTCCTATATCCAGCTCCATTCAAGTAACAGAGTTCACTGTATGACTCAAAATTCTGGAACATGTTTCATAGTTAATGATCTTGCCTCTTCTTCCATAGCATTTTTGATCATTGAATTTGGCTGTTCTGCAGATTCGGGATGCATATATGCTAAGGATTTTTGAGGACAACCAAACAAACCTGCCAAGTTGGTGCAACAATGAAAGTGATAAGCTTCCCTTTTGCCAGATTCTTGGTGAGTACAAAATGGAACTTCCTGAGTACAATACCTTGAAACCTTACGCCAATATGAATGAAAATTGCCCCTCCCTGCCTCCTACATACGATCGTCCCATTCGATGTTAAGCCTGGCTTTGGCCTACATGTTGGCGAAGGCTATCTATTCAATTCTTTACGACGATTGTATAAACCATGGCAACTAAGTCTGAGATTGTACGTGGACGAAAAGTGTTTCAAACCTTCCTTTATCTGCAGCAGCTAGTTTCCCACTGGAGATTCTCTGTATTTGTACATAATTTTAGAAGACATGTTGTGGTATTTAAAAGACTGGGTGCTGATTCATAGGTTCACACAATCTCAGAATGTTATGCCCATTCATCCAGTGAAATTTGATCGTTGCTCTTTCAAATTTATGAATGTTCCCACCATTTGTCCTGAATGTCGCTGTATTTGGCACAGCAGCCACTTTGAAACTTGCCTTGATTTTTACGTCCTTTTTCCAAGGTTCAAAACATCTTGGTTTCGTCTCCAAATCAAATTCTTTTTGCTTTAATTTCCACTTTATTAGATTAAACTTCCTAATTGCACGGTTTTGAAGCAAAGTTCACATTAATTGGTCGCTATTTGGATTTGGTTGCACAGTTCAGCCATCCTAATATTGAATAGACGACTAAAGCAACTTGTAAGAACATTCAACCATGTTCATGTGCAGGAAATTTGACCACTCGTCGTCAACTTAAGTACCTTGCAGACTTAATTTGAACAAAATTTCAAATAGCCCAATTTATCAACCAATCTTATAATTTGATTTTTCTGGCAAATTCCCACTGAAAGCTTGATTTTCCCAGCCATAGAATAGTCTGAAACGTTGGGTTCTGGGAAATGGAAGATTAAAGACAAGAAATTGCATGGAAAGAGGAATGATTCATAAGTGAAATTCTGTTCAATCATTCATAAAAAGGAAAAAACACAAAGTTATTGACTGTCGAGTAGACCAAACCAGACCAGAGAGGCTTCCAACCACCCTCCATTTCCCTGCCTTTGTCCTAACTTCGGTGACTTTAAGGATCATGAAGGTTGAAAAACTTAACCCCAAATCTCTCTCATCTTACGTTTGAACACAACATCAACAACCCAAAATCTCACTTCTTTATTCGGCAACCACTCGATATTGTCAGTATTGTCGTTTTTAAAATGAAGAAAACATCTATCGAAGGTGTGAAAACACTGAGGTATTATATAACGAACTATAACGAATAATATTTACTAGCTATGTATTTAGACAAAATCAGCCACGTGTAAGGTTAAGTTAAAAGAGAAGGAAAGAGGTGGATAAGGGTCCTTATAGTATCCGATGATCTTTAAAAACAAAACCCACATTGTAAATGCAATGAAAATGAAAAATGAGCAAAAAAAAAACAACAACAAAAAGAATTCAATAAATGAGGGCGACCCACCATATTGATGACCCATTTATGTCTCTTATTTCATTCATTTTTAATACTCCACATGTTCTGATACTTAAATTCTCCATGACAGTATGCCTTGTTGGAAACACTTTTCTCCAAAAGTAGGTGTTTTTTGAGATAGAAAGTGTATGGTGGAGAAAAAAGAAGTCCTCCAATGGTGGGAGAGGGTGTGGTTATAGAGACAAACCCTACAAAGTGGGGTCCTTACAAAACATATGCCCATCCAAAGTTACAGCTTTGTGTCACTCATTCTATGAAGATATGCCCAAATCTTATTTTCGACCCTTTCTTTTTTAGTGTGTTTTTTATTGCTTTTGTAAGTATATATGCTTACATCATTCCCCACTTCTTAATATTCCTTTCTTTGCCTTTGGCTGCTTCTCTCTTTCACTATTCTATACTTTGGTCAACATTCATCAATGCTAATCCTTTACTATTCTCTTCTTTCCTAATGATTTACATTGTTCATATACTGTTTAAGATGGGACTTCTAGCAACCAAAAGGCGTTTGCTTTATCAAAACTTCCAATATCTTTCCTAAGATTGTTAGAATATTTTATGAAAAGTTGTTTGGTTACTGTTTTTTATCCAATATTTCTATAGATTTCTACGTTTTGGAACGAAAGGAAAGTACCGAATAGAATAATGGTTTGAAACAATCTCTCGAATGAGCACTCTAATCGTGAGATCCCACATTGATTAAAGAAGAGAATGAAACATTCTTTAGGAAGGCGTGAAAATCTCTCTCTACCAGACACGTTTTAAAACCATGAGGGAAAGTTTAGAAGGGAAAATCCAAAGAGGACAATATTTGCTAGTGATGAGCTTTGGGCTGTTACAAATGGTATCAGAGCCTGACACGAGGGCGATGTGTCAGTGACGTGGTTGAACCCTGAAGAGGGTAGACATTAGATGGTGTGCCAGTGAGGATGCTGGGTCTCGAAAAGGGTGGCTAGTGAGCGGGGTAGACACTAGACGGTGTGCCAGTGAGGACGCTGGGTCCCGAAGGGGGTTGGACTTTGGGCTGTTACAAATGGTATCAGAGCCTGACACGAGGGCGATGTGTCAGTGACGTGACTGAACCCTGAAGAGGGTAGACATTAGATGATGTGCCAGTGAGGATGCTGGGTCTCGAAAAGGGTGGCTAGTGAGCGGGGTAGACACTAGACGGTGTGCCAGTGAGGACGCTGGGTCCCGAAGGGGGTGGCTAGTGAGGAGGCTGAACCCCAAAGGGATAGACACGAAAGAAAACACTCTCTATCATGGTGTGCTTGGGCTCTCGCGCTCACTAGAATCGTACGAAACTATTACTATGGTGGATTTTGGTTATCCATCAAGGCAGCTATCTTTCGTTGAAGCTGATTACATCCCCACTTTCTTTGACATTTCGTCTATCTTGCCTTTTCTAATATCAATTAGTTAATTATCAACCTAATCTTCTCTTTCAAGCATTCCAATCTTTGTTTTACTTAAACAATACCCATAATTATTGCTCCCTAAAATAATAACATCAATTCCCTCTCTTTTTTCATTCAAGTGCGTATCTATAAACAAATGTGAACGACGAAATTTCTATGCATATCTATTACTATATTCAAAACCCATTTCATCTAAAAAATATCGCCTTTATGTTGTAACCCATTTCCAAATTTCACTATATATTTTCCACAAAATCTCTCTTTCTCTCTACAACACCACAATGGGAAAGAACTCGTCGAGCTATAATTTGGAAGAACACGAAAGTGGGTTATCTTCTTCAACCTCTAATGTTGAAAAAAAAGTAAAACTTTTTGGATTTGAGCTAAACCCATCAAAGAACCATGAACTTGGATCAAGTTCTTGCTTGAATGGCGAAGGCGATGAGAGTGTAAACTCTTCAACAACGGTCTGTTTTGAAAGACCAGAGCCCAAATTTGAGTGCCAATATTGTTTGAAGGAGTTTAGAAATTCGCAAGCTTTGGGAGGCCATCAAAATGCCCACAAGAAAGAGAGGCTGAAGAAGAAGAAGGAGAAGATGGAGCTTCAAGCTACAAATGCTTCCCTCACTTATCTTCTCTACACTCATAATTCTTCGCAGATTAGCTTCAGTCAAAACGGCGCTAAGTTTATCCATTTTGATGGTTCTGTGCCGCCGGCCGACAAGGCTGTCGGTTATGTGTCTTCCTCTTCTTCTTCTTGTTTGCCTGTTTGTAATGATCATAGGCGTTCTTGTAAGTCTTTGGATCTTCAACTTGGTTTCAATTGATTGTGTTCTTAATTTAGCTCCTAATTTTGTAGCAATCCAAGCACTATGTTAAGCCAATCAATGCATTTTTTTTTTGGCTAAATTATTACGTCACTATCACAATAAATTATGTTCTAGTGTTCATTATATTATGATTTGATATTGTTTTAAATAATATAGATGGTGTATTATGTATGAATATAATCCAATTATAAATAGATTCTTCCATTTAACTTTCTCTTCCGAGATTCCCCTTAAGGTTTTAAAACATGTCTACGAGAGAGAGATTTCCACACTCTTGTAAGGAATGTTTTGTGGCTCTCTCCAACTGATATATTAATGAAAATTTTTAAACTTTAAAATATTTTGAAATAAAATACAAACTCATAATTTAAAATATTTTTAAAATTTTTAAGAATTTAAGAATATTTTTTAGTTTATTTATTTATTTAACCTAAGATAGGTATTTATTTTAGTATCATAAAATGCGTATAAGTGGTATAATATATGGTTGGGTTGAATTGTATTTTAGAGCATATGATGACGTGTTGGTGTTAGGTTTAATGGAGAAGAGTAATCATTAATTAGAAGTCTCATCCTTGGATCCCATAATGCATCATTAATTAATTAATTAATCCTAAAAATCAGTCAATCCAAATCAATTAATATCATTTAAATTATTCAAGGGCATTTGACTGTTCATCAACTTGGACTTTTTTTTATATATAAATACTATTGAGATAAAAATAAAATAAAAATCAATAATTAAGGATGTGATATAGTATATTATAAACCATGATAAATTTATTAATGCAAGATTATATATTAATTAGTTCTTTTTCAATGTTCTAGAAAGAATAATGTTGTATATACACATACCATATGAAATATATTGTTTTTTTTTTTTCATATATATATGGGGATAAATTCCAAAAAAAGTATGGGGCGCCCGTAGCAAAAGTGGAGTGGCAGAATAAGTTGGTTTAGGGCTTGGGCCTATTGGGCTTTTCAGCTATGGCGGCCTGTAACAGGTGGCCCACTTCAGCTAAATCCACCTTAAAATTCATGAGTTTCACGTGCCGACACTGACCAAAACCAAACCAAACTAAACCACGCAACTCGTGACAAAATTATCAAAAGCATTCATTTTTGGTCCTCACACCTGTGGTGGCCGTATCAAATTCTGTTCGGTCTCATCCAAAATTTTCCATTAAAAAATAATAAAATAATCTCGAATTTTAAAAAATGTATTATATTATATTGTGTTTAATAAATCTCTAAAATCTAAAATTTAAAAAAGTAAATTTAATTTATGTTTATGTATTGGTTAAGTTTCTTTTAGTTAAATTACAAATTTTAATATTTTCTATTAATAAAAATGAACAGATCCTTTGAATTTTGCATTGAAATTTGGAAGTTTAAAATTTATTAGGCGGTTGAGAAGTTACTTAAATTTGTAGTTTTGTTTTTAGTTAAACATGGTTGGAAGGTTTTGATTGGCTACATTTAATTTAATTTTTTTTTTTTTTTTAATCGAGTTCGTCGAGTCAAAGGAACGCGAGACACTGTTCATCAGTTTGGTACAAATAGATGTTTGTTTCGCTTCATTATTAATTCCTCAACGATATGGAGCTTCTGTACTTCCTCATAATCATCTCCATTTTTAAGCTTGAAGCTCCTGTCCATGGAACAACCGCGAGCTCCGTTCAAACCAGTCAAAATTCTTCACTCCGACACCAAATTCTGGAGCTTGCCAATGATCCCACTACTTCAAATTGGATGAAGACGATAAGGAGAAAAATCCACGAGAACCCAGAGCTTGCTTATGAAGAATTTGAAACCAGTCGCCTTATTCGACTGGAGCTTGACAATCTTGGCGTTTCTTATCGATGGCCGGTCGCCGGTACCGGCATAGTGGCTTCAGTCGGTTCTGGGTCTCCTCCATTTGTTGCTCTAAGAGCAGATATGGATGCTTTGCCAATCGAGGTCGGATTTGGTTCATTTCATGTTTCTTATTTCCCCACTATTGATGACTGACTATCTTCTGTTCGATGAAATATCCAAACGAACTTAATCCGTTCTTCTTTATCTTCATTTTTAGATTCGGCTTAATGGGTATCAAAAATGAAACAGTTTTGTTTTTCTTAATGGATTTGATATTAGGAATTGGTGGAATGGGAGCATAAGAGCAAAGTGAAGGGGAAAATGCATGCTTGTAGTCATGATGCTCATGTTGCTATGCTTCTTGGCGCTACTAAGATTCTGCATCAACTGCGAGAGAAACTGCAGGTTCTCTAAGTACATTGCAAGTTCTTCCCAGTTCCAATAACATTCTGATTAATCTGTTTAGAAAGAAGATGATCATGACTTAAAACTGTTTATGTACATGTCCTCTTCAATGCAGGGCACTGTTGTTCTTATATTTCAGCCTGCGGAGGAGAGGGGAGGAGGAGCTAAAGACATGATAAAAGAAGGCGTCCTTGATGGTGTAGAAACTATATTGGGGCTGCACGTTATGCATAGATATCCGGTCGGCGTTGTCGCTTCACGTCCCGGAGAGTTTCTTGCAGGGTGTGGAAGCTTCAAAGCTAAGATAAAGGGGAGAGGGGGTCATGCAGCAATTCCACACCATTCAATTGATCCTGTTTTGGCAGCTTCAACAGCTATTGTTAGTCTGCAAAACATAGTCTCAAGAGAGATTGACCCTTTAGATTCCCAGGTATTTTCTTTCAGATGAACTCTTGGCTGATCTGATTATACAAACAAGATCATTTCTTTCATATCATCTTAATGGAGTGTTGAAAATTGCAGGTGGTTTCTGTGGCCATGGTTCAAGCAGGAACTGCACTCAATGTCATCCCGGACTTGGTCACCATTGCTGGAACTTTCAGAGCATTCAGCAAGAAGAGTTTCAATGCTCTCAGAGATAGGATAGAAGAGGTAACCCCCTGTACAGGTTCTTATACAGAACAGATGAATTTTCAATACACCTTGTGACTATTCATTTCTTGTGGCAGATCATAAGCGGGCAGGCAGCGGTGCATCGATGCACGGTGGAGATTGATTTCCTAGGAAAGGAACACCCGACGATTCCTCCGACTATAAACAACGAGAAAATGTACGATCATGCTCGACGTGTCTCGATTGAGATTGTAGGAAAAGAGAACACAAAGGTCTCTCCAAACTTCATGGGAAGTGAAGATTTTGCTTTCTTTTCAGACAGAGTGCCTGGGTCGTTCATATTTCTAGGCACATATAATGAGAGAATTGGAGCTATATATCCTCCACACAGCCCTCACTTTAAGATTGATGAAAATGTGCTTCCTATTGGCGCAGCAATTCATGCAGCATTTGCATACTCTTATCTCTTGAATTCATCATCAACCTCAGTCTTACTGTGACCACTGAATAATCTTCAGTCCCTTTGTTCTAATTCTATTGAAGAATCTCTTTCGAGTTCATCGACGTTTCGAGATTGTTTTTAATTAAGGAGAAAGTCTTGGATTCGTTTGTTTTTAGTAGATGTTGTTCCAAACAAGTCGGCTGGACTGTTGAATATTATTATAACATGTGAAAGGGAAGCCCAATAAACAAAGCCTGACTAGAATCAGGTGAAGAGGAGAGGGATAACAACATCCATAGAGATAAAACAACACCAAGAAGACAACAGAAAAGAAAGAGAACTATGGAATATATAACATGTCAGATCCTGTCCTTGACAATGAACATGGTAAGAAGGATAAGCAGGAGTCCAAGCACGGACGACGGACTCGTGAAGCTGGCATAGGAGCCGGGCGATGTCGGTGGGGATGGGTTCGGGGGCATGTACATGCCCGGCATAGAATTATCTGCTGCAACTAATGTGAACAGAAGAGCAAAAGAGGCTGCTAAGGCTGTGAATATGAGGTTATTAGCCATATGTATGAGTGTGGGATAGATTTTGTAAGTTTGTTCTTGCTTATTTCTGTGTATATATAGTGAAAATTTGGTGATTAGAGTCCTTAGAAGTTGTAACTTTCTGCACTGCCTTTTTATTTTTTGTTCGTTATAGGCGAGAAACTTAGTGACGATGAATCCTATTACTCAAGTTGTTCACAGCTGTTTATTAGGAGTTTGAAAAATCAAATGAAAAAGAAAATATTTATATTATAAATTTTAGATGTATCCATTGTCAGCAGCGACTCCATGGCCCAATGGATAAGGCGCTGGTCTACGAAACCAGAGATTCTGGGTTCGATCCCCAGTGGAGTCGGTTTTCGTTTTTTTACAAAACCTCTTTATTCTGTGAAATCCTAAAGCATCGAAATTTATTTCTGGGTTTTAGGGTTTAAGGTAAAATCCTTCTGCAGCAATGGTATCAAGCAAAAGGGCCTTACTGAATCTGAATAGACGGTCCACATGGGCCTCCTTTTGGACACTTGTCAATTGATACGCCAATCACCATCGCACTCTTGGACACGTGTCTTATCAAATGGTCAATCGTAGTACATAATACACAAGAAGACCACAGTCTCGTGCAGAGGAAGCTTTAATGGCGCCAAAACGAAGCAAGAGCCAAAATCTCCTTCAGGATCCACATGGAATGTTCGGAGGGATGGTCGTCCTTTTAATCGAAAAGGGGGTGCAGGCTCGCCGGTTGCAGGTTGTACATTTTTATGATCTTTCTCTTCAACTTCGTGTTTCAAATGAATTTAAAGTCGTTATTTGGGTTTTGGTTTCGTGGTTGAAGATTTGGAAACAGAAATTGGTCCAAATGGGTGCTTGTATTGAGGATCGTTTGTCGAAAAGGGTCAGCCATATATTTGCTGCAAGCTCGGACGCTCTTCTGCAAAAACTGGACGGTGAGCGTTTGGCGCGCTTTGGAAGGGTGAGTCTTGCGTTTTCTTGCTAATTACACATGTATATTCGTATGTGAGTTCTGACAATGATGAACTTTGGGGCGATCGCTTGTGAATGGTTATTGAATTAGGCTAATTACTACACATTTTCAGAAGGTTCTCTCATACGAGTGGCTAGAAGACAGCTTACGTTCAGGGGAGAGGGCGTCAGAGGATTTGTACACTGTAAACGTGGGTTTAGATGGGGAAAATGGAAGAGATGAGCCGCAGCCGTCTATTTCCAAAAAACTAAAACTGTCTCCCAACAATTCGGAAGAAGGAAGTGTTGAAAGTGGAGGAGATTCAATTGCTCCAACTCTTGTAACAAAGACTGCTACAGATCAAACAGTGACTAATCCAAGAACTTCTGATTCTCTTAATAGCAATGTATGTTTTTTACTAACAGTTCTGAAATGTGTTTGCTCACCAGTTCATGAATTAGGAGTGTTTTTTTCTGTAAATATGTGGCTTGATCATGGAAGCCTTTAAAAGAAATTTCCAGTTCTTCTTAGACTGCTCATATCTGAATGAATCATTTTGTTCTAAGAAGGTGAAACTTGTGCAGACATCTATGTCATACAGTCCACCGGATCTGAATAAAAACATAACTGACATTTTTGGAAAACTTATCAACATATACAGAGGTGAGAGTGACGTTTTTTGGACTAATTGAGGGCTCGTGTTTCCGCACCTGGTTTCTAATGGCTTGTCTTCTTTGTATTTTAAGCATTGGGTGATGAACGAAGGTCATTTAGCTACTACAAGGCAATTCCAGTAATTGAGGAGCTACCCTTTAAAATTGAGAGCATTGATCAGGTGAAACACCTGCCAGCAATCGGAAAATCGTTGCAGGATCATGTGAGTGTAGCATAATGACTGTAGTTCCAAATTTGAATTTTCAACTAACTTCTTTCTCTTTTGAGGTATTGTGTTATGTTACCTGCAATCAATCTGCTTGTTCATAGTATCATTTCCCATTGAATTGTGTGTTAGGGCTGGCCTGTTTTGGCTAGGTTATTTCTGGACCTGAGATCGCTTCCGACCTCTGCAGGACTGTATTGGAAATCCATCTTGGCATGGGGGAGGACAGGACATGTCCTTGGGTGTATATTATAGTCCTAGCTGCTTTGCAATTTGTATATGGATTGATTATAGAAAGATTGTGCATTGTCTTGCAGATTCAAGAGATATTGACGACAGGAAAGTTATCGAAGTTGGAGCACTTCGAAACAGATGAGAAGGTGGCTGCAGATTTTAAGAAAACCTTAGACGTTCTACGTTGATAAATATACATATTTATCTTTCGATGTAGTGATGATTGATGCGTTTACTATCTTTCTCCTTGTTTACTTATCATATTGTAGTTTTAACCATTGTAGGTCCGGACAATCTCACTTTTTGGGGAAGTATGGGGTATTGGACCGGCTACAGCTCTGCGATTATACGACAAAGGATGTAGAACCCTTGATGACTTGCAGAAGGAGTCATTAACCCATGCGCAGAAAATAGGGTTGAAATATTTTGATGATATTAAACAGAGAATTCCTCGCAACGAGGTCGGCTGCTTTACTCTTGCGGTTTTTGCAACGTTAGCTTATGTTTTGGGTAAATGTGTTCTTGGATTTCTGAAGTCCATCTGATTTGATAGGTTCAGGACATGGAGAGTATTCTAAAGAAGGCTGGGGAAGAGGTTTTGCCAGGGGTGAGAATTGAAACACCTCCTTACATACTCAATCTAATAAATTTGGTTGTTAATTGATATTCATGGTGCTTGTTGTTTCAGGTTCTTATTGTCTGTGGAGGATCATTTCGGCGAGGGAAGTCGTCCTGTGGAGATATGGACATTGTAATCACACATCCCGATGGGAAAAGGTTTCAAGCCCCTTTCCTTAATCACTTATGTATTATTACTCTTGAATGTCGTTTGAGTTGAATATCTCAATGTGAGATCCCACATCGGTTGGAGAGGAGAACGAAACATTCTTTATAAGGATGTGGAAACCTCTCCCTAGCATACGCGTTTTAAAAACCTTGCGGGGAGCTCCAAAAGGGAACGCCCAAATATCTGCTAGCGGTGGGCTTGAGCTTGGGCTGTTACACGAAACACCTTCTTTTGGATCAAAAGAAGTATAAGCATAGTTTATGGAGTTTACTTCTTATTAATAGTTCCTTATTAATAGTTCCTTGAGAGTTATTTTGTCTGTAATTTTAGCCATAGAGGTTTTCTACAAAGATACGTTAAGCATTTAAAGGATATGAAGTTTCTAAGGGAGGATCTGATATTCAGCACGCACAGTGAGGAGGTTTACCCATTTCTCTCTGTTTATCAGTTTATGGCTACAAGATGCAATGATATGCTTTTCTCAATCCCTTTATATATATACATTGTGAAACCATGAACAGGGAACAGATTCTGGTGTCGACACATATTTTGGCCTCTGCACGTATCCAGGAAGAGAATTACGACACCGAATAGATCTGAAGGCACGAGTCCTCTCGTTTCTAATCTTCTCTTTCTTTGGTCACTTCTTGTTTAGAATAGAATGGTAACTTTGAAATAGGTTGTTAGAAAAGTGGTGATAGAATAGAACCTAGTTCGTTTATGGTAGATTCGACCGATAACCATTATGGGTTGACCCAGACACTCACGGATATTAATATCCTATGCATTCGACTCTTGCAGGTGTATCCAAGAGACATATATGCATTTGGATTGCTTGCATGGACGGGAAACGATGTACTAAACAGGAGGTATGCTGTTTCTGTGTGTTTCGCGTTTTGAAATAGTTTTTGGAGTTGAAAAGTGCAATGCCGTTATGCATACAGGCTGAGATTAGTAGCAGAATCAAAAGGATTTAGGATGGATGACACTGGGCTGTATCCAGCAACTCAAGGATCTGGTGGTAAAAGGGTAATTAACCAATTGCCTTAGTTCAGAAGACATATGGCCTTAAAATATAGGGCTATCCCTAACTAACTCCATTGATGGGGTGATTATGCTTACAGGGTGCAAAAGGTAGTGCAAGTTTGAAGTTCGATACAGAAAAGGAGATTTTCGAGTTCCTTGGATTTCCATGGCTGGAACCGCATCAAAGGAATCTATGACTACTCTCCTCTTAATGTACATTACAACAACTCTCTAACCAATTGGGCCTAAGGAGGATTGAGCTTAAATGTGGGCCCAATATATGAAAAGCCCAAAAACATCCATGTATTGATTTGATTAATAAGAGCATCCCACACGCAATAAAGACGAATGAGGGGCTTATTAGGTAAGATGAGGCTTTCAAAGAGAGCGTCCCATAAAAACAATTAACAAAACCCATAATCTTTATTTCCTTATCACATGAATCGACACCCCATTTTGTCAAATTAAATGATTGTAATGGTTCGGTTCGGTTCGGTCCAATTTGACTACCAACCCGAAAGTAAACTACCAAAAATAATTAATGGTATTTTTAATAATTTACTTTTATTATTTTATTATTAATTTTAAGATCAGATGGAATTAAAACATTTAAAAGGCTAAAAATAATTTCATAATATTACAATATTTTTGCTTTTCTCTATCTTAATTAATAATACTCAACCTTATATTTCATTTAACTACATCTAACCTTTTTAATAATTTATTTTAATTCACAATTTATATATATATATATAATAATCATTTGGTCGTATCAAATCATTATCATGTATATTTTATTTACACGTAGTATGTAATAATAAGAATTAAAATTGTTTTTTTTTTATAATATTAATAGAAAAAATAATACATTCTTATAATATGATTTTTTGGTTGATGGTATAAATCGAGTAATGCTTGTAATCACATTAATTTAATACTTTTCATTAATTATTCCATTCAAATAATTTTGATTATTAAGGTTCATGATTAAATAATATAATTTATGACTACATAGGAGGAAAATCAACAATAATTGTGAAGTTTGTTGACTTGGCTTTTTATATTTTTAATCATTTATTTCATTTATAAAATTTTCGAATATTTTTTTTTATATCCAACTTAATCAAATTATAAAATTTTATTTTTTTGAGGCAAAAAATATAAAAATAAAAACAGAAAACGGTAATAATGATTAAAGATAAATATTATTTCAATGGCATAATCATAATAAATTTATGGAATGGATATTAATTAAGCCTATGTCACCTTCTATAGCTAGGTAGCATATATAGAACCTTATTATACCAATACGAACGGACTTTCACCTAACTTTATAGAGCCAATCATCATGATTTGCACTAAAAATATATTCATTAATACATATCCTAAGTTTGAACAACACGTTGTATTTTTCTAATTTTTATAATTTGGATATCTCAATCTATCTCACCGACCATTGTCACAAAGGATCGTAATCGAGATAAAACGGGCCCAACTCCAACTATTGCATCTTTTCATCAAACTTTAGATAAATTATACATATATTTATGGATATTTTAAAACCTCTAAAATTATTTCAAAAATGAAATAAGGGAAGACAAGAAGTGAATCGAGATACAAATTTGGAGCCTACAACGTTGAGACACGATAAGAATGTCACGATGCTCACTCTACAACCTTCATGCCACAAAGTATGCATCGAGGGCGTCTTAATGCCAATGAGGGGAATGAAATATTATTTATAAGGGTATGAAAGTCTCTCCATAGCAGACGCGTTTTAAAAACCTTGAGGGGAAATCCGAAAGGGAAAAACCCAAAGAGAATAATATGTGTAACTTTTCTAGTGATAAGAGGTCATCAAAAGACTAATCAGGTACAAATATAGTCCTTAAATTTAAGTGGGAGGTTGAGTTTCTCTTTAATATTTAAATTTAAGGACGTGAAACGGTGGCATTGATTCAAATTACCCAAGCTCTACACATTAATGTCCTTATGATAAAAAGGACGAATGCAACAACCAAAAGCACATTGGGCACCTGCACCCAAGGCCCCCATCTCCCATCAACTTGCCCAGTATTTTCTCCTTGTCTCCACCCAAACCTAGTAATGATAGACCAGCTAGTGCCATTTCACAATGATACTGTTTACGTGTAATTTTTTAAAGAAAATAGACCTAACATAGCTTAAAAATATATAATGTAATAATCAATTAAGTTGTATTTACATGTTTGAGTGAATATCATAATAAAAATTTAACAAGTAGCCTAAAATAAAATTAGTATCCAAAATTTATAAATTAAAGTATTTAATTGGAATAAGAAAAGCATTTAAAATCAAATTTGGTAAGAGGTTAATTACGGTATAGTCCCTTAATTCCAAACACAAAATAAAAATAAAACAAGTAATTAACATTGCGTTATTGGGGGTTGGATAGGAACTGTCCTCCATTGCTCAAACATTCTTGATTTGGGTAAAATGTTTCCCGCACTTTTTTATTATTATTTTCTTTTTCTTAAATATCAAATATTATATTTAAATTAAGGGAAATAAAATAAATAATATCACGATTGAATTTACATCATATATATACAGACAAAGCGATGCAACCCTCCAAGACCCAACTTCAACCAAACTACTTTTTCTTCACTTTAAACCGGCGTTAGAGATTCCGTCCAGTTCTCCGATCTCTTCTCCAGCGACTTTTGAACCTCTCTCGTTTGGAAGATGGCAATAGAATGAGGAGCCAGAAGTGGCGATCATGTCCGTATCGATTTCCAACTGCTTCTCTGATTTGCTCTGCCAGGAGGATTCCTCCGGTGTCTTGTCCGGTGAATCGCTGGGATGTTCTTCCGACCTCGACTCCCCGGCCTGCGTCGAGGAATCTATCGCCGTCTTCATCAAGGATGAGCGTCACTTCGTCCCCGATTACGACTGTTTGTCGCGCTTCCAATCTCCGTCGCTGGATGCGGCCGCTAGATTAGACTCTGTTGCATGGATTCTTAAGGTGTGAATTTCTCCTTTGCTTCTCCGATTCATTTCACAATCGCTCAGAAACTTTACATTTATTACCAAAATGCCACTATTCACGTGATGAATGTTGCGATTATACTAACAGAATACGTCGGCGATCATTAGTACTCAAAACAGATCCGTGGCCGTCGGCGAATTCGTTTGATATATTATGATTATGTAGAACAGTAAACTTTTATATTTATCTCCAGCTCCGTCGCACACGGTGGTTATATATGTACTGCGATTTTCTCTTGCAGGTTCAAGCCTATTATGGTTTTCAGCCGTTGACGGCGTATCTCTCCGTCAACTACTTGGATCGATTCCTTTGTTCACGGCGTTTGCCGGTGAGATTCTTTAGCGAGAAAAAAAATTTATTGCGTGAATTATTTTGAAGATTCAGGATGTTCGTCGCGAGATTCTAGTGATAAATAATTTATTTTGTTTCTTTTAATGGCAGTAATTGCATTTGACTTTTCAAACCATGAAAATGACTAGACTATGGCGATACTGAGCATAAAACGTAGCTGTATTCAGATTAAGACTGCAATAATTTATTTTCAAAATAAAATATCTATTTAGTCATTCACGTGACAGAACTGTTAGTTCTCGTATTTCAAGATATTTTTTGACCACTAATTAACTTTAGGCATCGTAGTTTGTACGATATGTAAAGACATACTTTTAATTTTCAACCTTTCGGGAATTGGGGAAATGTTTAATCAAATGATAAGAAGTAAATTAGAGTAAATATTATCGTGCACCTCACTTTGTTATATGGTTGCTAGAGTCTTGAAAGTACGATTTTATATTCATTATGCCTTTTACAAACTTTTGTTTCTCCTGTTGCGGCACATGCAATGTGACTATGTGAGTTAGTGCACAGTGCCGGCAAAGGAACGGATAGGATCAACTTATTTGCTTGCTTATCTCTTCTTAATAACGATGTTGATTTGTTGAGATATGGAATGATTAGTGCCAGAATGGGATATGGAATGATTAGCTTTTGTATTGTTTTCAGCAAACTAATGGGTGGCCTTTGCAACTACTCTCTGTTGCTTGCCTCTCACTGGCTGCTAAAATGGAGGAACCTCTTGTTCCTGCTTTACTGGATCTTCAGGTCTATTTGATTGGACATTACTTTTTCATTCTCTTAATGGAAAATAGTGGTGTTTTCTTTTTCTTATTTGGTGTATTATAATGTTTTTGTTTAGGTTGAGGGGGCCAAATATATATTTGAACCCAGAACAATATGCAGGATGGAATTACTGGTGCTGAGGGTATTGGATTGGCGGCTGCGCTCTGTAACGCCGTTCAATTTCATTGCATTCTTTGCTTGCAAGCTCGATCCATCTGGGGATTTCATGGGATTTCTTATTTCAAGAGCCACAGAAATTATAATATCAAATATCCGAGGTAAAAAAAGATGACTAAACTGGGCTGTTTTTAGACATAGATGATGAATATGGGTCTTGAAAGTGAAATCAAAGCTATTTATGTGGTCCACAGAGGTAATCTTTCTGGAGTACTGGCCATCGTGTATAGCGGCGGCCGCCTTGCTTTGTGCAGCAAATGAAGTCCCGAATTTGTCTGTTGTGAATCCAGAGCATGCTGAATCATGGTGCAGTGGTCTAAGGAAAGTAAGCACCAGATTGTGATTACGTCGGGCATGTGTGTTTTATGATAAAAAAAAAATGTTCAGAAGGATGCCAATTTCGAAAGAATGTTTATATTTGCAGGAAAATATCATCGGCTGCTACCGGTTAATGCAAGAGATTGTGCTTGATAGTAGCCGAATCGAGTCCCCCAAAATCCTATCTCAGTTTAGAGTGACAGTCTGCACTAGAATGAGATCCAGCGACTTATCCCCCTACTCCTCTTCTTCCTCATCTTCGTCATCACCAAACAAAAGGAGAAAATTAAATCAGAGCCTCTGGGTAGATGATGACAAAGATAACCCCGAAGAATGAGGAGTCCCAAATAAAGAGGTGGCCCAACTTTGTCCAAAAAAAAAAAAAAAAAAGAAGAAAAAAGGTAGAATCCTCGATATTTTTTGGGAGGGTTTAGATAATAAGTTAACATAACTAGAATGGTGAGTGTTAATTATAATAGCATATAGTGTAAAAGAATCTCAGAGTTGGGGATGAGCTGGGAGGTTTTAATAATTTATTTATTTTTCATAATGTTGGTGGGCAATTGCCATTCATTAATATGGCTTTGCAGATTCCCAAGGGGGGAAATGGGAGGGGTTTGTTTGATTTTGAGGGAAATAGCGAGATCGTTGAATAAGTGGAGTTCATAGAGCAGTGGAGTGGGACCTATTTTTAGAAATGATGAAATGGGCGGTGGCCATATGGGTTTCAAGTTCCAAGTTTGAAGTCAGAGCAAAAGTTTCCCATCTCCAACCAACTTATTTTGCTCCCCAATGGATGGGCAGTAAATAGCTTGACAGGTGGCGCTCCAATTTACGGCTTTGAAACGGTTGTGTATGCCCACGCTTTTTGGTGCGTGGCATGCTCTTGCGTGTGTGTGTGCGTGTATGTACTGTACGTGGTCGAGTTCCCGCCCCTTCGGCTGGAAGTGCCTCTTTTTTTCAATGGCGTTGAGCCTACTGGAGTTGTTTTCACAACTATATGACCTTGGTGGTCATCGATTTGTGAGTTCATTCTCTTTTTTCTCCTCACTTTAAATTTATTTATTTTTCACAGCCTGAGTTAGGTGGGAAAAAATCCCAAAGTATACGAAAGGTCTTTGGGGCCTTTGAGTGCTTGTTTGTATTTGGTTTCAATCAATGTGATTAATTTCCACTCATCTCTCTCTCTCTCTCTCTGTTTGTGACTCTGCCCATCGCATGTGATTGACCATCCATATTTTGTAGCTTTCTGAATTGGATCTTCTTTATCAGTCTCATTGTTCATGTATTATCACTATTATTAGTGTATATGAGAATGGGCTCTCACTCAACCAGCTGTCTGGCCCCTCCGATCAGCTAACCCCCGGTGACCTCCGCCGTGGCTGTTTTCAATTTAAATTAATACCCTTTTGTCATTGGGAAGTTGTGGTAGTACAAGAAACACGAAAGAAATTGTCATTTAGCCTTGGATACCCGACATTCGATGCATTATTTTTTCATAACTATGGCCCTTTTACATATCCATTGCCTAAATGTAACCATGCGTTTCACCCCTTTTCTTTTTAAATCTTATTTTATTTGCATTATGAATAACATAGTGGACAATTCTCTGGTGGATGGGTACTCGTAGATTACAAGATATTCCATTGATTAGTCATCCTCCAGGACCATAATGTTTGCCATGAATTTAAATAGTTTTTTTTTTAATACACAGAGACAGAGACTTGGCCCTTCTGAGGAGTAGCTTTTCTTTGCAATGATGGGTTCGGTTCGTGTATTAAATTTGGGCATTTCTGCAACTACTTACCCAATTTTGTCAAATTAATATTTATTAGTCGGTTTCTTGCAAGTTGATTGATATTTTTATCAACTCCAAAGACTTTTGTCGCATCATTTCATATTAAATAATATGTTTTCTAATTACCCAGAGAGAAAAATGAGGAACACCATGCTTCTTCTGTACGTTTAGCAAAGAGTATTTAAATAGCACATGGGTTGAAGAAAATATAGAATGATTGAGATTATCACAGCTGCTCTATAATTAATATATTTTGTCTCTTACTATATAGTTTAAATACTTTATATTATGTGCTTTTCTTTTGAATAATACTTTATAATATTTTATTCCATGTGTGTGCATATAATTTATTTAGTTATTCCTTTATATAGATGACACCCTAGAAAAAAACATAGAGTTAAATACCATACACAGCTTTTTAATTTGGATTTCTTGTAGCTAATATCCAAACTTTAGAGCACATCAACATCGAATGCTGAAAAAAATCTTCGTATATTTTAATTTAATAAATATTTGTGGATCCCCATAAACCAATATGTCATTTGATGGTTGCTATTAAATTACCATTTGAGAAGGACTTGAGAAATCAATCAAATGAAAATATTAGAAAATGGGTTCCCACTAGAATTTGGAGTATCCCCAACGCTGATCAGAGCCACTCCACCAAAAAGGTGGCCATTAAATTTAGAGGTGGGCCAAAGATCAGAAGTTAATGATCATAAATTAGTATTGTCCAGCGGAGGCCAACCCCAAAGTCTTTGTTAAAAGGTACGTACAATTCAGAATAATCTTCTCTGCACTATTTAAATCCTAATTGGGTTCTGATTGGCGAAAAAAATAAGGTACTGAAAACCCCATTTGAAATGTATATACAAAAATGAGTTTGGTTGAGGTTTTGATTGGCCCAAGTGGGTAGAATCCAGCGAATATTTCCAATGAGGGAAGGCTGCTGCTGCATAAAGAAAGATGGTCACAAGGTGTTTGATAAAATGCTTGAATGAGTCACATGAGAAACAGCAACGGTGGGTAGGGAAGGCCAACGCAACGCCCTTTCAAGCTTATTTGATACCGCCAATCGTGGGGGTTTGATGGAGACTTGGTGAGTAAAGTAAAGTGAAACCTACATATATGAGTTTTGGATTTTATCACCCTACTTGGTTCCCACCATTATAGCTCATCATTAATCCCCAAATAGTAGTATATGTATTGATCATTTAGTAGCAGCCGGAGCTATGATAAGCCCATTATATGTATATCTAAAGAGTAAATTTCTTGAATAATACAACCAATCAAATCCTCCCATGTGTATCCAACTGCACACAAAAGGTGTCCCAATGTCTCGTAGTGTCGGGGATTGAATTATCCATTTAAACTAGTAGTAAGATAGTCAAGTTTTCGACTCTAAGGTTCATTAAGGAATATTGCATTCCTTTGATAATTGAGTCTATAATAGTTCAAGCTTACTGTTTTCTAGTAGATATTATCTACTTAAGCTCGTTACGTATTCCTATAGCCTCAAAATTGTGTGATTTGTAATTTGGGATACGTGAACCACACCAAATACGAAAAATACGAAAAATAAATGGGGTCCGAAGATCCCTTTTCTTTTTTCTTTTCCATTTTGCTCCTTTTTGTAAAATGATAACAATGGCTTTAAGGGCAGGCCAACTGGGTTTGCATAGCATGTGTTGTTTTCTCTGAATAAAAGAATGGACTTTAAAGAGAGGAATCCTAAGTTGGTAAAGAGAATTCATGTAAAAAGGCCAAAATTTCTTTTGCCCACTGATCCATTGATAGGTATATATATATGTGTGTGTGTGTATATATTCTCTTCTTTTTGTGTGGGGTGGGCAAATGGGTAATGTTCAGTCCACGCTGCAAAATGGCTTTGCTTTTCTTCTTCTTCTTTGTTTGTTGCAGGTGGCTTTAAAAACACCACAAGGAATGTGGTTTTTGCAGCAGAAAAGCTCATAAGGCCCCTTTTCGACATGAATGGGTTGAAAAGCTCATCTCAAAAATTCCTCATTTCTTTCCCTTTCAAACTTATAGGAGTGCCGAGTGGTGTCTCAACCAACATCACCTCACCTACTCCTACCCCTGTTTGATCTTGAATTTATAAGTAAGGAATATATCATCATCAACTTTTGCGATAATAGTGAGTATTTATATATTTGTTATAATAATAATAATAATAATAGTTTAAGGTTGTCATAAGGTAGAAAGAAGGTTGATGATGATAATTGGGATACCAATGAAGTGAAGGTGACACCAAAAGAGGGAGAAAAAGGGAAGAAAATAAAGAAAGCATAGTGGGGTTTAATTTTTTTCGAGGGAGCGTCTGTGGGTATCATTTAGTTATTCTTTTTATTTATTTATTTATTTTTTGGATATTTAAAATGGTGTAATGTCAGAACTGCCCTCAAGTGGACACAAAAAGGGTCTTCTTTATAATCATCGCTATTTATTTATCTTCCTTGCTTTCATCATCGTCGTCATCTACTTCTCTGGTTTAATTATTTTCTTCTTCTAATTTATTTTTTTATTTTTTTTATTTTGAAAATTTTCAAAAATAAAATAGTTTCTGCCTAATTAAATTAATTACTTCATTCATTTTGTAAGAGTGGATGTGTGGTAACTTAGTGGGCTTTTTTGGGCCTGGGTCACTTTCCAGATCACATATTGAAGGCCCAAATTGGTTGGGCTTAGGCCCAACGGACATTATATTGGGCTTTTCAAAAATTGGGCTTAGGTTATGGGGCGGGTGCTCTACGGTTGTGCTCGGGTCTTGGTTTCTCCCGCCAAGATCTCTCATGTTTTAACGGTCTTCTTCATCCAACGTTTTGTCCTTTCCCTTCTCGCGTAACCTTCGTCAATTGAACCTTAACTTTGTCCGCGGTTACAGAAGCAATCCGATCGTGGCCAAGTATGTATACCTAGATCCGGTAGCGGAATTTGTAGTAGTCGTAAGTTTTTCTTTCCAATATAGCGCTTTATCTGCTCAAATTGATTCCGGTTTTGCGTTGATTTATATGTTTGGTTGTTTTTGGCAGGAAACCCAGAAATTTAAGGAGAAAGTGTCGGAGAAGCTAGCGAAGGATCGTGAGACGATTGTGGAGGTTTGCTCGAAGTTTATTGTTTTATTGATTTTCGAAACTTTTAGGTTGAAAATGTTGTAATTCGTTCGTTGGGTGATTTGAATTTTGGATGCCCTTGTATTGGGTTGAAGAAGATGTCTGAGAAGCTACCCGTCTTGTGCAACGCAACGAGAATTGGCCCTCTATTATCGGGCGAGGAAAGAGACCCCTTCCTTTTTGGGGGATCAAGTTCCCGGCCCAAGACGCATTCGTTGACAAAATCGCCGTAGGAATGGAGACCTTCCCCTCAAGCGGAGGCGAACTGATCAACGAGAAAGAAGCTCTACTCACTGTAAACGAATACACCACAAGATCAACCTGCACTCATGCCTCTCTCGCATCAAGTTGACCGACCCTACTACGTAGTGATTATATCAATCATGTGTGGGGGCCCTCCATTTTGATTGGTATATCATGAAAAAATCAAGCCATTTGCACCCGGCTCACTGCACTTTCCCTGCCCAGATGTTCGCCTTTCTCAGTCTTAGAAAGGTGACCCGCCGAAGACGGGAGCCCTTTAACATGTTTACGAAGACCTCCTACTTATTAGAGAAAGGGGGTTCGATCAGTAGAGGGGACTACTTTGCCTCCCCGGAAGAGAAAGAGCATCGCTGGACGACTGATCCCGTTGATCATATAACTGGGAGGGAACGTGTCACATTAGTTGTTTATGATTGAATCTTATTTTATGAATGGGCCATCCGAGAAACCTCGAAAGAGATTCGCTTATGAATCTCCTGTTGAAGAGTTAGACTGTTTGTTGAAGAGTTAGACTGTTTGATTGCAGAGTTATTTTAGTTTATTTGTGCTTTTGTGTTTTCATGGCTTGAGAATTATTTCCCATAGGTTCAATGATTCAGCCCTGAGAAAACATCGGACCTGCCAATATAGCTACAGAACTAGTACTGTTTCCAAGACAGCTTCCATTAATTGCGCAGAAATTTTCTGAATGTTTGACCAGTGCTGCCATTATTGATATGCTTCTTGTATTTTGATTTTTCAAATCAAAACTGAAATGAAGATTCCAATTTGAATTCAGTTGTCCGAATTTATGTGATAGTCTTCCAAGTTGTAATATCAGATATTTGGTGAATATTGCATGTGGAGTACGGAGGTTCTGGGACATTGTTGGTGGAGCCTTCCACCCAAAATGGTTATTACTCTCAATGAGAGGAAACTACCAGGAGCCTTTTGCCTCAAGAACTTCGATCCTTTCAGCTCAAAATCATCAAGTTCATGATTGGAATTCGAAAAGAGGGCTTAAATGATCTGTTTTTTCTAGTTACATTTGTGAAGATCCTTGTATTTTGTATTGAGACTTTCTGTTCTTTTTGTTGTTGCAGGCAGATGATGAAGGAAAAACTGTATGCTTCATCACAAAGATACTCCAATACAGTGTCAATTTCATTGATATCTTTGTTGCTATACACATGACTTATTTCTCTCAATACATGAATCATTCTGGGGCTGTGGTTTTACACTGAATTGGAACTTCGGATGCCCATTTTCATGTTCTATATGAATCTTCACACTTTCCACAATGAGCATCTTAAATCAAGCTCTACTATTCTGTCGTATCAACCACACTTGCTTGTCATGATTAAGAAAAAAGGGTTGAACATAAAATCAGCTGGCAGCTTCAGAAATGCTCTGCAACGATGGTCTCCAAGCCTTTGGCCTCGCCGCAGTGGCGTTTGCTGCTGGTGTTCTGATGCGATGTCTTTCATGTTTGACTACCTGCAATGTTTATTTCACAGAGATTATTGGTATGATTTTATCTTGAAAAAATCACTTCAAGTTGCCAAGGATCCCATTCACCATCATATTTGACTTTTTTCATTTTCTTTTGCAGTCATCTGCTGTGATTCAAAAGGAAACAAATCTGGTTACCTGCTGGCTATTTTCAGTCTCATCTCCGGCAGCCGGCTTCTCCGGCTTCCTCTCCGACTCCGGCAATTGCTTCTTGGATTTTGCATACTTTTTAGCTCGCAACACCTTTATAACCTCTGCAAGTTCCAACAAAACGTCAAAAGGGCTGAACTAAAACAGAAGGAAGTGAAAGAACTTCAAATAGATCAAAGAGGCACCATACCCTGAGTAGTGACAAGCCGATAGGCATGGCCAAGAGCAAGAGTGTCATTTGGCCGGAGAAGCTTGACACGAGTAAAACGCACCGTTTTGGGCTCCCGATTATCTTCCTCAGATTGAGGCAAGGGAATTATAAGAGAAACATAGTGACCCGGATTAGTCCTCATGACTTCACTCGCCACCACCGGCCAATACAGCCTCTCAATCCGGCCAGTTGGATGCTGTATAACCAGAGCCGCCGCATCAACCGCCTGGCAATTCCCCATCTGAATGAATTCTGCAACTGATAGATAGATCGAAAGAAGAAGAAGAAGATGATGATGAAGGAAAGAAGTCTCTTTCTATACAGCTTCTGTGCTCGCCAAATGGGTCTACTTAGAAGTGCATGCCGTCCATTCATATATCTCACACTTTCCAACTAACTCAATGCAACGTGGGTCAAATTTATATCGAAAATTGACAATGTAACCCACGGAGATTAGAGCATTAAAAAAAATAAAATTACCTTTTTATACGTTCGATGATAAAAACTTAAACTTTGTGATTTTGGCTTTTATTATTTTTCAATTAAAACGACAAGTCGGCAACCCCACTGCAACCAGTTCGATGGTAAACTCCACGTGGAGAGATGCCAGAAATCGTTATCTTTGGCCGGACGTGCTCAGCGGTGTTGACGGAGGTCAATGTTTTCTGGCTGATTAAACAATTAAGAAACAAAACTCAAACAAAAACAAAATCAATTAATTAAAGGAAGATTGAAAGTATTGAAGACGACAACGCGTGCGGTTCTTAAGATTCACAACAAAATTTTCTTCTTCTAACTTATTACAAGCCTAGAAAGTTCGTAAACTCGAACTTATTAAAACTACGAGTCAAAGCGAACCTTTTTTTTTTTTTTTTTTTTTTTTTTTTTTTTTTTTTTTT
>NW_019272017.1:1417585-1472440 GCF_002738345.1 Cucurbita maxima | reverse complement strand
TTTTTTTTTTTTTTTTTTTTTTTTTGTCTCGATCGTCGACCCAAACGACTCAATTGACTACTTAAAGCGAGAATAATAAGATCTTTGAGTCTCGTAAATTCCCATAGTTTGAAAAAGATGAAGAAAACATGTGTGTGATTAATGCGAGTAAGGCATGTGACATGTTGGAAAACCTTCATCTTCATATTAAATAAAAGAATAGACCATTTCTTGTCCCAATGTTGACTCATATTTAATGTACAATTATTGCTCCCATGTACTACATTTTAATTTTAACACATCAGCTAAGAGGCTCTTAATCTATCTATGAATATATTTGAAGTGGATATTTGAATCCAAACCCAGCAATAATAATAATAGCAAGTTGTAAGCTCAGCTTCTCACCAGAATTTGGTCATATTTGTGTCTTTTTCTAAGCTTTTCTGGACATTCTAATCGCCAATTAAAGCCATACCCACCAAGCACAACAATCCGTGTTTTTAAGGGCCATCCCCTTTGTTGTGGGGTTCTTCTCCCTTTGCTTTTCTAGGAAGGTCACTTCAATATTCTAATACCATTCATCCACCGCTACCAAATATTCGTTTTGTCCTATTACGTATCGTTGTCAGCCGCACGATTTTAAAACATGTCCATTAGGGAGAGATTTTCCCACCCTTATAAGAAATATTTCATTCTTCTCTACAACCAACGTGGGATCTCACAATGATATTAGAGTCAGTCACCAGATGGTGCGAGACACTAGTTGGAGTAAGACTAAACTCTCTCTATAGTAGACGAGTTTTAAAACCGTGAGGCTAACGACGATACGTAACGGGCCAAAGCGGATTGCTTTCTCTACATCCTTCAAATTCACTTAAACGCACAATGCTACAAAAAAAGACAGATGGTTACAACTTAAACATAGCTCAATTGATTAAAATATTCGTACGAGTAATTGAGTAATGAATGTTGATGAGAGAAAGGAGAGAATTTAGTTGTGAATGGTGATGAGTAGGTTTATTCTCTTATAAGCTTGAATAATGGAGGAATATAAGTATAGAAATGTGTATATATTTGTATAATGGGAGCTTTTAGGTAATGCAGCATCTTTTTTTGGCTTCCAGCTGCTTCAGAAAAAGACCTTAACCTTAAAAGGAGAATCCTTCTCTTATTAAACTAATGGGAAGAAGGGCTTTGCCCCACTCTATAATGGAGCCATTACAAACTTTGAGTATACCTCTTTAATCAAGTTCTTCTTCTTTTCATTAAAAAAAAACATAAACAACTACTCTTTTCAAACATATATCCATGTTTTTCCTTAACAAATGATTGCGTCAAACCTTTGAGTTATATGCTCGAGAAAGTGCCCTTTGTTATCATGTTCTTAGCCACCAAATTAAAATAAGTTGTAAGGTGTGTGGACTCTCTAACTTTTAGTGCAAAATATGAACTAATTTTGACTATGTTTTAAGGTATATGGACTAAATAAACACTTACTATGTCGTATTAGTGTTCTCTTTCTTGTTTTATCATTAGAATGAAGAACTTGGGGACTATAGGAGCATACTTGAGATTCGACCATTTGAGATTGTCCATTCCAATGAATATCTATCATATAGCAATGATATTATTCTCACGTAACATTAACACTTTGACCATATCAGAAAAGGCTATGGAGGGCTAGTTGTAGTGAGCTGATGATTATCCAATCCACAGCCTCACATTCTTATCCATTGAAAGCCCTTAAACAGGAAAAGAGAATATAAAAGATGTTCCATAATGCTCAAGGCCTTTCAATATCATGGTGATTGAGATGTGAAAGTGATCCCACATCGATTGGAAAGGAAAACGAGTTCCAGTGAAAGTGATCCCACATCAGTTGGAGAGGGGAACAAAACATTCTTAATAAAGGTGTGGAAACATCTCCCTAGCATACACATTTTAAAAACCTTGAAGGGAAGCCCATAAAGAAAAGCCCAAAAAAGACAATATCTACTAGCGGTGAGCTATGGTTTAAAAGTTTCACTTACTCGAAATCTCACTTATCAGATTCCATTTTTTTCTACACCCTTTTCTCTGGCATCATTGGTCGTTCGGTTTTCACTCATATTGTCTTTAGAAGACAAGGTTAAGTTGATGTTTAGTCACCAAAGTTTATGCATATCATACAAATATCAGAAGTCATGGTAAAAATCCTTCATTTACATTGGTTTATAGCAGAGGGAAATGAGAGAGAAAGAGAGGAAATGATGGTTGAATTATTAAGAGTGGGCAAAGAAAATCACCTCCACGATCTTTTGAGCAATCAGAGAGTGACAATACAATTAGAAATGGTCACCTTGTCACCCAACTAAGCCATGGATTTGATCACATCACATAAGCTTTTGCCTCTGGTTTTAGGGACAATTGGAAGAAACATGTTAAGCTAATCACGTGTCTGTGACAGACACTTTTTATTTTGTTTGAGATTAGAGGGTTAATTTAGTGGTAATCTCTTTGTTTTTTAGCTCTTTTTTTAATACCCCTTTTCAGTAGAAAACAAGGCTTCATTGTCGGGCTCAACCTTCCAAGACAATGCCCTGCCATACCCACAAGGGCTTGAGATTTGAGAGGCTTCAATACATCCAAGGCTTGAAAATGGCCCCACCTTTTGTGCCTCTGTTTCCTACTAAGTTACCTACTGCCCTACCACTTATGAAAGTTACCAACTGACTTCCTGACACAAAGAAAGCAAGTTCTCATCCAAATCTCTTTTTAAAATACAGAGGTCCAATCTATTTCCATGCATCACTCATCTTTGAAACTGGCCTTTCTTTCAAGTCTGCTCAATTTGAGTTATTCACAAATATGAGATTTGTGTTGGAGAGGAGAACAAAACACTCTTTATAAAGGCATGGAAACCTCTCCCTAGCAGACGCGTTTTAAACCCTTGAGGGGAAGCCCGAAAGGGAAACCCCATAGAAGACAATTTGTACTAGTGGTGGGCTTGGGCTGTTACAAATGGTATCAGAGCGAGACACCGGGCGATGTGCCAGCAAGGAGGCTGAGTCTTGAAGGAGGGTGGACATGAGGCAATGTGTCAACAAGGACGCTGGGCTCCAAAGAGGGTGGATTGGGGGAACAAGTGCCAACGAGGACGCTGGGCCTTGAAGGGGGGTGGATTGTGAGATCCCACATTGGTTGGGAGGAGAACGAAGCATTTTTTATAAGAGTGGAAATTTCTCCCTAGCAGACGTGTTTTAAAACCTTGAGGGAAGCCCGTAAGGGAAAACCTAAAGAGGACAATATCTGGGCTTGGACCCTTACAAATGATATCAGAGCCAGACACTGGACAATGTGCCAGCGAGGAGCCTTAGTCCTGAAGGGGGTGGACACGAGGCGATGTGCCAGCAAGGACGCTGGGCCCCCGAAAGAGGGTGGATTGAGAGGTCTCACATCAATTGGAAAAGGGAATGAGTGCCGGTGAGGACGTTAAACCCTGAAGGGGGTGGACTGTGAGATCCCACGTCGGTTGGGGAGGAGAACAAAACATTCTTAATAAGGGTATAGAAATTTGTCCCTAGCAAACGTGTTTTAAAACCTTAGAGAAACCTGGAAGGGAAAGTCCAAAGAAGACAATATCTACTAGCGGTGGGCTTGGACGGTTACAACAAATTTGATTGGACAGACAGATCTAACAAATAGAAGAAAGGGCTCTCTGAATCAGTCCATTTAATGTTTCAAGTGATGTCCCGTATTGGACAATGGGTTTCTGTCCATTTGCATATTGGGGAAAATCAGCCTAGCAACTCCATCTTTTGGAGGAGGTATTTGTGTTTGTCTTCTAACTTCAAAATGTTCAAAAAATAGCTGTGGTTGGCACTATAATAATTAATGGGTTGAAGTCCAAGAGATATGCTTTGTAATGTAACACAAGTGCTTTTGCTGATGGCAGGCTTGGTTGATTGTTTATGTCAAAGAAAGATGCATCTGTTATGCTTCCCATATTTGTCAGGCTCATATCAATGCACATCATTAACAAAATGATTTGGTTCAATGCATTCCTCTTTGAATTTAGGCATAGTTTAACCAAAGTGATTCATTTTCAAGTGCAAATAATGTGCATCACTCATCTCAGATTACAAAATATGTCTCAAGGCACCATGAACTGTACTGTATGAGTCCATTTGTGGGCTTTGGCCATATTTTGGTACATATAGCCCATAAGACTTTGCAGAAGTTAACTATTATAGTATGGTCGTGTGAGCTAAACGCTCCTAATGACTTAATAACTAGATCCTGTAGCAGTTATGAAGAAGGAAACCGGAAAAGAGGAGCACGCTTATTGTTTTTCTTCTCTCTCTCTCTTTTCTCGCAAGACATGACATGTGATATCCCACATCGATTGGAGAGAGGAACAAATGTCAGCAAGGACGTAGGCCACGAAGGTGGGTGGATTGTGAGATCCCACATCGGTTGAGGAGGAGAACAAAACATTCTTTATAAAGGTGTGTAAACCTTCACCTAGCAGACGCGTTTTGAAAACTTTTGGGGGAAGCCTGAAAGAGAAAGCCCAAAAAGGACAATATCTGTTAGCGAAGAGCTTGGGTTGTTACAAATGGTATCAGAGCCAAAGGACGCTGGGCCTTGAAAGAGGGTGGATTGTGAGATCCCACATTGCTTAGAGAGAGGAACGAGTGTCAGTGAGAACGCTAGGCCCTGAAGATGGGTGGATTGTGAGATGCCACATCGGTTGGGGAGGGAACGAAACATTCTTTATAAGGGTAAGGAAATCTCCCCCTAGCAGACGTGTTTTAAAAACCTTGAGGGAAAGTCCGAAAGGGAAAACTCAAAGAGGACAATATCTGCTAGCAGTGGGCTTGGGCCTGGCCATGACATAATTAAAATCTTTTCAAAATTAAGATAAGAGGACAACAAAAAAAAGTCAAATGTTTCTAAGAGAAACTACCGTTGGCTTGAGCTAAAAGATATTGGCAAGGCTCACAAAAGGACTTTCATATGCTTTTTCTCCGAAAAAAATATAGAATCAAACTGCAGGTACTACAAGGCATACACCGACATTCATGCTGTAATTAGAGTGAAAAAGGTCTGATGTTGTGAATCTCACAGTGATTATAGGCATATAGCCTTCAGCTTGATGTGATGACTGCAAACCATTTCATCAGCAATGAACTTCAAACAGATGGGAAAAATTTGTTGAGATTGAACGGAAGAGAATAGAATTCTTCGCTTCTTGTATCGGTTTTAAACGAGCGGAATTTGTCCCACCAATGCATTCCTCTGTCCTTTTTTGTTGCATTGTCCTTGCTGTGTAGTGTGACATCGAGAAACAGTGCCAGAAATCCAGCAACGAATGGCTCAGATGCGAAAGGCACGTTGATCATGTCATTGAACTGAAACACGAGTTCAAAACTGAGTGTGAAGTATATAACAAAAATGACTGATAATCAAATGGTTTTCATTGATGCTGATGTGAAATTGGTAAGACTGGTTCCTACCCATCTCGCTCTTGTGTGTACCGGACCGTAACCGTTAACAGCGGTGTACTCGTTGAAGTACTGAGGAATAGATAGTCCCATGAAGATAGAGAAGCCCAATATGAATTTGATCTTGAAACTGTTGAGATTGCAAAACTGAAGGAAGCTGAGGCCTGCTGAACCTGTTCTTGAACCATTGATTTAAACCAGATCAAGTTAACCATTCTGATGTGAATACAGAAGAGAATTTTGAGCTTCAAAAGACATACCAACGTAGGCAAAGAAAAAGCAATATAGAGCTGCAATTATCGGGGCAGGGATTGAAGCAAAGATAGCTCCGAATTTTCCTGGATATGCATAGGCATCCTGTTAATGCATCTTAATAGAACTGAATTGATGATACTGATGAATGGAACCAGGACTTCTCTTACCAAGTATGGAAAAGAAGATCATAAAGCCAGCAGATATTTGCACCACTCTTCGGCTACCGACGCGTGTTAATGCTAACAGCCCTGCATTTTCACTGTAAGGCCAAATTAAGAGATAGCATGTAACAGCCTAAACCCAAGCTCAAGCCTAGCGCTAGTAGATATTGTCCTTTTTGAACTTTTCCTTATGGCCTTTCCCTCAAGGTTTTAAAATTCGTATGTTAGGGAGAGATTTGCACACCCTTATAAAGAATGTTTCGTTCCCTTCTCCAACTCACGTGGGATCTCACAATTCACTCCCTTGGGGGCCAGCGTCATCGGTGGCACACCGCTTGTGTCTGGCTCTGATACCATTTGTAACAGCTCATGCCCACTGCTAACAGATATTGTCCTCTTTGGACTTTCCCTCAAGATTTTAAAATGTGTCTGTTAGGGAGACGTTTTCACACCCTTATAAGGAATGTTTCGTTCCCCTCTCCAACCGATGTGGGATTTCATAATCTACCTCTCTCTTTGGGGGCCCAGCGTCATCGCTGGCACACCGTCCAGTGACTGGCTATGATACCATTTGTAATGACCTAAACCCACCGCTAGTCAATATTGTCTCCCTTCGGGTTTTTCCTTCTTGGCTTCCCCTCAAGGTTTTAAAACGTGTTTACTAGGGAGAGGTTTTCACACCCTTATAAAGAATGTTTCGTTCCTCTCTCCAACCGATGCGGGATTTCACGTAGGGAAATGACTTAGTTTTAGTTGTTGCAGAGTTCTTACATAGATACCGAGGACCCATTTCCTGTGCCAAATATACCAGAAAACAAGATGGCCACTCCCTGGGATCATTAGAAGAAACGATAACAATAAGCAAACTTATCAAATACTTGCATAACATAATTGTTTTGCACATTTTATCTTGTATGTAGTGACTTATTTACCTGCCAACCGACACCCCGGCTAAGAACAGACGGCGGGAGTGGAGTTGCACTTGCATATCTAGACACAGCAAAGAAAGCACCTGTGGACTGTCGAACCCGAAAAAACATTATGCCAAAGTAAGCAATGATGTTGAAGTTGCCAACAAACATATGTTCATAAGCTCCCAAGAAATGAACAAAACCTCTACGAGTGCAACAAATGAAGCAGCCATCATTGCAAAAGCTTCACCAGCGTCAAATGTGGGTGCACCCCATTGAAAGGGATATGGAATACTAATCCTATAAACAGTTCACGAATCAGTCGAGCGATGTTTTCATGCATATCGACAGCTATATAAGCACTCCAAAATGGCACGAAATAGGAGAGTTGATTTCAGTCTTACCATGAAGAACCACCTATAATGCCTGCACGATCAGTACGACAGCTTAGTTGAGTCTTTGGACCCACACTCTTATATGCACCTCCCACCGTGAGTAGATGAGCATATATCCAAACAATCACAACTGAGAATATAACAGCAAAACGGTCGAATACGTGCCGTTCGCCTTTTATCATATGAGGTATATACTGCAAAACAATTAGACTGCGTTTAATAAGATCCAAACATAATTGAGGCTTGAAAGATTTGACGATACCTGTGAGAACACTACTAGCAGGATAAGCTGTGGAAGCCCAATCTCCACACATTTTGATAGCTACAAAACAAATAAGAAGATGGTGTGTAAGATTGAGACTAAAAGGAGGGAATTTAGAGTTCCTTCAGCGTTATAAAATACATACCACTGGGAAACCCAACTCATATAGCCCAAATCCTGACAAAGCTACTAAAGGAACAGTAGAGAGTGGACTCAAGAACCTGAACAAGTATACAGAAGGACGATTACAAATCAGACGAGTCGAAGAAGATTACTATCGTAAACGATTTTCAAAACCAAGCTTCATTGGATTTAGAGCACTCTGTCAAAAGCCACTGAAGATTTGCACCAGAAAAGCTTGATAGAAGTACAACAAGCTAAAAGGAAAACCTAGCAACATTTCGCCAAAGGCCGCTAAAACCGACGACGATCTGAAGCGTCGAGGCAACAATAAGTGCACCCTGAATTCCACGCATAATTCTCTCGAATTTCTGATACACATTATGGATTGGATAAGTCAGAGTCTTAACTGAGGACATGAGAGTGAAATTTAAGCATATGGTATGAATCTATGAAGTTACCTCCTGGGGATTCACAATGTCGCTATAACGACCCGCCAAAATAATTGAAATTGTCGTTGGCACATATGAATACGAGCCTCCAATTACTGCAGGTAAACGAGTACCAAAAAACGTTTGGAGAAGTGTGTTCAAACCAGCTACAAACAGTAATGTTTGTATCATCTTTGCTTTCTCCTCCTGAAATGAAAATTTGTACCAAAATGAACAGAGTAATAGAAACAAGAAGAACTTCAAATATCCATTACAATTGTAAGCTTACATTTCCTCCTCCCATTTGGGGAACTAGAGAGGTGGGAATTAGCACTGTTGTTCCCAGCATAACCAAGTAATGTTGGAAACCCAGAAGAATTGCTTCAGCTGCATTTCAAATTTCAAACAACTAAGTTTATATGAAATCAAGAAGAGGAATGTTAAAACATTAGAGTTGAAACTTCATTAAAAAGCAAAATATTCTTCTTCAGAGCAGCAATTTACTTAATAATGAGGAAAAGAAAAGGAAAACTTGAAGAACTTACGCCAGGGAGGAGGACTAGTAATGCAATAAGCAACATTGGGTAGCTGATCTCTTACTGGATGTGGCTGCAGCTCCTCCTGTTTTGGCGGTGGTGCAGATGTTCCACCTCCTGCCATTGTTTTGTTTTCCTTCTCCTTCCCTTCTTCCAAATAATCCGCACAAATAGAAGGAAAAAACAAAGAAGTCAAAGTCCGGAACAAAAGTTATGCCTTTATCCTACACGTAAACCAAGAAATGGAACAACAAAATGAAACAGAGGCCAAAGTTTCAGAAGGAAAGCATTGAAGTGAAAGAAGTTGGGAGTGTGAAAATGGGGAAAATGAGGTTTACAGCTCAAGACCCACTTGGGTTTGAAGACATGGAAACATAAAGGTGAATTAGAGATAAGAAAAGAAGCAAAAAGAGTGATACCTCTCTTGGAGGAAGAAAGAATGCAGCACACCTCTCCGTAACCTAAAGCCACAGCAGCATCTCCTTGTTCGTTATTTTATTGTCAGTCTTCTTACTTTTCTTCAATCACCTAAAGATAAAGTTTGTATTAAAGCCTTTCTCCACCATCTCCCCTGCGAATCTCTGCAATTAGTTTAAGCAATTCCCACTACTTGCAGAACAAAAACAACTTATTCC
The DNA here is from genome assembly GCF_002738345.1 of Cucurbita maxima. Lineage (NCBI taxonomy): Eukaryota > Viridiplantae > Streptophyta > Magnoliopsida > Cucurbitales > Cucurbitaceae > Cucurbita > Cucurbita maxima. The sequence goes on along the minus strand of NW_019272017.1, from coordinate 1,463,269 downwards.
ATGCTTCTCCAAGCTGAAGTCTCGCCACTCCCATTTCATTGGCTAACTTACTGACATGGGTAACTATAGAACAGTTTAGAACAGTAAGGCAACTTTGCTTGTTTATCATCCTAAACAAAGCAACTCCATTAAAGGACCAATGTCGGATGCTCAAGGCGCTCAAGGCTCGCAGAAAATAAGCTTGAGATTTCCTTTTCCTTCTTCCCATGTGTTGTCAAATTGCAGGAGACTTTGTTTCAGCAGGTCAGCAAGGATTCTGGTTTGCATTGACACCCACCAAGAACAGGTCCTCTGAAAGCTTGCAGATTGGCTTAGTTCAGGTGAAGTTGATTGGTTTTGTAACTCTGAAATTGCAGAAGAGAATCGAGAAACATCCCAATTTATGTTGGTTTGTCATATTGTTTTGAGAGCAGTTTGTTCCATTCTGTAAAGAATAATCAAAAGTACTGAGACTGTTTTTGATATAAAACTCTGCTAATGACTGAAAAGGATGAGTATCAAATTCCTTATTTTAGTCAGTGATGTCAACTTTTGCAGCTCGTTCAACTTACAGAACACGCTTCCATTAGAGAATACTGGAAAATAAATGGTAAAAAAAACTCGATGATTCTGTACTTAAAAACAAGCGATCTCTTTGAATGTCATTGACATTGACTGTCCTTGAGGGGAGATAGTGATAGTGATAGTGCAGATAAAAGGATATCATTTTATTCCCTGAACTAAGCGGGCCATATACATTTCTTTCTAAATGTCACAGCGTAAGGATTAAGAATTAGTCTACCAATTTCAAGAAAGGAATAAAGAAACAATGGATAATGGGGCCATTTGGAAAAGCAAAGGGAGGAAAAGAAAGGGTATGAAAAAGAAAATTCAGCTTTCTTTTGGAGCCATAACATGCCCTGTTCAAGCTTTCCATTTGCATCTGCGGAGTACTTCAACAGAAAATGTTTTCAAAAAGAATTCTTAATTCTAACTAGCGAAATCGAAAGGCAAGAAAATTATGAATGTGGGGCTGATCTTAGGCCCCAAACGACATCGATGTTCGGCCATTAGACGCCTGGAGCATCAAAGCTGTCCCTGTTATGATGCTTGATACTTAACAGAGAAAAGGTCGAGAGGTGAAACATGAGAAGAAACCTATTCTTTCAATTTTCCAAATACATCAGGGTTAGTTTTTCCACATTATGATTCAATAAGAGGTGGACAGTCATAACGTCTAGTTTGCTCATTGCAAATTGAATACATTGCAACAGAGCAAATCTTGGAAAACATAAAAATATGGACCCACAAAAAACTTTGCCAGGGCGCCTCCAGTGCAGTTCATAAACAGGAGAAAATCAACAACCAGGAGTCCAATAACCATACAATTTCGGCAGCAGATTGGGTACCACTTGAACACGAAATTCCTTCATGATTGCTGACACTGAGATGCCTTAAGAGATTTTACGTTCCCCCATTAGAAAAGGACTAAGTTAAGGCAATTGCCTGTCACCAAGAAGAAGAGGGATGAATAACCATCACTGACCACCGCCACGAACTTGCAACCGCTTCCTCTCCAGTTCAAGCTTTAAGAGAAAAATCCATACGTAAAGAGGTTTGCACAAGGCATTGCAAAGAAAGAAGTGAAAAGCTAGTGCTATCAAAGATTCGTACCACTTTCTTCACCCGGTCATTGGCAGCAGGAGTGCCTCCAGTAACAGATTCTGGTAGATAGGGATTGCTTACACGTACTTCATTCATTACAACAATGACAGACTTGTCCCAACGCACAGGAAGCCTGGGATTGCACTAATTGCCTCAGCCAGAATATCAAAACAATAAAGCAGAGTCTACGAACTAGAAAAATTATACAGCTGGAACAGCAAGAGAAAATGATCCATGCAATAAAAAGTTCGAAAAGATTAAAGCTTATCATGATGCTTTTGTACCTAATTTCTGTTGCATTTGTAATTCTGTATGTGCATGCCTCATGAAATCAGATCATCAGATGAGCATACTTGGGTTTATAATCCCAACAGGTGCCCATACTGTTCTCTAATTTTCAGATTCCATAACAGAAGACAAAAGAATGGATGCATTTAGCAACAAACAGTAAAATTGATCATTCAAACCTGTTGAGGATTGTTGGAGGAGTTCCACATTGGCTAATTAAGGGGATGATCATGGGTTTATAAGTAAGGAATACACTTCCATTGGTATGAGATCTTTTGGAAAACCCAAAAGCATAGTTACAAGAGCTTATGCTCAAAGTAGACAATTTCATCCCACTGTGGAGGTCCATGGTTTCTAGCACGGTATCAGAGTCATGCCCTTAACTTAGCCATGTCAATAGAATCCTCAAGTGTCAAACAAAAAAGTGACCAAGTGTTGAACAAAAAGTGTATTTTGTTCGAAGGCTCCAGAGAAGAAGTCGAGACTCAATTAATGGGAGGCTGTTTGAGGGCTCCATATGTCTCAAGGGAGACTCTATGGTGTACTTTGTTCGAGGGGAGGATTGTTGGGAGGAGTCCCACATTGGCTAATTAAGGGAACGATTGTGGGCTTATAAGTAAGGAATACATCTCCATTGGTATGATGTCTTAGCGTCACACCCTCGCTCAAAGCTATTCAGCCCTTCCTTCAACAGGGTTTGGCTTGCCCCTTGGCTTCCAAGCCCACTTTCTGAGCTTGTTTCTCACTGCTTGATTTTGGATAAAGGGTTCCGGCTACAGTGGAACCCACACCCAGTAAAGGGATATCCGAGTCTGATTCTTTCTTTCCTGTTACGGCTCATTCTCCTCTTCTTTACGTTGAGACGGACGACTTTCTTACTGCCTTTCCTAAGTCAATAGAGAAGGGCGGTTGTTTAGGTGCCGTAGACTGCTTGTTCCATAACAGGGTGGCTGGCACAGGGACTGAATCCAATCCATAAACCTGGAAAGGGAATCTTTCTTGAGTCTTTACTTCCTAACTTTCCCGCACCTGAGTAGTCTCTAGTTTGATATTGTAGTCGTAGTCTCGTCTTTCTAGTAGTAGTCTAGTGTTCAATTTGGAAAAACTAAAAGCATAGCCATGAGAGCTTATGCTCAAAGTAGACAATGTCATACCATTGTAGAGATCTGTGGTTCCTAATAGAACCAAGTCATTGATATCATTTACATATCATATGGGGTAAATAAAACAATTCTACCATAAGAATGCATAATACTCTCTTGAAGAAAAAGTTCTTGATTCCTTCTCAGACTCAAAAGTATGAAAGCATATACGTTAAAGAAACCTGGCAGTACAGAAAAATTAAGTTCTAAAATTATTAATTAAACTTGAACAAACATGGCCATTTTTGGTTGTACAAAAAACCAAATAAAGAATGAAGCTGACATAAGTTTCAACTTCAAATCGAGGAACTAGCACCAAGCAATGACAACTATGACTTCTGCATTGGGAACAGCAAAAAATAAATAAGTTCCATAGAAGTTGGTACACAATTATACATAAAACTACTCGAGTGGTGCTTCTAAACAACTGCCATGGATTTCAAAAGGTCGTACAAAGATCAAAATCATAAAAAACAAAAGATGTAAGAATTACCATCATTAGTTTAAGGGAACAAAGTAAAATCAATCTTAATGTTATATCATCCAGAGACATGTTAAAACTTATAAAATGATTTCTTCTAAAATTTCCAACAAATCATGGTTGATAGCACAAGAATTAGTGCTATAACATAGGAGTTCAAGGTCTTAATCATAGCAAGGCCCGAATCATCAAGTTTCAGAGTAATCATGCTGCCCAAGCTGGAAAACAATATTCATATGCAATTGAATCTAAAGGGATGAATCAATTGCATCTTATCCATTGTCAAACACTAGGAAATATGTGGCACAACAAAGCATCATGGTTCTAATCAAAGCTGTTATCACTAGTGAAGGTTGAAAACCAGGTAGACCCCTTATTATACAGACTTCCTATTATCATACAGATTTCATCAATTTCCGAAAAAGTCACAGATTTCGTACTCCCCCTCAAATCCAAAATATTAGTTCCAAGGTTCAATTTCTTCATCCCAAAAATTTAAATTATTTTCAAATGTAACTAAGCTTTTAAAAGAACTTCTAGAGAAGAACTGCGAGTAAGAAGAGGGAGAATCCACTGTAATGATCTGAAAACAAGTTCACTAACACAACACTCAAGAAAGGCATCTAAGATATAAAAACACAAAAACATTCTTGGCTTCTCTTAATATGGAATCAATACATAGAAATGATCAAAATTAATGGAAAAATTACATGAGCAAAGAAAACTGATCAAATTGTCACTAATTACCAAAAATGCGTGGATATGAACTAAAAACAGTATTTCCAAATATTCCAACGAACGAAATAAAATTAAGCTTACGTTTTAGATAAGGCGTCAAAAATACTCTGGGCCTCGCTGGTCACACCCACTCCTATCCTCTCCGCCTCTGTCTCAGCTTGCCTGCGAAATTCAATACAATCCGAGAAGCAAAAGAGAATGAGATCACATAATTGAATCAGAAACAACTAAAATCACAATAGGCTATTGACTAACCTAATGGCCAGTTCCTCTCGAGCCCGGAGAGTATTGATATCCAAGTAACACTTCTTGAGGTCAATAGGATCTTCACCATGTCCCAAAAATGAAAACTCCTTAATATAATTAGCCTTCAGCAGCCTTATGTTTCTACGAGGTCCTGACTTTGAACCCTCTTGTGGAAGCCACGAAATTAAGGATAACAGAAAAGAACTAAGGAATTCAAGAAGCAACTGATAACAACTATTACACAAATTGTAGAAACACAGAAAGGATATGAAGGATGAGGATGTTGGAATGGGCATCAAAAGTAATGACTTGTCCTTGGAATTCATCGCCCAAGGTTGTCTTGATGGAGAAGAAGGACCCAACAGTGAAGTCATCTCCATTGCAGCAACCATCCAGTGCCATTCTCGCCTTCTTCCTCGCTTGCAACCGTCCTTCCTCCTATTGAAGGAGTTGGTAACGTAATAATTTTCTAATCTCTATATAAATTAGGGCTTTTCTTCTTCAACAATGTCACATAATTTTAATCTATTGACCTAAATAGTCCGAATTACCATTTCAATTGCATAAACAAATAATAAACTATTTTTTAAATTCATTTATTAACATTTTTTAATTATTAAACCAATTTTTAAAAAATTTTCATTAAAAAAAAAATAAAAATTAGATATGAATTTTTTGAGAAATATAAATAGAAGGCAAGAAAATATATATATATTATTTCATCATTCTTATTTAATAATAATGAAAATAAATCTAAATTGTTAATTAAATAAGTCAAAACACTACATAATATAAATTAATTCTAAATAAAATAAATGTATATTATATGGTCGTCCCTCACATTCTATTTATGCAACCAAATAAAATTTGATTAAAGAAAAAGGCATTTCTTAGACACATGTGAATTCTGACATTGTCACTTTAATAAATACAAAAACCAACCCAAAATCATGTGACTGTTACACCAACATTTTCCAATAATAAAGTACACACATTACATAATTACACATCCCATCCACGTCACCCAAATCTTAAATCATTAAATCCCTGTTTACAACGTTATGGTTTCTTATTGGTTATTAATGGATCCTATAAATAACAATAAGGTCAAATTAATAATAAAACATTAAATTTCTTAATTTGTCCCAATGTTTTATCATTTGTTTAAATATTTCAAAAGTTTTATTAATATGTTAGATGCTAAAAAATATATATATATATACCAACTTTTAAAAGTAATATTAATATCTTTAATCTTCGTAGAAAAAAATAATAAATATTTATTTATGCTTCATAGATCATTTTCTTATTCAATTTTAAGGGTATAATTGTAAATACTTTATTTCTAATATTTGTTTATGGTAATGTTTTTTTTTTTTTAGATTTTAAAAAAATTAAAGATAGAAATCCTAAATTAATTGAACTTTAATATACTATATTTATCTATCCAAATCTATTGGTAGGACTAAGTTTAGGGCATGACTTTGCTTTCGATTTCCCGAAAAGGCTTGCACCAATTGAGAGATTATTTCTTGATTATAAACTTATAATCATTCCCTAAATTAGTCGAGGTGGGGCTTTCATCATCCAATAATAATAATTATTATTATTTGTATTTTAATCCTCTTCAAACAAAAAGATGTCTGACTTTTATATGGTAATAAAAAGTCATTAGTTAGGTGAGGCAGGTGTGGGACTCAAATATTATAATAATAATTTTCTCAATTTTAACCATTTTAAAACCAACTTTCAATTTCTCACTTTAAAGACTTAATTATTATATTTACATTTTTTCTCAAACAAATTAGATGTACGAATTAAAAATGAGTTGGAAAACAAGAAAAGTTGGGTTAGCTTTCTATTGGGTCACAATGCATAATTCCTATCCAGTCCCTCATAAAATGTGCTGTCATCAACTAATGGAGGGCTGTTTCGGGTTTTCGTTGTCCACTTAAAACGTGGAGGGGAATATGATTAACTCAAAAAAAAAAGTCCAATCATCTTGCTGCTAGGCTCAAAAAAAGGAAATTATTAGAATATAAAATAAATAAATATTTTTCTAATTTTGTTTCTAGCTTTAAAAAACCTTAAAATATTTTAAAATATAATTTAAAAAAAGAAAAGAAAAGAAAATAAGCATCAATCATCTCGTTTCTCTTTCCATCCTTTTAATTAATAAATAAAAGAAAAGCACCTTCCACCAATGATAAGAAGACACGTATACGTGGGTTTTGGGCCAAAACCAAAACCCACGGGTTACAGAGCTCCCACTACCTCAACTCGCCGGCTGAATAAAAAAAAGTGTAGAAGGAAACAAAAAAGAAAAGGGAAAAAGACGAGAGCTTTTGGTCTCTGTCTCTGCGTTGAAGTTGCAGAGATCAAAAGAAGGTAAGGTCATCAGAAATGGTGTCCATTACCAATCTCTTGAAGGAGCCGAGGCATTCACAGTTCATCAAAAAGCTCATTCCTTGGACCATTTATGCCCTTCTCCCCATCGCCCTCTTCCGCTTATACTTTCATCCAGTCCATCTCCCAGATTCTCCCATTCATCGAACCCCCCAAATCATAGCTTCTTCTTCTTCTTCTTCTTCTTCTTCTTCTTCTTCTTCTTCTTCTTCTTTGTCGCCTCCTCATTTTTCACCTTCCTCTGTTCATGAAGGTAACAGCAACAGCTCAAGATTGCTTCTTTAATGGTCTTTTATTTCAGGTTTTTTGTTTGGTGAAATGGGTTTCTTTCATTGTGTTCTTCATTTATTTCTTTCTTTTCCACAGAAGAAGAAGAAGTTAATGCGATTAATGAAACTCCCTGCGACTACACCGACGGCCAATGGGTCCCCGACAAGCTGGGACCTTTATACAATGGCTCAACCTGCGGCACAATTAAAGACGCCCAAAATTGCCTTGCTCATGGCCGCTCTGATTTGGGCTATCTCTACTGGCGATGGAAGCCCCACAAATGCTCTCTCCCAAGGTTTGATCCCAGCAAATTCTTTCACCTCATGACTAACAAACACATTGCCTTCATCGGCGATTCAATGGCGAGGAACCAATTAGAGTCCCTCCTCTGTATTTTAGCCTCTGTTTCCACTCCGGAACTCGTTTACACTTCCGGCGAGGACAACAAATTCCGGCGATGGAATTTCCCATCTCATAATCTCACTGTTTCGGTCTACTGGTCGCCGTTCCTCGTCGACGGAATTGAAAAATCAAACGCCGGCCCTAACCACAATGAACTGTTCTTACATCGCGTAAACGAGAAATGGGCTGTGGATTTGGATGGTTTTAACTTAGTAGTGTTCTCAATCGGGCATTGGTATTTACATCCCGCAGTGTATTACGAAGGGGATGATTCTATAATGGGTTGCCATTACTGCCCTGGTTTGAACCACACCGAGATTGGATTCTACGACGCGTTGAGAAAGGGATTGAGGACGACGTTTGAGGCTGTAATCGACAGAAGGGGTTCGTCAAGCAGCAATGAATTGGGTATCTTTTTAGCGACATTTTCGCCGTCGCATTTTGAAGGAGAGTGGGACAAGGCAGGGGCGTGTCCTAAAACGAAGCCGTATAAGGAAAGCGAGAAGAAATTGGAGGGAATGGATGCGGAAATAAGGGCGATTGAAGTGGAGGAGGTGGAAGAAGCGAAGGGGAGAGCGAAGCAGAGTGGGGGGCTGAGAATTGCAGCGTTGGATGTGACGAAAGTTTCATTGCTGAGGCCTGATGGGCACCCTGGGCCTTACATGCATCCGTTTCCATACGGCAATGGCGGCGTTGGGGAGCGGGTTCAGAATGATTGCGTTCATTGGTGCCTGCCTGGGCCTGTGGACACTTGGAATGAGATACTCCTGCAGATCATGAACAGCTGGGAGCAGCAATCTGGATTGTGAGAGGGTACGCATTCATCATGTTCATCTTAAACTCGTTCCAAAATGTTTGGATTTTGAAGTTTTGTTTTTCGTTGGGATGGGGAATGTGAATTGATTAGGAAAGCATTGTTGGTTTTGCAATTTTTTTGGGAATTTAAAATTTCTATTGTTCTTGGGATTATCTGAAATGGAAATTGATACACTTAACTGAATTATTTCCAAAATCAAATTTACTTTTTACCCTTTTTTTTTTTAATATATATATATATATATATATATATATATATATATATATATATATATATATATATATATAAATACAATCAAAATTAACCACTTTAATCTTTATAAAAAAATTCAATTTTTTTCTAATGTAAAATTAGAATGGTATTTTTATGGAAGAAACTGTAAAATCCGACAATAGATGAAAGGGTATTAATGTAAAATTATGTAACGAAGCCAATTAGATGGTCAATTTACAGTTGTATAATTTTTTATGGAAATTATGGATATTTTATTTTAAAATTTTAATAATAACCTTAAATAAAATAAAATAAAATAAAACTATATATATATAAATAGAAAGGATCAGTATCTCATTTCAAAATAATCCTAAGTTTTCAATAATTACATTTATACCCTTAATATAAAAGAAGAAAAAATGTTTAAAATAGCTTCATTGTTACACACATATTTTCTTACATATGTGAGCCTTTAGGCCAACGACTTAAATGCTTCTTGAGAATTATCGGTGTCGGTGATCGTCATGAGATTGTAGTTAACAAAGATAAGATCATGAACACCTCCATTCTTTCCTGTCTCGTAGGTCAATGAGTAATTAAATGTGCAGCAAAATGTGGAGGGGAAGCTTGTGGGAAGTAGCTGCCCGCCGAACCGGCCATTAAAGCGGCAGTTGAACTTCTCCTAACCAATTTAAAGCTCTCAGCTGCACCACCACTACATATTCAGGCTTCATCTCTACTTTCAACTCACTGATCTGCACTGCACTATGGCTTCTGATGGAACGCTTAACGTAGAGGTTGACGTGAAGTCGATCGCACCCAAGTTCTGGAATTCCATGAGGGACTCAGCCATCATCTTCCCCAAGGCCTTCCCCCATGACTACAAAAGCATTGAAGTTCTTGAAGGAGATGGGAAAGCGGTCGGTTCTGTTCGCCTCATTACATACTCTGAGGGTAAACTCTTTGACATGATTCTGGTTACTTTGTCATACATGGGATCATTCATTTTGTTGTGGAATTTTGTGGATCAGGTTCTTCGCTCGTGAAGGATTCGAAAGAGAGGATCGAGGCCGTGGACGAGGAAGCGATGACGGTTTCTTACAGCGTGATTGAAGGGGATCTTCTGAAGTATTACAAGAGTTTCAAGGGGCACATTGGTGTGATTCCTAAAGAAGATGGGAGTGGAAGTAAAGTGAAATGGAGTTGTGAGTTTGAGAAGGCGAGTGAGGAGGTTCCTGATCCTCATGTCATTAAGGACTTCGTGGTGAAGAATTTCCTGGAACTGGACGACTACGTTCTGCAGCAGCCATAGATACACCAATGACACCTCAGTTATGGAGAGGCTGTCTCTATAAAGGCTATGGAGAATTATGTGGTTCCTATGTATGCGTTTGTTGTGTTTCATGTTCTCTTGTTCTTCTTCTTGTCGGCTGAATGGATTAGATAATTATCTTGTTCTTTCTGAGCTTACATTATGCATAACGCAAGACTATTTAGCAAGTAAAGCAGGAATATATATATATATATATATATATATATATATATAAAGTGAGTTGGTCGGGATAGGACGGGGATTTGGGTAGGTTCGGGAGTGGGGACCGGGAATGGAGAATCTTTAGCCAACTCGGAGAAATTTCTCTCAGTCTCTTCCTCAATGGAGATTTTCCACTTTGTGAGGAGACTCGCTCAGGCTCCACTAGTTAAATAGGTCTCTATATATTTCCACGAAAGTTAAAGGAAAAGGAAGCTCAACTCCTTTACTACGTTATCCTTTATGACTAGTCGATGCTAGATTTTGAGCTTTTGAACCCGAACATTCTTTGGCTTGGGACAAACTTGTTGGCAACCTACCAAACTTCTTGTCTAGTTCAAATAGGCTGCCTGATGATGGGTACACAGGCGACGAGGGGTGCTAACCCGTCTCACTCCATCCCCGATATTCGACCTCGGATGAATTGGAGAATTAGAGAATTATAATAGTGAAAGAAACAAGTAGGTATTATAATTAATTTCAAATTTCTCATCTAACCCATTAATAAATGCTACCAATATAATATGAATTATAATAGTGATAATAGTTTGAATGATGTCAGTTTTAATGAATATTCTAAAGTTCATGAGATTATTAAATCAAATAATGATTAATTTCATCCCCAAATATCTATCTTACCAATAATTATTTTACTATAAAGTCTGTCACTATGGGATTGGTGGGTGAATTGATATTTCAAACACACATGCTTTCAACTTTTGAAAACCCCACTCATCATATCATTCTAACTTTATTTTTAATTTTTAAAATTTTTGCCAATATCAAAAGTTATTTTTCAAAAATTTGTCACAACTAAACTTTTTTATTTTATTGGAGACTGCAATGTGACCCTACCCATTTGATTCCATGTAGATAACCATCGTGAATTGAACTTATCATTGAAACTTTGACTTATTAGAGCTCTATCATGTTGGGAACTAAAAGTTCGTCCTTTCAAGAGCCTGTAATGTTCTTTGGACTATAGCCTATTCAAATTTTAACCGGTTGGAGTTATAGAAAGTTGGAAACCCAACCGGTATCGATGTTGAGTTTAAGGTTCATCCGAATATTAATCCATAAGAGCTATCACGACTTAGAAACCTAAAATTCATCTCGACGTTTGGACCAAAGTTCACTCAACCTTTAATAAAGAATAGAAAATCAAAACACTACCAAAAGCTTAACGAATCAAAAGAACGAGAGATCGAAATAACAAAAAAACAATCATCATTTCATTTATACAAAACACAAAGGATCCCACTCAACACTAGAACAATATATATACAATTCCTCTCAACGCCAAAGATTGAGATTCCATGAAAACAAAAAGCTTCATATGATCAGAATTCATTCCAAAATAACTTCTTCTGATCATATTAGATATTTTATTTTACACTTTTGATTCTTCATCCAGAAGTGGAACTCTAGAAGAAGACAAATCATCGTTGCTTTTATCATCTCTTCCTTGATCTTCATTGATTTGCCCCCACATTACAGTCAAATATCCCATCCCAGCTATGAACGCCGCCATCACACTGCCATCATACCACAAAAAAATTCAAACTTTACCACCAAAAACGACTCCTTGAACCCAATCCAACAAACCCAAAAGAGATTAATTCAAAAGACAAACAATAATTTTACCTTCCGTAGTGGAAAGTATCTCCAAAAAAGGTGGAGCCAAAGAAAGTAGCAAAAAGAATACCAAAGGGCTTGAACATGGGCACGTAATATGGCCCTTTCATTTGCATGCACCATATTTGCACTCGATTCCTAATCAAACCGCTAAAAACACCCTGCAAATTTCATCGAATTCAACGCTTTGAAACAATACTTAATACGAGGTGATCATCCAAATTCGTTTTCTTACCGTTGCAATGATTAGAAAGATGTCGAATTTTGATTTGATTATCCATGCATTCAAGTCATCGACAAAAAAGAAAGCCATGGCTGCGGACATTAAAGTGCCCACCAAACTATAAAAGGAGGCAACTTTCATCCCTTGTGAGTATTGTTTCACCACACCCAACTGACCAAAATCATAAACACACAAAAGGGTGTCAAGAAATGCAAAAAAAACATCATGGGTTTGACATAAAACATTGATATAAACCTGAATGATGTTCCATATTGAGACGCATAGAGTGGCAGCTGCTAATAAAAGGCCACCCATGATCCAACGATCTGTGGTTGAAGTGAAGACCAAGAGCTTTTGTTTGAAGTGTAAATGTAAAGAAGAAGATGGATGCTGACGAACAACGGGGCCTAGGTAAAGCTCCTCGGATGTAGCTCCTATAACTGATATAACTGTGCCAACTACTTTTGTAATGAAACTTGGACTTTTCCAGTTAATTTTTGTTCTCCTGAAATTTAAACCTAGTTAGAAGAACTACTAATCTCCCACTTTCTTGGAAATGCTTCTTCTTGCTTATCTGATCGTGATCGTGATCGAGATCGAGAAAGATAAAACGAGTACCTGAGAAGGATCGAGAGAATGAAAGAAATGGCTGGAAGCATAAGACCCATTACGCATACAACAATTGGAGAGCTGTAGCTTAGGCCCAAAAACGCAAGGTTCTGAGAGACACATATCCTACACCACAATAATAATAAAAAATAAAAATAAAAACTTTATATCCTCATAGTAAAATAACACGGTCTAATAAGTTATATTATTCTACCTTGAGTGATTTCTTGAAATGGGTTTTCGTTAGAATTTATATCAAGATTCAAAATCTAGATTTGACAAGCTATTTACGTTTCTTTTCATTTCAAATAGTAGAGATCATTTCGAATCTTTTTAGCATGTTTTTGAAAGAGTTCACCAAAAGTAGGATTACTCAAAAAGCAAAACAAGCTTTTTAACTTTGGAAATTCTACGATGCCATTAAACCACCAAAAAGAAAAGTACGCGTTGAATTTTTTTTAAGCCCTTCTTGAGGAATCTATCGAGAATCATTCTCATCTAGACGGGTTCTTAGTTTATTCATGTATTAGAGGGAGCGAGAAGACAAACCCAGTGAAGCCGAGGAGGAAGATTCGGAGGAGAAGAGGAAAGGAAAACAAAGATTGTTGATAATCCGTTCTGCATAATATTAACAAGAAAAAAAAGGGGGGTTAATGAAGAAAATTAGAAGAAGAAGGAAGAGGAATTGGTGGGAGTGGGATTAGAACCTGTGGTTGAGGTGAAAAAGGAAGGAATAAGGAAGAAGAAGGAAGGAAGCAACAGCGTTTGTGTAGACAACAAAAACAAAAGTGTTGGTTCCATAAGTAATGGCTGTCTTAGCCAAAATAGTTAGTCCAATGGTGCAGCCTTCCAAGCTGACCATCGCCAAAAAAGGAACCACCACTCCCCATAGCAAAGCTCCACTCCTAAGCTCCATGCCTGGCTCTCCCTCATTCAAATTGGGAAACCTCACAAACTGGGTGGCTCTTATTTAAGCTCCCAAAATGGAGTTTTATTAGTTCATAAATGATGGAAAACGAAAAGGCAACCTTTCAAGACATCCTGCAGCTACTTGAGACAGGGAAGTAGCGACTCGAATTTTGGGGTGACGTGGGAAAAAAGCTGACTAGATATCTCCATAAAATTATAAGGACTAGACGTCAAGGGGTCATCATAAGCCCTTCTTTTGATAGGTTTCAAAAAAGAATTGATTGTGAAAATAAAAGAGGAAGCCGACGATTCAGCTTCGGTCATTGGGGTAGAGCCTAATGTTTGCGTGGCCGACATTCGAAGTGGCCCCACTCCTTAACTTAATAAAATCTCCTCATTGGTCCATGCCAATTACGTCATTCTTGATATTAACACTTTCTTTCTCCTCCAACATTTTGATTTGCTCCCACACCCAAAACCACTGCACAACTGGACTTAATTTTACTCCCATCATTTTTTTTTCTTTTTTTCTTTTTAGATAATTATTATAATTTTTAAGGGTATTCAAAAAGCAGGCGTATAAACTTATAAATAGAAAAATTCATGAATTGAATTAATCTAATTTATTATTAATAAATAAAAAAATTGCTTACGACACAAATATATATATAGTTTTATAATTTTATTTTTATTATTTATTCTTCCACCATCTTTTTAAAATAATTTTTAATTGATTGGAAGGTATTTTTGAATGGCAAATTTTAATTTGAAAATAAATAAATGTATTTTACCACTAATATTTTACTTTTATTAAAAATAAAATTTTGAATAAATAATTTGAACCCATCCACCTAATCCAAAAGTTCAACAATAAGGTTAGGTCTAAACAATATCACGACCCAAACTAACCTATGAACACTCCGATTAATTATCAAATTATATTATTTGGTCAAAAATCACTTATTTCAACGAAAACTTATTTTTAATGGTTTTTTTTTTATTTAAGATCATATAAGTTTAGAACCATACATATGTTTTTCAATTCATTAATTGCATTTGAAAATACTATTAAGTGTAGAGTTAAAATTGGAGTGTTTTTTAAGGTTAAAATTAAGAATGAATATTTAAGGTAAAAATTGATATAACTTATCATTCATCGATAAGAATTTTTTTTTTTTCATTGATGACGTGGAACCCACTAAAATTAAAAATATTTAAAAAAAACAAAAAAACTATAAATGCACGAGTATTAAAAGTTTGAATTCTTATCATTACAGAGAATAATATGACGATTAGAATGCACGAGTATCTCTCTAAATTCTTAGACGTTTGGTCAAATTATAATGTTTCGTTTTTCTTTTTTATATCTAATGGTATAAAACTATCGGCCATATTATACTCACCGCCTTCTAGAATAATTTTTTTGGCCCTTCGAATTAAAAAAATATAAATAAATAAAACATGTCACTGTTTGTGTAAAATATAGATGGGCTTATTAAATAAAGTCTTGGATGGACTTGAACTTGTAAGAGGTCGGTGGGTTCATGGGTCCTGATATGTGCACCCACTGATATTATTAATAAACTATTCTATCTATCTTAAACCTTACTTTACTTAGTGATGAAAATGATAATATGAGCAAAAATTATGACGAATAATGGAATTAAATGAAAATTGTTTGAATGATTAAATTATACTTTAATTACGATAACTTAATTAAACTATTGAACGAGAATTAGTTTAATGGCATGCTTCTTCGTGGGCTAGACCCTCTTCATAACAAACGCGTTTTAAAATCATGAGGCTAACGACAATACGTAATAGGTCAAAGCGAACAATATCCGTTGGCGATGGGCTTGGGCGATTGCAATTGGTATAAAAGTCAGTCACTGTGATGTACTGGTCAGATTAGGGCTAAACCCTCTCCATAGTAGATGCATTACGATGATACGTAATGAATTTGATGGGTGTTTATAATAAATATTTGATCATCTCTTCAAAAATCAATGTATAAACACACACATATAATAAATATTGTCAATAATAATAATAATAATAATAAAGTAATGAAAATATTGTCAATGTTCTATCGGTGTCACGTTTTTGTATTTGGATTAGATGAGTTGAAAGGCAGTATGTAGTTGACCCTAAGTGGCGGCCGGCCCCGCCATGGCCTGGCGGAGTGCACTTTGGCGTCATGAAATGGCAACAAACTCAGTTTAACGCCCACTGCCTCTCATACACAAAGCCCCAAGTCTTCGTCGTGCTTCCCATGCTTCTGACTTTCCCTTTTTTCTATTAGGGTTACCCAAGCTAGACTTCTTCTCTTATGCTTCCAAAATATTATAATGTGAATTCAAACTATAGTTTATAATAAATGTTGCTAAGTTTTTGATGAAAAATATGAAATATTATATGTTCGTCAAATGATTGACATTGTAGAGAATGTTGTGTTCCAATGTTATGAAAACCCATTAATTTGTTGCTTTTAATAATGTCTTGAGACACACAACCAAACAAAGATAGAATAAGAGAGGGGGGCTCCCTTCCCTTCAACACACTTGTGGTTTTTGTTTTATCATTAATGTTTACTGTGTTGAGGGTGGTGGGCTCTCCCTGTGATAGTGCCCTAACACTGGATTCCAATTTCTAATGTTCTTCCTGTGGAGAAGACACCAAAAAAAAAAAAATGGGCCTCCAAATTTATTGGGTTCAACCCAAATTTCTTGAAGAGAACACCATTAAGAAGCTTCAGCTAGGGTTTCAAGTTCAAACCCTATACTAAAATTATAATTATACGAGCTTAAGCCTACACAAGTAGATATTGTATGCTTTAACTTGTTATGTATTATCGTCAACCCAACCCGAATGGGAAGAAGAGGGTCAGCCAAACAACGGTCCAAAAAAGATCTAAGAGAACTTGTCTAGCTTGATGACTTGAATTGCTCGTCTCAGGGTTTTTAAAACACGCTTGCTAGATAGAGGTTGCTACACCCTTATAAAGAATGCTTTGTTCCCCTCTCCAACCGAGGTGGGTTCTCACAATCCACTCTCCTTAGGTGTTGTTTGCTATGGAGAGATTTGGTTTCTAGCTCTAATGTAACAGTTCAAGCCCACTACTGGCACATATTGTCTGATTTATCCTGTTGCGTATTGTCGTTAGCCTCACAATTTTTAAAACATGTTTACTAGGGAAAAGTTTTCACACTCTTATAAGAAATGATTCGTTCTCCTCTTCCATCGATGTGGGATGTGACATATATGGTTTTTTTTAAAAAACCATACTCGAAGTTGATTTAGAAGAACATGTAAAGCAAGATAAGCAATGAATATGATTGAATTAAAAAAGTAAGTGGAAGTAGTGGAGGAGAATAAGCACAAATTGATTGAACAGTGAGAGGTGACAGATAAAACGTACCTATCTCTTATTGTGTCCCACAAAACACAGTCATGTCGTCGTGAAGCTACAGAGCTGCTGAAGATGCCAATTCCATCTCCGTATGCCTTAGCTTATAATGGAGTCACTATCAATCCACTGCTCACTAAACCCCCTCAACCCCCTCAACCTCATCAAAATCTCTAATCCCTTCCATATTATACTCAAAATTTAAGTCAATACATTATCGTTCATATCGGTCGATCTTTTGACAATGAATCGGGACACGAGAATGGAGGAATTCACCCAAAAATGTGATGGGCAGTGGCTTTTTAGGCATTTGATTTTTTGTCTACATCAAGAAATCCCAACTTTGATATGAAAGGCTGATATTTTTGCATGGTAATAGTGAGGGGTAGCTAAGTTTGGTTCATGGTGTCCAGCTGCTTCGGTACTGGCCCCTTCCCACTTTGCACATGCATTTACATCACCCTTCCTTCACAAATAAATTACTACTTTTAAAACTAAAGCAACAATATCATACTAAAGTAGAAAAAAAGAAGATATACCACTTCAAATATCACCCAACTTTTTTTACCCATTATTTCATTCACTCCCTTTTCTTCTTTCCCACAATCATGTGTATGCTTCCATAAAAATAGCTCATAATTTCGTTTTATAATCATTTCGACTTTGATTTTATATTTTTGACAGAGATCCTACGTCGATTAGGGAGGAGAAACCCAAGGAAGATAATATTTGCTAGCGGTAGACTTGGGCTGTTACATTTGAAATCGAGCTGGTAAACACTACTCTCATCATACTGGAGAAGTACTCCTTACTCGTAACATACAACATGCATGAGCTCCCGCAAATTTTAAATCATGGTATATGGATATGATGCACATCATACTTCCATAATCGTTACGACATAGTCTTCTTATCATACATAACTTATTGAATATCTCTATAACGACCTAGTTTTTTAGGCTTTGAATCAAAGGTAGTTGAAAATTGATGAAAAATTGAAGTTGGGTTGTAGTTTAGTAAGAAGAACAAAACTCCCTCCCCACTGCAACCTGCAAGAACAAAATTTTAGCAACCTAAAAGTTGTAAGAACCGTAACAAGTGTAGAAAAGAGTGCAGCTAAAAAACACATCTTTTTACCCTAAAACTACCCCAAAAACAAATAAGACATGGGGGACACAGGTATGGAACACCAGCAGTTTTCTTCAGTACTGCTTTAATGGAAGAGATAAGGATGAAGGGATGATATATATATATATGTATATGTATATGTATATATATATATATATGTATGTATATGTATATGTATATCTTTGACCCAATGACCTTTAAATTGTTTTGTCGTGTTTTTTCTCTTCCTCCATACCTAAAACTTCGCCGTTACCATTCTAGGCTCTCAGTTTATGTCTGTTTTTGTTCCAACTATGTACCTTATGTTACAAAACAACAAGAAAAACCAATGCTTTGTGTCCACTACAAATAAAATAAAATAAAATTAAATTCAGTACTGATTCTGCCTCATCACTGACATTTTTGTTTCCGATCAAATCTCCATCCATTAATATTATTACCATCCATATCCAGATAAAATTAAAATATTCCAACAAATCACGTTAACGAACCGAACAAAGTATCCTATAAGGATAAAGACTCGACTCCTTTCTCTTGAGCCCTCAAACAAAATATATCATTTATTCGACACTTGAGGATTCTATTGTCATGGCTAAGTTTAGGGCATGACTCTGATACTATGTTAGAAATCACGACTCTCCATAATGGTATGATATTGTCCACTTTGAGCGTAAGCTAGCATGACTTTGCTTTGGGTTTCCCCATAATACCTCATACCAATGGAGATAGTATTCCTCACTTATAAACTCATGATTTTCCACCAAATTAACTAATGTGGGACCCGCTCTCAATAATCCTCGACGGAAATACTCAAAAGTTTAAGCTTTTAAGTGAAACCCTATACCAAGATTGGTTGAAAGAACGATAGTTGTAAATGAAAGGAAGAGGGAAGGGGTAAAGTGCAAAAAGTTGGTCAAAGAGAGCCTAACAGAGACTGCTAAAGACTTTGTTGGACCTCGGTGTCAGTCTATGAGTGCAATCGTGAAAGCTCTTTCCTTTTTTTTTTTTCTTTTTTTTATAATACGAATACATTATTTGCTTTAATTAATCTAATTCATATTATATGATTCGAAAGAAATGTTTTGAACAAAAGCCATATGATAATTTAGAGAAGCCATATAGTGGGGAATGAGTGAGGCAATTGAGAAGGCGTAGGGCCCTTTTATTAAGCATATTTCCTGAAACCCTTTATATATATTCTCCTCCCTCTTTGATTGAATCAATTTAAACACACTCCCATTGTCCCAAACTTCAAATTATTTGCTCTTTTTTCAAGTTCTTTGTATGGAACAGCGCCTTAGTTTGGTAGCCACCACTCATCTTCTGCAGCACACTCTCAGAAGCTTGTGTATTCATCATAATTCCCACTGGGTTTATGCTGTTTTTTGGCGGATCCTTCCTCGAAATTACCCACCTCCAAAGTATAATTTTTTATGATTTTTTTAATCCCCATTTTCTTTCTAATATTACCCATCAATTTTTTTTTTTTTTAATTCACAGATGGGAAAATCAAGATGCTTTTGATCGGTCAAGAGGAAATTGGAGGAATTGGTATGAACATAGCCGAATTATTTTCTTGATTGATTATTGCAAAAAATTAAAAATTGAAATTACGAGTGTACGTAGGATTCTGGTGTGGGAAGATGGGTTTTGCAATTTTGCAGCGTCATCATCCTCCGAGGAGAACGGCGGTGGCGGCGGCGGTGGATTTCCGGGATCATCGGTGGTGTATGGGTTGCAACCATGTCGGGGTCTGCAGCCGGAGCTGTTCTTCAAGATGTCACATGAGATCTACAATTATGGAGAAGGGTAATTAAGTTGAAAGAAAATGTGAAGTTTGGTGAAATTTTGGTGATTGATTTGTTTGAAAGTGTGAGCAGATTGATCGGGAAAGTGGGTGCTGATCGGAGCCATAAATGGATTTATAAAGAACCCATTGATAATGAAGATGTTAAACTTTTACCCACATGGCATAATTCTGCTGATTCCGTAAGCTATTATTGCATAATCCATGCACAAAATTCAAACCCACATTAAATTTTCTTATGGTAGTTGCTTGTTTCACTCTTTTTTGCAGCATCCTAGAACTTGGGAAGCTCAGTTTCAATCAGGCATTAAGGTATGGAATAGAATGGACTCAAATTTGTTGCTCGTTCTCACTTTGTTCTCGTCCTCGATCGTAATTGGTTTTACTTTCTCTTGCTGCTCAAAATGTTCGATCATTGTTGTTGACTACGGTGAGATCCCACATAAGTTGTGAGGAGAACGAAATATTATTTATAAAAGTGTGGAAACTTTTATTGTTACAACTACCTATGCCTACCTGCTTCTTACTCGACCATATCTCTACACTCTTTCGAATCTAACTGTAACAGTCCAAGACTACCACTAATAGATATTGTCAGCTTTATGTATTGTCATCAACTTCATGATTTTTTAAAACACGTCTACTAGGGAGAGATTTTCACACCCTTATAAGGAATCCTTCATTACCTTTTTTAACCGCGGTGGGACACCAACAAAAAATGCTCAAAGAATCAACTTTCTCTCCTCGTATGGACTCTTCTACGATATTACTTGTGTTTATTATCATATTGTTCGATCTCTCTCTTTGGCTAAGATGATACTCGATGTCTTGAGACGAAATTATAGGTATCACGTCTAACCTTATTTATATAATTATTTTTTCAGACAATAGCTTTGATTGCAGTGAAAGAGGGCGTAATCCAATTGGGAGCAATTCAGAAGGTTTCCCTCCATCCCCATGACCTCCCTCATCATATTCATTAAACTTCAATTCATTAGCTCAATAAATTCATGTTACACTGCAGGTGACAGAAGACTTAAACTTGGTGCTACAATTAAGGAAGAAATTCTGCTACATAGAAAGCATCCCAGGTGTTCTATTGCCTCACCCTCTAAGCTCATCAGCTCCGCCGTACATCGAGGCGGGCAGCGCCATGGCAGCGTACGAGAGCCCGGAGATGGGGGGGTTCCAAGCGAGTGGCATTATGGGTCCAGCAGACCAATTTGTGTACAACAATTACAACCACCACCAGCAGGTGAGAATAACACCATCAATGAGCAGCCTGGAAGCGCTGCTGGCAAAGCTGCCGTCAGTGGTGCCGCCGGAAGCAGAGGCAGGACGTGGGCATCAAACTTTGGAGCTTTTGGCAATGGAAAAAGTTGCAAAAGTTGAGATCAATGATGAAGATGATCAGGTGGTTTACACCCAACTCCTCCATCGCTATCATGATTGTGATATAACTACCAGCTCCCATAATCATGGATTTTAGTTTCTTTTGTCTTTTTGTGTGACATTGGATTATGATCATCTGGATATTACCACCACTAATTTGGCAACTCATCTTTGTTGTTCTTTCTTTTTTAGTTCCCCATTTTCAACCACTTGTTTGCTAATTCAGATAATGGCATGTGTTATTTGTTGACGGTAAAGAAAAAATAATTTAATCATTTTCGAAACATGTTCTAAAACATGTCGATGTTTTAATTAACATGAAATATATTTTTTTAATTCAGTAACGTGTGAGATCTCATATTACTTAGAAATCCACAATAACAATTGATTTGAATTTGAATCGTTGCAAATAAAGACCCAAAAACTAATGTTCTCATAATATTTAATTATAATATTTAAATTTAATTTAAAATATTTATGACACTTAAAGGAAAACTCCATGAGAAAAAAGAAATTGTTTTCATTTTTTTTTTCGTTTATTTATCCTTTATCATGATTATATAAATTTTAACGGCAATTTTCAAAATTTTAAAACTATTTAAAAATTAATTAGGGGTATGGTTGATGAAATTGAATAAAATTTAAATAATTATTTATTAATAAATAAAAATAGTTTATTTTTCTTTACTTATATTTGGATCTATCCGTTTTTCAGGGTAGGACTTGGGCCTTTGGCAGCTCCAATAGCAAGCCCTCCATTTGCCATCAAAGAGCCCAATTGATGGCCCAACTCAGCTTGCAAATGGGCTTTTTCTGGCCCAACTCAATCTCAACTAAAGGCACACACCAATTTAATTGAATTTGAAAATGCACACAATTTGAATAGACCTCTACCATTAGTTTTCTTTCTTTCAAAGTCCTCGACTATAATAGTAAACGCGTAGCATTCAAAGACCCTTCCATCATCGTCTTAATACTAGAAAATTCATAGCATCGTTTAGTTTCATATTATGACAGAATTGAGACCCTCTCTCTATGTCTCTACGTATCCTATACTAAAAGCGTGAAAATATAAGATATCTCTCTTAAAATATTGAAAGAAAAGCAGTAAGGGAAGAGAGTATGAGCCCCATGGTTGAAGCCATGAGAGTATCTTATATTTTGAATGCCAATTTGTGTGCTCATGTGCAACCATGTGCATTCAGCTCCCACCACATTAACCACCCTAAACCACACACACTCGTATTCAAAAAAATTGGATGACTTAGATCAAAGCGAACTCAAATGTTTGAATGTGTTTATCATCAGCTCACATGCGTTGGCTTTTCCTTGTCCTTCCAATATGTTCCTCTCATCTATCCCTTTATATCATTCATGTAACCCATTATTATTTTTGGTCATCAGTTTACATTTTCATAGCTTTCCCATCAACCGACAATGGATATATACTCTTTTTCTTTTTTTTTTTCTTTTAATATGTTTGAATTCTAAGCTACATTTTTTAAATTAAAAGAAAAAAATTATTAGAAACTAATTAATAAAAGTTAATTTTTTTAAAAAATGAAGAATTTTAAATTCAATTTTCTTAAAATAATTAATATAAATAAAGGGTTGAATCATAGAAGAGGACCAAAATGTTTGGAGAAGATAGAGAATCTATGAATTGAATCTCACATAAATGGATTGATTTGAAATAATTAATAATTAATTAGATAAGTTGAGGATGTGACTTATAATTATTATATTTCAAATAAATTATATTAAATCATTAGAATGTTTGATTGCCAAATGAGGACATGGGAACATGGGTTGATGCAACCTTTTCTCTTTTTCATACATACAAATCAAAACTATATATTATAATTTTTTATATGATCTATGCATTTAATGAGAAGAAACCATCTGATTATGTCCCCTCTATTATTTTATCATATTAGACACGATCTCAATCAAACCATAACACGTTATTTCTGTAATGTTTCATGTCCAAGATTTGAACCACGAAAAATGAAAATACATATTGCTAGTATAAGTTGTAATTTTCAATTATTTCTTAGTCATCATATTCTCATGATCACTCTCATTCGAATGTGGTCTTGGTTCTATTCATATACTCATCTTTTACTCGAGTGTCATATGCCCATTAACTTCTACCTTGGTTCATCTCTGAATCTCATTTTACTGAGAAAGGTACCGCTATGATAGCATTTATATCGTCTATATTTTAGGTGTTGAATCTAGATTCCAAATCTTTATTTAAATCATACGCAAAGGCTTTACAATTAAAGTAATTAGGTTATCAAATAGTGTGCTTACTTAATTCATAAATCTCTACAATATATTTAACCGTAGACATTTATAGCCACAACTCAACTGAACATTATATATTAAATATTTGTATCTTCACTAGACTTTACAAGTGAGGAGACTTATTAGTAACTTTATGACTTTTGACGTACGCATACAAAGTAATGGGTCCACTCAAAATCAAAATTAAATACTCTCGTATTAATTTCGAACTATTTTTATTTTTAGAGAACTTTAATATTACAACGAAGACAACGATAGGTTCTCTCCCTCTAGAACAGGTACAAAAAGGGACGAATCTCATTTATTTTATTTAGTAATAATAAATTATTAACCAGATTGGAAAATAGAATATTATATTGAGATCCATCTAATTGAATCTTGTTTTTGACCACTAAATATGATATTAAAAATTAAAAAAAGAAAAAGAAGATGGGACCCATGATAGAATGAGAAGATCCAACGGTGGAGAAGCAAGAGAGAGAAAGAGAGAGGAAGTTGGGAAGTAGTGGAGTGGGCCATGGCCCAACGATTTGATCCAACAATAAACCTGGCTGGAAGATAAAACTTGGTTCAGGTCCGGCCCGGCCCAGACATGTGCTTCCAACAACTTCTTCAACAGGAACGTGGGGCCCTGGTTGAATTTTCGCCTGGATCCATAAATAAGCAATTAATATAGAAATGAATACGATGTGGAATGTGGGGCGTTGGATTCAGATGATCGTACCCGGACACGTGTGGGAATCCAGAGATTCGGGGACTACTAGGACGGACAGAAGAATAACAGAGCAAGAAGTGGCTGGCGTTGGCGTGGGCACCCGAACCTAGCTGTCAGACACGTGTGTGGGTCGTCAAAGCCAACCGTCCTTGGCCCCACCCATTCTTACATAACGACAAAATAACTCAGCCTCTTTATTATTATTATTATTATTATTATTATTATTATTAATTCACTATATATATATATATATATACATCAAATTCAGCACATAAACAAAGCCTTCCTTCATATTCCAAAAAAATGGAGTATTATTGGGTTTGGTGTAAGGAGAGCAAAGGAATTGGGAAGGTGAAGTGGCAGAGGAGGGGAAGGCGCGGCGTCCGGCACGGCATCCGGCACGGCGGCGCTGTGGAGAGGAGGATGAGGAGGCTGCAGCGCCTGATCCCCGGCGGGCGGGGGCTGAAGGCGGACCGTCTGTTCTTACAGACGGCGGACTATATAATGCAACTGAGATCTCAAGTGGATGTTTTGCAAGCACTTACCAACATTTATGACCCTTTACTTTCTAAATATTGATTTTTTATTTTATTTTTTTATTTTCTTGAAATCTTGTATCCAGAAAAAAGAAAAAAAAAAGATTTAATTAGCATTTTTGCCATGACCTTCCTATGACATGCATGCATACATACATACACATATATATGTAGTATGGGATGATGTATGTATGTATGTATGTATGTATGTGTAGATATCCCATGACACTATATCTACTACCAATGCCTTCTTCTCCAAGTAGCTCATTAAGATAAATTCAATTTTCGTTCAATTTTCTATTTTATTTTATATTTCATACCAACATAATTTTCGTGAATAACTGGTTGATAGTAGATAATTGGGTGAATTTTGTTAATTTCTTCGGGGATCTTCTAGCTTAAATTTGTTTAAAATTTAGTAATATGGATGCTTCAATTTCATGTCAATTTGTAAGAATGAAAAATAAATTCTCGATCATTCATGACCACTTTATCTCTAAGTTTGTTTGTTTTTTTATTGACACGATTGATCCTTGAATTACCACACAATCATAATAACTCCAAAATTAAGGATGTTTTGTTTGAAACAATTTTATATTGAGTGACGTTCTAGGAATATTCTAGTAAGCATGTGAGTAAGAATAAAATATTCTAAAAAGACGTGTTAGTTTGTAGAGATAGTCTCTACTTTTCGAAACACTTTAAAATTATTAGGTTACGTGGTCATATGCACGGGATGTAGAAAAATGTTGAAGCTATCAGGTGTTGAACCATGTTATATCTCATTCGCTAATCCATTCTCTAGAAATTATTTTTCTCGAGTTGAGCTACTCTTAGATTAGATTAGTGACTTATATCCCGAGAAGAATTGCCTCAAGAAGTCGATCATGGCTCAAAGGGTTGAGGTTGGAACTCTCCTTTGACATAATGATAAATATATGACCTATTAATTTTTTTAAAAAAATTACAAATCCAAATCAAAATGTTTAAGTGTATTATCAAATATAAAATTCAAATAATTTGACCCAAAAAAAGGGAAAAAAAATGTTCAAAATCGTTCACAACCGACCTTGTTTGGACCGATTTAATTATATTCCCAGTCTCGCCCAATTCCTATTCCAAACGGGAGCAGAATCCAATTTTAATCCACGTCGGTGGATACCCAATGCAATGTCCCAAACGGGCGACTAAACACCGACCCATCGTTCCTCCGCCTCGTAGCTGCTAACATTTTTCACATCTGGGGCTGGGGGCCTGAAGCAAAGCACTTGATTTCTGCGCCAAATTGGGCCGTTCCATCGAGGTTAAACCAATTCAAGGGCTTCAATCAGCAATCAGCAATCAGCTTCTCTTTCCTCAATGACCCATTTCTTCCCTCTTCACTTTTCCAGTTCCCATGTCGTTGTGCGAATGTTTTGGCCTTGAGCCACCACAAAATCGCTTACGACACCAGCCATTTCAAGTATATCAGCATCAGCATTTAAAACCCTCGAAGGTTGTGGTCCTCTTGAACTGAAGCAACCTCTTAGGTGTCGAAACTCTCAGAATCGTATGGCAAATGCAGTGCCAGATTCATTTCTAGTCGATTTCCCGATGACCCAGGTAGGTAAATTGCAATCAAAACCTTGCGAGAGCTCTTAATCTTTGGAATTTCAAGTTTCTGGGTTTGATTTGATAATGAATTGAAGCTTAGGCGTTCTGGGTAGTGAGAAATTTCTGTTTATAGACTAGCATTTTCATTTTTCACTGCAATTTCAGTTCAGGGTTTTGATTGTTCTTGCTTTCCCCCTTTTTTCCCTTCAAATTTTTACACATGAATTGGGTTTCTTGTCTGTGCAATATGTAACGTGTGCCAATTCCTTGTTAGCCTCAATGCAAGAGATGCTTTGGTTTCGAGGAAAACGAGGAGGAAGACGACTGATATTAGGAAGCTTTCAAATAGTTGTGGGGAGCTAATTATGTTGGCATTTTAAAATGTCATTTGTTGTTCATCCTCAAACCAGGGACATTCTGGTTAGTCCTTCCATTGCCCCTCTGCAACCTTCTTCTTCATTGGCATATAACAGCGACTACCATAAACAATCAGCTCCTCCCAGTTCCTCTAGCAGTAAGATAAGCCCTGCTGTTCTTCTAGTCATAGTTATTCTAGCTCTTCTCTTTTTCATCTCTGGTCTTCTTCACTTGCTTGTGAGATTACTTGTGAAGCAAAGATCTTCACCATCATCAATTCCTGAATCCAATAGTAATAGGTTTCTGGAAATGTCTGATTCATCTGCCTTCCAAAGACAGCTACAGCAGCTCTTCCATCTTCATGATTCGGGTTTAGATCAAGCCTTCATAGATGCCCTCCCTGTGTTCCTTTACAAAGAGATAGTGGGATTAAAAGAGCCATTTGATTGTGCTGTATGTCTTTGTGAATTTTCAGAACTAGACAAGCTAAGATTGCTCCCTACTTGCAGTCATGCTTTTCACATAGATTGTATAGACACATGGTTGCTTTCTAACTCAACGTGCCCTCTTTGTAGAGGGACCCTTTACTCACCTGGACTTGCCATTGAAAACCCTGTATATGGTTTTGAAGATTCAGAAGAAACAGAGGAATCTACAGAGGATGGAAGAAGAATTAGTATCCCTACAGCTCAAAAAGCTCCAGAGAGTGACATTAATGGTGAAAAGAGGGTGTTTTCAATCAGACTTGGGAAGTTTAGGAACTTGAATAGTAATGGAGGAGTGAGAGGCTTGGAGAAAGGAGAAGGAGAAACCAGCAGTAGCAGCAGCTTGGGTGCAAGAAGATGCTATTCAATGGGATCTTATCAGTATATTGTAGCTGATTCAGAATTGCAAGTGGCTTTAAGTACGAGCAATCTAAGAGATTCACATACTGGGAATTGCTCAGTTGATGATGATAATGCGGAAGGGAAGAAGATTAAGATTGGAAGTAAAAATGAAAGCTTTTCTGTTTCGAAGATCTGGTTATGGTCCAAGAAGGGTCGACAGCCAAGTGGCGCAGACACCCATGTGCTGCGAGCTAATTAAGGTTCTGGGGTCGTGTCAGGGACTGGTAATCTCAAGGTACTCTTCAGTTTTGAGGTCCTCATTGTGTTCTGTACTTTCTGCATCAGATATCAACGGCCTTGTTCTTTGGACAATGATAATAAAAACGAATCTTCGAGGCCTGCCTGGCCTGCCTGCCTTTATCATATGGTTATACTAATTAATAGCAATTTCTTTCTATTGATTGCTCTTTGTTGCTTTGAATGCCACTGGCCCGTGAACTTCCCTTTAACTAAATGCGTTTGAGCCAACAAGGCCTCCGTAATATGAAAAATGCCATATTTGGTGCAATTGCTTCACCGTTGATGTATCTGTATGCTTATTCTTTCAGTAAGTTCCACTAATTCTTAACCCATTGAGGGCATCGGTTTCTCCAGTTTGTACAAATTTATTCATGCATTGTTCCATTTCTGGATCTGAATGCATATAGTGTCATGTGTAACATACACGACAGACGACGGAATCGAACAAGAAAAGGATTTAGATAAACAGGTATAGACAGACCTTTTCATTTATTATTGAAAGGCACAAAAATAATAGAGAAGAGAAAGAAGCCAGACAACCAAACCTTCAAATTAATTAATAACTTTTTCTTTAAAAAAGTACAGATATATTCAATCCCACAGCTGTTGGTGGATTCAAGATCAAGATTTCACCTGCTACTTGAAATATAAATGCACAGGACGGGAGAATCGAGGTGTAGCTCCGTGGAGAATTTGATCATAAATGATCCCGTGATTGTGCTATTCTACCAAACAAACAAAGTTGGTGCAGAGATATTTCTAAATTAATGAACTAGGAATTCGAAACAAAGACAACACTTTTGAGCATAAAGGATATTGAAGAACTAAGGGGGAAAAGAAGAGGAGAAAAAGGGTCACAAACTTGAGAGCTCTTTCAACTCGAGAATTACATTACATTACAATCCCTCACCAATATTGCCTAGAAGCTTACAGAGTCGACCATGGAAATGAAAATGTTATGAGCTTATCTTTCAATAAGAAAAGAAGAGAGCTAAACAAATCGAATTGAATTCCCTTCCTTTTAATGTTTTGGCTTGTTCATTTACCTTGGTGACTGTGGTTGGAAAAGATAATGCTAGACAGAAAAAACTAATAAAATAAAAAACAAAACAAGTGGCAAGAACAGTACCTCCAATCCTTAAATGTAACACTGGAGCTCCCCCACCTATTCATGGAAGACAAAAATTTTATAACCAAAATCCCCGTACAATAACTTGAAATAAATAATGTACAAAACCACTATGTATGAAGAGAGAATCGGAAACAAGGGTGATGGAGGTCCAGAGTGATGTCTTTGGCTTTATAGAAATCCCAGGCGAGCAAAATCAGCCATCAATGCGCTGCAAATCAAACCGTTCTGGTTGATGAATTGAAAAATAAGATACGAAAACAGAATGAAAACTGAATAAGGGCCAATTTATCACCATTTTTACACTTTCTGAGCCGTTCAACATCACAAGTTACGAGGGAAATTATTGACTTGAGCCTCCTCCAAAATATCTTTGTCATCCACCTTGTACGCTATCCTTAGGCGCATCACAAGATGTTTCTGAATATAAGAATATTCTAAATTATTCAGTATAGAGATTTATTCTGAGAGGGGAAGCGAGAGAAAGCATCAATTTTTTTTTGGTAAGAAATTGATAGATGCCTACAAATATCCTATGGTTATTCGAATAAAACGCAATCATATCTATGCCACAGTTTTTTTATATCCTAAATAAATAAGTACTAAGTTGAATTTTTTATATTGATCAGCCTCCCCACAAAAAATAAACAAACGAAAAAGTTATACGAAAGATTTTTGGAATAAAATAAATAAAACAGACGCAGAGAAAATCATTCAACAGCAATGCAGCACTACAAATTCTTAAAGATTCAGAACTGAATTTCGAGGTTGCAAAAGAATGATACCTTTCCATATTGGCTATTAGTCACTTTCAACTTTTGTGTGATAGACCCATTACCACTTCCAGGCAGAGTACTACCACTCGCTGGATCTAAATGCAGTTGAAGAAACTGTTTGAAATCACAAACAAATGTCAGAACTATTTGTTAAAAAAAAAAAATTAAACTAAAGAAGCTATCAGGTAAGCCGATTAAGCCATGATAAACTTCGCACAACCCTACTAATTTGAATACTCTAATTCATGCATCTGGACGTGACAACAACAAGAAGCACATATGGACAGGACAGTCACAAAAAGGGGAAAAATATCATAGCTAGACATCCCTATAACATATAATTGAAGAGACATATCGGGCGAATTTCTACAACATAAGGTGAAGTAAAAATTTAAAACTGAAAGAAGGGAGTAAAAAAATACGTAGAGCCAATTTCATGGCAACATTTTGTTCTTTATTTTCTGCTAACCATCTTTTCTTGGTGTTTTCTACATTTTGAAATCCAAAATTCAAAAGCTCAGAAAACATATAGATTTCAAAATTTTGCTTTAGATTTTAATTTTTACCCAACATTTTAATTTTTATTGGAAAAATAGAGAACAGATGACATGCCGTTCGAAGCACTTCATCTTCCGAAAAACAAAATAGTAATGAAATACCTTAATAATTAACTACTAAAGTAACTGCATGGTGAATTAGATTAGTCACTCGATATCACTTTTTACCTTCGGAACTGCTGCCTGGAAAATGAAATTTGAATAGACATTTGGAGATAAATTTTTAAATGTGGCATGGATCAATGTCGTTTGTGGGCTCCCAGCTGCCTTAGAGAAGTCAAAAGTTATTCTCAGAGATCCACTCTCGTATGCAACTATAGATGGATAAACTGAACCATTCTCATCTGGACAAAAAACGGAAAGCTATCAAAATCTCGACAAAATTCATACCAACCAAAGGGATTCGAAGTACCATTGACGAGTTTACCACCTGAACTTGCCACGTTAGGGGCCAATCCACCCAACAAATCAATTGTAGAAGAAGATACAGGAGCGGAAGCTTTGCTTGCTGGAAGAAGAGAAAGAGAAGAAAGTCCATCCAATTGAGAAGTGGGCGATTTTTCTTGATTGGATAATATGTCTGCTGGAAATGCACTACTCTGTGCAGGTGGGGTTGTTCCAATGGACAAAAGATCCAATAGAACATCAGTTCCACTTTTTGGAGCTGGATTACTTCCTGCAAATATTAAAATATTCCAAACAACAAATAATGGGTTAACAATCAGTCCGTTCATAAAGAAAATATTGACTAATTTTAGGACATTCAAAATAAAAGTTCTCCCTGACACAATAGTAGTAAACACATTAGTAATAAACACGTGGAGTATTTCATAACTAGAAATACATCTTTCGAATGATAGGAATATTCATTAAATATTTAAAATTAAGGCATCACAGGCAAGTTTGACACTGCTTCATATATGGAGACGAGATATTGTTAGCAATGCAAAATAATACAAAGAAAAAACTACTAGAGTTGAAAACTGGTAGTTGTGCTTGCTTTTCACCGATGAATTTAATGGTTGGGTGTGTGACTGAACGACCTAGAGTTGGAGAGCATAGCTGCAGCTGTTGAATTTTGTATAAAGCTCCTTGTCCTCTGTCGAAAGAACAGGAGAATTTGGGTGGGAAATCAAGTTGGAATCTTCTGTAGTATGGGAGATGAATTTGGACTTTTTCTACTGAGTCCAGCTTCCAGCTTTTATTGGATCAGGATGAGTTTTCCCTAGGTTACAAAGCCTCTATCTAAGAAAGCTCGTGTTTCTCTAGCCCCTCTCTGTTGGAAGTAATAATACCAACAACGGGATACTTTTTGGTTCATGATCAACGGTCTTTTGAATTGCTATGCGGCTATTAATCACAAGCTTCCTTCACACTGTATCTCACATTCAGAATCATCGAATTTTTTGAAGTAATATTTTTTCTTCTTCTGATCATTTTGTCCAAGCTCATCAGAAGACCTCCTCCTAGTGCTCTCTTTCCGAGTTCTTTGTTGACTTTTCTTTAATTTGAATACTCTTTATCTTTCCTTTGAGATCTTCTTGTTTTCACTTTTTTTTTTATCACTCCCTTGTGGAGTTTGTATGTTTTCAGCATTAGCCTCTCATTTCTTGTTTAAAAAAAACAATGGGATCCACCAAAAGAACTGCCAGCTGCTCTCTCCACCCTAATTGATGTTTTCTTTGCAAGAGTTCTTCAGCCGATATCAATCACTTGTTCAAAGACTTTTATTATGCCTCCTAATGTTAGTAGATTCCCTTTCATGCCTAAATGGTTTCTCTTCAAAAGAAAGCTAAAGTTTTTTGGCTGATGCTGTTGAAGCTGTTCTTAAGGAATTAGAGAATGTTCCAAAATGGAGGGTAAGAATGTTAGAAATTATGGGATGTTATTGTTATGCCTACTTTCTCGCGGGAACTCTCGCTCAAAGGAGTTCTGTAAGCGTCCCCCTTTTAATTCTCTGGTTCAATTGGATCTTTTTTATGTTTTCATCTATACTCAATGAATATTATTTAGTATCAAGTTTTTGGCAGATGAGGCAATTATATCCCCTACATCCCCTACTTTTTATAACAAAACGAAATTGTAGTCTGTAGGTCCTAAAAACAAGTCAAATAAAGGAAAATAAAATAGCCGCTTGATGCAAAGTAGAAGTCAAGAAGTTTCCTGAACAGACAGGAAATAGATATACGTGAATGCTTTCAAAACTAACCAGATTGCTCTGGAGCTGCAGACAAGTCAAGCCCAAGAAGATCCTGAATAAAATCACTACCAGAAGAGCTAGGCACAGGAACCTCATCAGAACTTAAATCAAGTAAATCAACGAGAGGAGCAGCAGATTTGGAAACCCCATTTGGAAGATTAATTGCAGCCCTATTAGAAGACGATACAGATGCTGGAATAGAACCAGCCCTTTTTCCAATGAATGTTGCCTCATCCAAAACTGGCATCCTTTCAACCAATGTAGACCTGAAAATGTGCGCCCATCAGCTTTGTAATAGTTACGAAATTCTAATATCGGTGCATAAAGTTAAATTCTTCCGTTTAATGAAATTTAGCCATTTCATTTCAAGGGAAAAAGTTAAACATCAGACTAATAGATACCTCATATTCTGATGACTTGCAATGATGGAATTGAATTCAATGGATCTTTGCTGCAATTCAAGCACGAGGCTTCCTTTATATTGAACAATTAAATGGTTAATCCTCCTGCAAATAGAAGTCACAAGATTTTAATTAAAATCACAAAAGATATCACGATAGATTTGTAAAACTACCTAGAAAAATAAATGATGCATCAAGCCTCATGACCAAATATGGATTGCCAGCTTAATGTCAATTTTGTTATAAAATTACGTAACTCGTAACTTGTAGAGTCAGAAGAGAAATTTCTCGTATGTCGGGGTAAAAACGTAAGTTTTCATGATTGCACTTCTCTTGCCACCCTTAGTAATAGATGGCGTTCTCTAGTGTATTCTAATTGTAGTCCTCCTTGTCTTATAATACTGACAAAACTTCAAATATTTTGACACCTGGGATAAAATTTTGGCATGGTTAGCTGTTAATGGGAGGAGGATTAGCTCTTATAACTTTATTCAGCATAAGCCCACATCAATTTTCCTTCAGCCTCAATGGTATATAAAGAAGAGAGGAGGGTTATGGCCATTTGATGATTTACCTTGGAGTAGTTTGAGAATTGTGAAGGAGTATTATAAATGTCTTAACCAAATGGCAGGAGAAATAAATAGATTTACAAGACATTAAGAAGGAATTACACATCAGAAAAAAGAGGATGCCTCTGGCAATCACGTACTCTGAACATGATGGGAAACGAGAAGAAAGCTTCAGCAAAGCAATCATGGCCATTGCTTTGATGGTAAGATCTGAGTTATGGCGTTTAATAGCAGTTTCGGCAACATCCACAGCATCAGATTCTGTTACCTGTGAAGAGAATTAGATATTGGTTAAAAACTTCCAGAAAAGAAAACACACAATATCAAAAAATAAAAAATAAAAAGGCCGAAAACGATAGTATTTGTAACTAGAAAATGATATATAAGGTGATTTATTTGATTGGCTTAGATACAGAGAAAAAAGATTTGGTGAATTCAAGAACACTATATATCAATATAACAGAAACAATAAATAAAAAAAGAAGATATGAACCTTATCCAATCCCAAATCACAAAGATAATTGTTTTAAAGGGATCATCATTAAAAATAAAATTAAAAAAAAAAAAAAGGAGCGTGGAAAAGTGCTTACAACTATGGGATCCTCTATATCGAGCATTCCAATATTATTGACCAACATGTCGCCATATTCTCCAATGCACCAAACTGTCACTCGAACAAGACTTTCCTGCTTAACATATCAGCATAGGCATAAGGCATGCCCACTTGTATACTTAGTGTGGGGGGAACAATTTGGTGTTTACTTATCAAAAGAGAATGATCAATACCTGTTCGCTAGATATCTGAAATGCTCTGTACAAGGCCCTTACAGTATACCCATGAAGGTCAGATGCATTGCTTATCACGACAATAAGGCCATGCCATACTTCATCTTTTACAAAATTTCCAGCCTACTAAGCAATGCAGCAATATCAGAGTTTTTATCAGAGGGAATATGAAACTTTATGAAACTTAATGTGCTGTAAAACTTGATGGCAAGTTCTTGGGATGTCACGGCTCTTTGGATCAACAAAA
Organism: Cucurbita maxima; assembly: GCF_002738345.1. Lineage (NCBI taxonomy): Eukaryota > Viridiplantae > Streptophyta > Magnoliopsida > Cucurbitales > Cucurbitaceae > Cucurbita > Cucurbita maxima. Next base: position 1,428,679 of record NW_019272017.1, on the reverse strand, counting down.
TTGAACAGATTCACGGAGAAAATTTATGAAACAAGATAAAGATAAATGAGAAGACCTAAAACAGGAGCCAGCACCGAATGATAAGAAACAAGGCACTCAACAAATATAACATCATCGAGAACATTTAAAATTGGTGGTACGAATAAGAAATCTGTGCAGTGCATATTGAAAACTACGTTGTTATTGAGAAAAATGAACACATCCAACTTAGAGAAAATTAAAAGACTTTGAATTGATATCTAACTTAGAGAAAAATCAGAGATAATCAAGATAAACATATGAAAATTCAAATTATACCTCAGAGAGAACCTTCAGCATCTGATCAATGTACCATATTTTCTCTGGGGAGTACCTGAAGCACCAGGGATAACTGCTAATTAGAACAATCGTCCCTAGATGGCTATCTTTTTTTTTTATTCCTTTCTTTTCTATAAGAGAGTAAGTTGAATCAAGTTAATTTCTAAATCCTAATACACTCAGGTGATCCGAAGACAAAAGACATATGGAAAACTTCCTATAAAAGGAAGGCAAATGGAAAAAGAAGAAAAAAAAGTATGGTTCTATAAGTAAGAAAATGAAAACTAACACAATACCATACTTCGAGAAAATTAGTCGAGTAAATATAAAAAAATAATAATAATAAATAAACTTGGAATCGTAATCCACTAAGAACCTGTTCATTTCTTTTTGGTTTAACTTGAAGTTATCACCTTTGACCTCTAACCAATGCAATTCTAGATGTTTCCACATGAAATCAGAAAATATTGGCTCGTTTAAAACATTATAAGAAACCACTGACTTCCAACTTTATAAAGGATGAATTATAAGAAAGGAAGGTGAGGCCTCCACCCAACTTCAAAGGAGATACAACAAGGCTCTTGAATCAGATGAAATATAGGAGGAGAGTAATCATTAAACTGTTGTATGCAAGAACACCAGAAGAATCAAGAATGACAAAACTATCCTAAATTTCAATATCCAATTAGCCAAATTGTAAGGCATCACCTATTCCTTTCCAACCACAACCCCACAAACTAGCCCAGCAACGTTGAAAAGTTATTAAAGCCGACTTGCAAGAAGGTGGGAGAGAGGAGAGGCGTCACAAGAGAAGAGGGAATGTAAACTTGTTTCCACCTTTTAACCGAAAAAAATGACTAGAAAAAAGCTGATATTCAAAAAGAACATTAACCAAATAGCTCACTTTGCAACAATTGAGCAAATTTTTGCAGTAAGATCTCCCTTAAATTCTTGATCAGCAACTTCCAGGTAGTCAATAAGCTCTTTGGTCAGAGGCTTGACATTGCTCTCATTCACTAGAAGGTAAACAAGTTCAAGGGCCCTCTTCCGAATTGAAGCATCTGAATCCTGAGATGAAACAAATTCAAAATGTTTTGAAACATGCCTAATTGACTATTTTCTCTACAAATGAAGGCTATAAGTAGTTACATGTTGATCCAAATTTTCTGTGAATTACCCCAACCATAACCTGTACCAGACTTCGACATTAGCCTATTTCCAGTACCATGCACAGTTCATCCAAAGATTTGCTATAAATTGTCGTTCTCAAAAAATTTACAAATACTCAAAAAGATAAATTTAAGATAAGAAAAAAAAACCCCACGTGGGAATCTGTGGTTAATATCTCAAACTCCCATCACTTCACTTATAGCTAGTTTAAGAATTTATGAATGAGCAATGGGCTGTGCAGTCAGAGAATGATGGGAAAAATTGGAAGGCAACATTCATTTGTAGTTCATACCAGGAAAAGAAGATATAACAAAGAAAGAATAATACAAACATGGAAAAGTTATAAAAAAAAAAAAAAAAAAAAACAAAGAAAAAAGCTCTAAATGTACAAGAATAACGAAGTACCTTTACACATTCCAAGATAGTTGCTCGATGTCTCTGCACTGCTTGACCATCTACAGTGATAGCCTTCATAAGCATGTTCAATGCTACATATCTAAGAAACATTCCAAGAGCAAGATGTTGATTTGTTGATTGAGTGACTAAGAAATTATGAGAAGCTTTATATTATTGGAGACTACTTGGTAAACAATTACAAAATGAATTCTAGAAATGCATTCAATCTATAGTTAGGCAAGTGGCCAAACATTATAAACACCCTTATTCAATAACCTCCGTTTCAATAAGTTATGTCGACAGTGAGGCACCAAAACCTCATCTTTTTGACAAATATATTTGGATTAAGCTCCACAGGAACTCATCCTTTTGTAAGTTTTCACCAAACAAATAAAAAGTTCTAGAACTATTAGTAAGCAGAAGGAACCAAATGATTATTTCACACGATTTCATATACAATATGCAATAGTATTCTCATGGAAGTAATATACAATAAAATAGCTCTCAAGTTTTATCAAAAGAACCTGATATTGTTATCACGATTAGACAAGAATCTGCCCAAGATATTGATAGCAAGCACACGTAAGCCGCCACTATCTTCAATACTCATAATAGTTTCAACACATTCATATAGAATAGCATTCCCTGCGTTTTTGTTTGATTCAGTTTTTGTTGCCACCTAAGAAAAAACACGTCAAATTTAGAAAGGAAACAGGAAGGAGAAAGGTTACAAGTAAATGTCAAAACAAATCAGTGGTGGACAGATATCAGTACAAACCAGAATAACTTAGAGAAGCTAAAATATGGACAAAGCAAACAGAAACTGGGTGAAATAATGTTTAGCAAAGAAACAAGATTGGATCCACCATCACAATTTATGCCAAAATAAAATTGTAAATCTACAAATAAAAGGCAAAGTTTTTCTCCCACAGGTCATTCTTATGTCGCTCTTATTGTATTTTATTTTCTAAGTTTGATAAGATGTTGCCCAACTCTACTGAGTGCATAAAATGTAGAAACTTTGGCTGATGCTTACTCACACAATACAAGGGGCGGTTGGAATAAGAAATTAAAATAGACAGTTGATCTACGTCTTTTAGTAAGAATACATTTGAGATATCTTTTCTCTACGGTGAAATAACCTGCCAAATGCTTGAAAATAATATGACAGGAAAATAAGGGTCGCCTTTGTAACTGGCTATAATTTACCTGCGCAAGTATATCATTCATGTAGTCACTAGCATCTGCATCTTCATGGCCTAAGACTCGCAAAAACTTAAGCAACCGGATGTGGAGAAATGGGTCCGTTATTCCAGCAATATCATACTCAGGGGCATATGGACTATTAACCAAATCCTTCAGTGTCTTGACTGCACCCTCTGTTGACTTCTGTATCATGGTAAAATACAATTTTCTTTTAGAAACAAAGACCAAGACCATAGCTCCATTGTTTCAACCTAATATGAAACATTGTTGTGTCCAAAAAAAAACTCATCTTAAAAAAAATATAACATTGTAAACCTTTTATATAAATTAAACTACTGCAAGAGTCACTGAGAACATAAGCTATTGCTTACATATTTTTTTTTAAAAAAAAGATAAGAAACAATGCTTACATTCAAAATATTAGAACATAAGAAACGGTATACTAGTGTTGGTGTTAGAATTTATTGAGTATTGAAATTCAGCCCATATATCCATGATCAACGAGTTGGGTTTTTCTTTACAGATAGAATCAATTAAATTGTGTGCTGGTTAACTAAAAAGTTCGGAAGAGAGATTAGAATTGGTTGCCTGAGGCTGGTGTATCATAAATGACGCCGAGTAAAATGAACTACAATACATAATTCAACATCACATCCAACAGTGCAAAGAAATACACATAATAGTAAAATGCTACATGTTGAAAAAGATTCATATTTCTAGATGACATCCAGCAAGAACAAAATAGACCAGCAGTTTCAGCATAGTCAATCACCAAGATCAGGAGGACATGGACAAATCATGCAGACATGAATATGTGAACCAATAAAGGCACAGTAAAATACCTTACGAAAATATTCAAGGGCTTCTGAACTGTGTTTGCAAAGCTCTGTACACAGTTGAACTCCAGTTATCATAACCCCGTGGTGCTTTTCTTTCAGTAAGGAGGCAGCAGGGTTAACAAAGTTTTCTGCAAGGTCTGGTACTTTCCTTATAATCCTAATTGAACACAATGCTGCCTGCACTCACCATCGGAAGCTCTCAAATTACAAGAATAGAACCTTTTTAGTATTTGAGAAAATCCATAAAAAACAAATGGGAAAAAAAATCCTTAGTTAACTATATGAATTACAACAGAAGCAGTAGTGTAAATTATATATATATATATATATATATATTAATGAAAAAAAAAATGATTTTCATCAAGGAAAAATGATAGAATATACAGGCATAAAAAACAGGAAAAGTCCACACAAAGGACCCATACTACAAGAAGTGACTCTAGTCAAGCCGAGAAATAGAGGCCCAAGAGAAATAGAGAATCTAACAAGGAACCAAAGATCTCTCATGCCCTCTGAAGATTCTGTTGTCTCTCACCCCAAAGCCTCCACAAAATAGCACACACCCCAGCCATCAACAAAAACCGTCTTTTACCACAAAAGGACGGATGGAGGAAAAACTCCTCAAATGCCTCCCAGCAACTCCAGTTGCTAACAAAGCTGAAGTTGAACACCTCAAAAAAATTGTGTCATACTGTCTGAGCAAAAAACAACTCCACATGACATGATTCAGTCTATAACAAGTTCTTACAACCAAATCAAGTCTATTTCATCTATATGGAAGAACTGTGTTTCTAAAAGATATTATTCCAATAAATTAGCAAAAATTCATCAAACATGATGACTAAAACAAAATAACTTTTATCCTCAAACAGGAAAAGTGGAACTTAAACATATTACCCGACCTTTAAATCAGAAAAAATTCTAATTAAAACACTGCATATTACTACTTAGAACACTTACTTTCTTCCTAATGTTTGGGTCTCGAAACTGTAGAAGTCTTTCAACTTCTGGTGCAAGATCACGAGCCATTTCAGCGGAACAAATATTTCCTAAAGCACAGAGAGCAAGTCCTACGATATACTGGTTTGAGTGATTGAGATCTCTGAGAGCAATTAAGGTTAAGGAAAATGCAAAAGCTTAAAATCTTTCTCCTTAAATGTTCATACAGATAATATACCTCGAATAGTTCTCTGAAAAATGAACTTTCAAGACAAATAATCAAGATTTAGGATTACTAATGTGAAAATGATGAAGAATGGATACTGTTTTAATGAGTTGGTGACCAACATCAGAACTTCTTGTCTTTCATCTAGAAGTAACATGAGGCCAAGATACCCAATTCTCTTTTCTGGGAAACCAGCAGAGGCAATCAACTTCAAGCATTCCATTTGACCAAAATGTGTGGGATAACCAAGCATGTGAATGAACATGAGCTTGGCAAGGTTTCGATGCCTGTAGTCATGATCATTCTCATCAATGGCAGCTCGAATAGCAGCACACTCTTTTCGAATTACCGCACGTTCCTCTGCTGCAGTTTTACAAGCACGAATGGCCCGAATCATGTCCCTGTATTAAAGCATCAAGTTACAGCCGTATGATAAAGATAGTCTTTGGCTAAAGATGCTTATAAAAGATATCAATGCAACAAATATGTCAACCATTTACTAATTATGCTTTTTTTTAAAGGAACCGAACTTTACTTCATTTGCTAATCACAGACCAATAGGTGAAGCTCAACGTAAAAACATGAAGAAACTGGGGGAAAAAGGGAAGATTTAATATTAAGAAATAAATGTAGCACTTTCTGCATAGTGTATAGTAACTGCACAGTTAAAACCTTAGGATGCAACATACAGACGCATAAAAATTTCTTTAATTTAAAGATGTTTCAGAATTGATTACTACATCAGAAGCTTAAAAGACTGCTAATCCACCAAATTCCTCGTGAAATTCGGAAATCAGGCCAGATAAAATACTTAAGAATTGGATCAGAAGAACACCTTGTTGCTCTTTTATACGAAAGATTTCTCATTGCTAATTGTGCATGGATTTACACTTGCGTCAAATGTAATAAACATTTTTATTGCAAACAAGAAGAAAGACTTTCGAAGGGGTTGTAGAAGAGCCGCACTTCTCATGACGACAACGGATAACCATTAATAAATGGACGACGAGAACTAACAATCCAAAACATTGCTGGGAGTGATAATTCAAAGAACGCGCTTCACGGATTATGCATAGCTTCCCTCGTATTTCAATAACTGACTCGGTATTCGCCTCTAAATCTACCCCGCTTCGAACTTATTGACTGGACGCCACTAATTAAACCCAACAAGCATGAAAATGCTGCTGGAAAACCCAACCTAAGCACTCGTTACCATTCCCAAAAAGAGAAAAACTCAGCTTCAGCAGCAAAATTCCAAGTCAATACATAAAAAACGGTGTTATACTCAAACTCCTCAGTCATGAATTACCTAGTTCCGCAAGAATTCCATTCCAAAACACCAAAAGAAAAACGGAAGACGGTCCAAAAAACAACAGCTGGAACAAATGAGAATTGAAATAGTAGAAAAGTGATCCGTGAAAGAGTATACTGCGGTTGCAAGCTTACCTGAGACGCGTCCCAGAGGAAAAGGGATTCATGATTAAGTCCAGGTCGAAGCTCCAAGAAAGGGATAGAAGATCGGAATGAATAGATGGAGCAAGGCGTAATTGAGCAAAGGTGTGGAGATTATGCAACGATTTTGAATGCTGTGAATAAGAAATCCGAGATCCCAACGGGTTTTGGAGAGATCTGAGATGGGGAGTAGAGAGAGTTTGGATCTGAAGATGTGTTCAAGCTTGTGTCGGGCTCCTCCTTCCCGCTTCTGATGAATGCGCCAAGCTCTCTTCGACGCTGTGATAAAAAACTTAGAACATCAAAATTAAAGTATAAATATATATATAAGAAATAAATGGGAATGAAATGAACCGAAAAACACAAGCACGGAGAATTCTTTCCTTTTTTTTTCCTTTTTCCTTTTTTTTTTTTTTCTGAGAAGTTTTTATTAACGTTACCGGTATGGCGGGTTAACTGGATCACAGCCGATCCTGAGTGGATGAATCTGGCACAAGTCTTCTCTGTCTATCATGCGCTTCCTTCCGACGACGGTAGTCTAGTCTTCTACGGAACTAAACGACGTAGTTTCGGTAGCATTTGCACTTGATTTAGCTAGGAAACAAAATAGTATCTCTATTTTAATTATTTTTTTATTGCTGTTTAAGAAAAAAAAAAAAAATTATTCCAAATGGTATGTTGATTAGTTAAACGAGACTTGTTACTACAACTAGAAACATACAAATTTTACAAATTTGGAATTCCATTTTTACCGAACAATAATAATGTTATGTTTTAGATGGAAGTTTGTATAAGTGTTGATAAATTATGGATACAGTAATGATACAATTCAACTTGCATTTTTTGAACGAGTAATGATAAATATATTAATAATACGTTAATTTGAAATTGTTAGAACTTGTTTTTTCGCTCATAAAGTAAAAAAAAAATAAAAAAATAGAAAAGCACCTCTCTCAACAAGCAAGCTTCATCTTGCATACAAATATAATCCAATGATATCTCCACGGAGACATTTTCCTAAAGGCATTGAGCAAGCAAGTTGTAATGGACACAAATAAAGACAACTCGTAAGGCTTGGCTTTCAACAATAAGCTGTAATTTGCTCTACTGCAACAATAAAAGAATCATTATAGAAAGAAGCATCAAATCAGAGGCTTTATGCAATGCGGCCAAGAAAGAGTTCTTCCTATACAAGTTAATAATGCTGCCCCCCAACACTATTGACATCTCGAGGAGAGGACAATTTTTGTGGGCGTCAGAAGCTATAAATGATGCTGTTGTTATTATATACAAAAGGAAACTCTAGTTGCTGAGGATATTGACCAAAATACCAAATATCACTCTTCAAGTTATAAAACCGCCTCAACTGCTGATTCAGCAAGGGTCTTACCGTGCACCAGATAAAGGATCCTTTGGAAGAAGCAAGCCTTCGAGTGGATTGAGAGAATGATCATCCACTACGAACCCTTCAACTCGCTCGGCTTCCACCAAATCCTGTCTAGAGTGATGTGGATAATACTCTCAAAACACACTTTCAAAGGAAACACGCATTTGGGGTAGTTGCCGAGGTCTTGGACGTGAAGTAGAGGCAAGGCCTTGCAGCAATTTCACGACGTCGGAAGTATCATCAAGGTAGAACTTCGCCTTGCTTGGCTTTCGCCCAACAGTGCAGGCAAAAATTTCTGGAGCGGAAGGCAGTGAAGGACTAGAGACAATGCTTGATATGCTCTCGAACATATCTTCATCTGATCTATCATCTCCGATGCACATCACAAAATCAGGTGGTCTTCCACTATCTACCATTCTCGAGAGAACCTTTTCTGCGACCAACCCTTTGCTTACTCCCTGCGAGTAACAACAGCTCAAGAATATATTACACTGAAGGTATGATAATTAGATGAGATAGATAAGGAAGAACCCGACAATAAAAAATAATACCTGTGGCTTCACTTCAACAATATGTTGACCCCTTTTAACAACGGCTGGTTCGTTGGCAAGTACGTTTTCTAGATGGTCCAGCAATTCCTTGGCTTGACAGGATCCGAAGTCAGAATCGGCATCTTGATGATGCCAGACTAAAGCACTCTCTTTTGGTTCTATGCACGACCCATCAGTTGCTTCTGTATATGATCTCATCACTGGCTCTACAATTTTAATCCAATCCAGATCAGAAGACACTGGACTGGTTTCCCATTCTGAAGTTCCACCCCACCTACAAAAAATAAGAAGCTTAGAAATTTAACCAAAGAAACTTGTAATATTAAAAAGTTCAACATGAATCGAACATTTTGAGCAAATACCTTATAAAGTACCCATGTTCTGCTGCAATCCCCAACATCTCACAAGAGGCAAACCATTCACCTAAAGAACTTCTCCCCCTCCCACTAACAATGAACACAGTGTTACAGGGGTCATTGCAAAGCGTAGTCAAGACGGAGATAACTTCTGGGCTCGGTGTCTTAATTATGGAGCTTTGCGGAATAATAGTGCCATCGTAATCCAAAAATATCGCCCTTCTATGTGTTCTCTTGTAAGCTGAGACAATGTGATCAATTGTTAACTTCCTAAACCCAGGAGAAAGAGAAACAACTCTAAAACGCAGACCCAAGCCAATTCCCCAGCACCGTTTACTATAGTGATCTTGGCATGCTCTCTCTAAATCCAGCATAAAACTTCGAGACCAATATCCTATATCATGGGAACTGACATATCGATAATGTTTCTCATGCCGCAACTGCTTTTCTGACTCCGGCATGGTAATGGCCAATTCCAAGGCATCCGCGACAGCATCAATGTCCCAAGGGTTAACCCTGATAGCTCCACTTAAAGAAGGCGAGCAACCAATAAACTCGGACACTACAAGCATACTCGTCCGAGGAGAACCAACTTGTAAGCCCATAGCCTTATCCATAAAAGGAGTTCCTTGCCTACAAACAATATACTTGTATGGAACCAAATTCATACCATCCCTAACAGCACTCACTATGCAGCATTCTGCTAATGCATAATAAGCAGTCTTCTCAAAACGTGGAACAGGGCGATCAATCAGAATTACAGGTTTGTAGTTATTTGAACCATAAGCTTCATTGATCCTTTCAGCAGCCAAGTAGGTTTCCTTCTGAGCTTCATGTACATCTTTACCTGATCCCCTTGCAGGGTTCACTATTTGAACCAGTACTATTTTGCCTCGCAACTCAGGACGTTGCCGTAAAAGCTGTTCCACAGCGAGAAGCTTCAGGCTTATGCCCTTAAAAATGTCCATGTCATCAATACCAAGAATTAATTTCTTCCCCATGAATTGATCTCGAACTTCTCTGACTTTAGCAGATGTAGATGGAAGATTCATCACCGATTCCAGCCGGCCCATGTGAATGCCTACAGGAAGAATTTTGATATATACCGTGCGGCCATAATAATCTAGTCCAATATGTCCCCGCTTAGATTCATAGTCCAGGCCTAACATTCTGCTGCAGCATGAGAGGAAGTGACGAGCATAATCAAACGTATGAAAACCAACTAAATCACAGTTTAGCAGGCCACGGAGAATCTCATCCCGAACTGGTAAAGTTCGATAGATTTCTGATGACGGAAACGGGCTATGCAGAAAAAATCCAAGTTTAACTCGATTGTAGCGCTTCCTTAAAAATGTTGGAAGAACCATTAAATGGTAATCATGAACCCAAACAGAATCTTCTTCAGGATTGATGATTTCCATCACCTTGTCAGCAAATATTTTATTTGCAGAAACATAGGCTTGCCAGAGCAGCCGATCGAAGCGATCACCGTGCTCTGGGCACATTGGTAGCATGTAATGGAATAAGGGCCATATCTGTTGTTTGCAGAACCCAAGATAAAATTTCTTCTGTAGATCATGTGGTAGAAATGTAGGTACACAATTAAAATTGTCAAAAAGCTTCTGAGCAACCTCTTCCTGTTCATTGGCGTCGATTTCAACCTTGAGGGAACCCACGTATATAACCTCCATCTCAGGTGAAAACCCATTCTTTAACTGCAATAAAATTGAATCCTCGTCAAAACTGAAGCACCATTTGCCAGATTGCCCGTCTTTTTTAGCTTGCAAGGGCAACATATTTGCAACTATGATTTTGCGCTCACGGCATACAGATGAAGACTCCGAATCTCCGTCATTGCTCCCATAGTCATCCATTTCTGAAATAATTCCAGGAACAGTCATTACCCGTGGTAGGGGTCTAGGTGTACGAGGAAGATCAAGTAAATCTCCAGAAGCCAGGTCCAAAAAATTTGTGGGGGATCTTGATGCCATGAGTTTCCACTACTTGTCTTTTCTCTTAGTTACCAATCAAACAAAGGGAAGAAGAAAGGCAAGCACTTGATCTGCAAGTAAAGTGCAGGTACCCTCAAACCTATACAAGGGACAACAATCCAAAATGTTAAATCCACAGTTTTACTAGATAAAATTCACTTACGCGAAAATATACTAGATCAGAAATTCCGCGCATCCAAGTAGAGACTCGAGTAGGCACAACCTATATGTGCTAGAAAACTAGAATTGATATTTAACAAAAAAAAAAAAAAAAAAAAAATTAG
>NW_019272017.1:1405449-1417388 GCF_002738345.1 Cucurbita maxima | reverse complement strand
AAAAAAAAAAAAAAAAAAAAAAAATTAGTGGAGTTGCAAAAAACCAAATCAACCATAAACAGCAGGAGGCCAGGAAGAAATTATCTGACCTAATTATTATCAGAAACCAAGATGATTCATAAATAGAGAACAAGAGAACAAAGCATTCACAAAGGAATCCATCAAAACAACCAACCAATTCAAAAATGAATTTGCTAAAATGCAGACGTTTCACAAAAAGCATTACATGTGGGTAGGAAGCTCATTCTAGCACAATCCTATCTAGCCACTCGGCATATAATACTGCAACAACGCAACGCGTTTTGGTAAAATAGAGGAGGGTCGTTGGGGCGCTTAGCCACCCAGACAAAAACAACCAATGAATCCTTATACAGGCAGGCCACAGGTTGGAGTCATTCATGATCCGAACAGTGGCACATAGATATTGATGATTGCAATTATTCATTCCAAGCGACTTCGTGCTTACTATACTCTGTCACTCCCTCCCAACTTCCAAGGCAGTCTTATTTTTGAAAAAACAAATGTGTAAATATATATGGCAAAGGAAATTTTTCTTGCTGGCAGAAAATAATGCATGCATTAACTTTACTCTTCTGAAAGAGGGAAAAAAGAGAGACCAAACAAGCTTCCAATCGGGAATTTCAGATCCAATTAAATTCGGCCAACAACTTTTTCCAGCTATATACGAACAGTAAATCTGTCCGATACACCAATAAAGTTTAATTCGACGAAAAGACCAAATGGATAAAATGTTGGCGATCGTTAATGTATAACATTAAGGAGAAACCAAAACGAAGCACCAGCAACGACATCTGTAAACTACGAAACATGAACTGTGAAGATTAAACTTCGCGAGTGGGGCGTGACCGCGTGTCCGTATATGCAAAGAACAAAGAAACAACAAGACTGTTGAAAAAACCACCACTCAGCGACCACATTTCTAGATCTCAGTGTAAAAGAACACAATCACATCAAGAACAATCCGAAAATGAAACGATGAGATAAATTGACGAACCACTGAACAACAATTTGATCAAACACATTCCCAGCTCAAGCGAACAAATTACACGAGAAGAAACGAATAACTCGCACACATACATATAAACACAAATTTCATTTTCCTAAACAGAAAATTAAAAATTATATATTAAAAAAAAAAAAAATCAGAGTTCAACGATCGTGTTGAACGCTTCCAACTCCCGTTTGTTGCCGAGAAACCACGAATGACTTGGAAAGAACGAAAAGTAAAAGGTAATGAAATTTGTACGTATCCTATTTTTAAGTCGCAGCCATGAATAAAGATAAAAGAAAACTCATCTGAACTGCGCCAAAATAATAACGTCGTGCCAAATAAAGTACAAGCCCCCATCTGGCAGTAACAATTAAAAACTCCCACACACAAACAAATAAAAACATCAAAAAAGATAAATCGAATTCCGTTCCTGAAGAACCAGAGGTGTAAAACAGAGTCGGAACACCGACTTAACCAAAATCCATCCACAGATCGGAAGACTAAAACAGAGACGAAAACTCACAGTCGAAGCGATCGGCAGAAGAAGGTAGACAACAACAGCGACGACGGCGATAAAGACGTCCCGGAGCGAAAAAATTGAAGGAAGAAACAGTGGGCGTGCCGGTGGTTGATGGATCAAAAGAGAGAAGAAGAAGAAGAAAATGAAAAGAAAAGGCCGGATTTAGGAAGAAGAAAATGGTATAAATACAGTTTATCCGAAAGAGAAATTGTTATTATTTTTTTGACCATCTCTCCTTTTCCTCGTGGTTTGGTTTCCGAGTGGGAGCAATCGGATTGGATTGCGAAGATTTTCAACTCTCCTCCCCAAATTACCCTATTACCCCTCCCCCACCCTTTTTCTCCATTATTATTTTATTCCTTTTCCATAAGATAATATCCACTTTTTTTCTTTTTTTTTTAATTTAAAAAAAAAAAAAAGGAATTTCAAACTTTAAAAGGTATGAAACGCATTCTCATTTTTTATTGCCCTCATTAATGAATACTTATTATTTCCATTTCTCTCTCAAAATTATAATTAATTTCCTGAAAATATTCACAATATTATTTTTTAAAATTAATTTTAATTTCTTTTATTTAACTATATACGCTAAAAAAAAAGTAAATGGGAAAATGAGAAATGTGAGTGGGCGGCGGGTCTTCATATTTCTTTTTCTTTTTTAATTTTTAATTTTTAATTTTTAATTTTTAATTTTATTTGGTGGTAGGGGCCAATGGGAGCCGCGTAGGTGTTAAATTATTATTTAAAAAAAACATTATCTTCCAATAGTATATTTCCACAACCTTTTTAATTATTTTTAGTTTTAATAAAAACCCATATAATAATAACTGATATTTAGGTCAATCTTGATAAGCTTGTGTTAGGCCACCACTTAAACGTTGCTTTACTTCCCCCAATAAAAAAATAATAATAACTATTATAATAATAAAAATAACATATCAATATTTCAAACACCTTTAAACCTCACTTTTATCTTTAAAATATTATTTAACTTTTAAAAATGTAATAATTCCGTTGAACTTTTTTATAAAAAAAAAATTAAGTTTTAATAATAAAAATAACTTTTTAAAAAAATTAATTATATTTTTTAAACCCCTTTTAAAACAAAATATTAATATTTTCCAATCTAATATTCAAAAATCATTAAATTTTAACTTTTTTTCACAATAATTTTAAAATATAATTGACTGGAAAAAAAATAAATTGAATATAATGATTTTTATAAATAATCTTTTATTTGAAGCGATTCCATTGGACATCAAGAAAATTCTAATAAATGAGACAATATAATGTACTTAAGCTTTTAAGTAATACCATACAAAAATATATATATATATATATATTAAATATTAGATGGTAAGGAATCATGAATACGTGGCATTGTCCCATTCAGAAAAAGTTAAATATATATTTATATTGTAAAGGTATTGACATTATAATTAACTAATTATCTACTTTTTTGTGAATTTTAAAAATAATATAATTAATTTAAAGATTATCTTTGCTTAAAAGAAAAATGGAGTGAAATGTAGAAATGATTACAAACATTTGTTCCATATTAGCCACATCCTCATGCGGAACCCTAACCGACTTTTCAATGTTCCATAATTAAATCACTGTGGCTACATTTCTAAGACTCACAATTTTTTCTCCAATATGCTTCGTAACAATAGTAAATAATATTATTTACTTATATTTCCATAAGTGAAGAATATTTTTTTACCTAGGTAGCTACGATACGAGCTTAGTCATAATAGCTGGATAGCAATGAGATTTGGGGATATTATTGAAATGAAAAGAGGAGGGTAATTAAGTAAAATAACATGAGGATAAGAAGGGTAAGAATTTAAAAGTGGCATCTATGAGTTGTGGTATTTACAAAGACAACTGGAAAACGCAAGGCTCTGCGCAACAAAATAAATTATTTTTTTCTATTATTATTATTATTTTTTAATAATAGTTTTAACTTAATAATTTATAACATTTATATTTAAAATAAAGAAAATTGTTGAAGTTATAATATATTGTGTTTTGAGATGGGAGTTTAATAAAATTATAGGGATAGAAATGGAGAGTGGCAGTTTGGTAAATAAATGGAAGTAAATGACTTTTTATGCTTACGAAGTTTGAGGAAGCTACAGAAGGATAACATCAGCGGGGCAGGGAAATTATAGGCACCTTCGTTCGATAAGCCCTAACAGGCTTTTTTTTTTTTTTTTTTTTTTTCTCCCTACTGGCTCCTGGCTGGCTTTTGGCTGCTGCCATTTTCCTCGTCCCACACACCCTGTACGGAGACTTTTGCCACGTGTAACATGCCTAGAGGATTGGCCCCACATACCTCGTAGACCTAACCAAGCGGGTCCCACTTACCCCCACTCTAGAATCGGGAGGGACGAAGAGAGAGGAGGGGTCCATATCGAAGGGTTTAGGGTAAAATGGACCACAAGTGGACACGTGTAGTCCACGTGAGAAAGTAGTGGCGGGGCCCACTTTATCTTTTTTTTTTTTTTTTAAATGAAAATGTGGTCGAGTTTATCCATTTGCCGCGTTTTACGGGAATACTGAGAGACGGTTGGGTTGGACTTAAACCAACTCGACTATTCTAATTTCTAATTTCTAATTTTAAATAATAAAATAAAATAAAATAAATAAATAAATAAAACTGTGGTTCCTTGTGGTCCCCACGCCTCTGTGGAATGTTCCAAACGTATCTTTCACGCCTACGGTATCCAGATTCTCCGCTTCGTCCTGTTTATTTTCTTTTTTTCCAAATATCTCATATCAAAATAGATATTATATATATATATATATATATCTTTATTTTTCTTTACGCAACAATTTTATTTCATTTTTACGAGAATCTAAATAATAATTTTCTATTTTTTAAAATTGTAAAACTACATTTTTAAACCTCTTTAAAAAATCATTTGGGTTTTGAACATTTAGTTTATTTTTATATTATTATATAAACCTAGTGAAATTTAAAAAATATATATTTTTCATAAATTTTAATTTGTAGTTTGTTTTTTTAGAAAACTCGTATGTAAAAATAATATTTATAAGCTTAATATATTTTTTTGAAATATGTATTTTAATAATATTTAGGTTATTTTATAATATACTCCCACGTTTATTTCAACATCTTCATTGTCCATGGAGTTTGGTTGGTTTTGTATTTTTTTTAAGATTAAACTTATAATTTGACTATTATTTTTAATTTTTTGTTATATTATAATGTTGACTCATATATAATGAATTTTGTATATGAATAATGATTAGGATGTGGAGGCGGTCAAGTGAAAATATGTATATTTGTCACGTTGACTAATAATTTAAATAATATTTATATTCACATAAAGATAGTCAAGATTAACAGTGCTTTCACTCAAATGAGACTAAATAAAATTAAATATATGTTTAGTTCAATAGTAATTAATATTTGCTCATTTTGATGAAAGTCAACTAAAAATGACAAATAATTTTTTTAATAAAACTAATAATTTATGTTTTTTTTTATAAGATAGGTGACAACTTCCAAGCATAAATTAAAAAAAAAAAAAAAAATAATCGACCGTTAAATGCAGTTGATCATTTATACAGAGACATTAGAACCACCAATTTGTAGCACTATTAATTAATATCCCTAAAAGTCCTAAAATCACACCTAACTTAGCTGTTAGGATGTCTAATTGACATTTCGAATGGTGACTAAGCAACAAAGTCAAATAAAGAATGTATTAGTGAAAACCACGAGTAAATTAATTTATAATTTATCAAGTCAAATTAATTGTTCTATTACTATCAACCATCATCATCATCATAATAATAATAATAATAATAAACCACGTGTTTTGTTTCTTTCCCAACCTACCACTCGAGATTCATCCATATCCTTTGAACACGTTTCACAATTTTTAAATCGAGCTTAATTTCCATTTAAAAAACCGCAAAAATGGAAATTGAAATAGGTGCCAGAGACTGAAACAAGAACTGTCCCACCAAAAAACGCGCAAAAAGTTGAACCTTTTTCATTAACAAAAGGGTTGTTTTTTTCTCTCAAATTCACACTAGAAATTTCTAGTGTTTTTTTTTTTTGTTTTTTCAATTTTTATTTATTTATTTTGTGATTATTTCATTATTTTACAGATATTACAGCTTTCTATACCCATATCTATCTACATAGAAATCATGTATTATGGTAAAAACTAAACCAAATACATCATACCCACTTCAAGGGCTGATGAAGAGTGTGATAAACCTACAGGGTAGTCAGCTTCTCTGCTGTTCTTCCTCAAGAACTCGTAAATGAAATCGATCATTACTCTTTTCACTGTGCTCGATCCTTGTTTCGCTTTCATGTGTGACCGTCCTAATATGTAAGCCACTCCTACTTCTCTTGCTTCCATTAGTTCTTGTAGTTCTTCCCTTGTATCCGTGTCGATTTTCGGGCTCTCTGGTACAATGAAGCGTACTCGTTTTCTCAACTGAACTGGAGCTGGTGATCTTATTTCCCTTGTGTCTGAAGCTTTGTACAGATCTTCAGAGCTTTCATCCATAATTGTCTCGGCCATCTGAACTCTATCTTCGGAGGTAGACGATGTCCCGACGACTGTCATCTTTTCACTATGGTTATCAAAGCACTGTCTTGAATCACTACACTCTGCACTCCCTGATCTTATGAACTCTGCTATGCTGCATATAAGATCATTCTCAAACTCTACGTCGTCTTTATGAACGTCCCGATATCCATATCGCACAATGCACCTATACAGTCTATATTCACTTGTACCAATACGACCAATTAGGAACCGTTCCTCTGCTCTAACATGTGGCACTGGGACATATTTAATGCAAAGGAAAACAAGAACTTGATGGAAGGCAGGAATGTTGGTGACAAAGTGGGTGAAGATACCCGGGATTCCCGACACAAGCTCTGTCTGAATGACACCGATCCCACGGACTCTTACAATGCCGAGGCTTGGGCCCAAACCAAGTAGCCAGTTAATAGAAACCTTGTTTTGAATGTCAGATTCAAACTTCTTTAGAGTACCATAGTGCCAGACATACATAACAATCATTAATACAAGAGAAATTGCAATGGGAACCCAAGCTCCTTCAAGAAATTTGATCAGAGAAGCTGAGAAGTAGAGAGATTCAATGGTCCCAAAGAAGAAGATGAAGCCTATGGCAAGAAATACACTTCGATGCCAACACAGGACGATAACAAGAGACATTAAGCACGTAGTAACGAGCATGACAGTGATCACTGCCAAACCTGTCGACGACGTTTAAAAAGAAGAGTTTTAGTTCAGAGAGAAACCAAAAATTATGTGTAATGAACAGAAGCATACCTGAGGCATGACCCAAGCGCTTTGTGTCTCTGAAACTTATGGTAACAGCCAAACACAACAGCATCAAAATCCAATTAATCTCCGGGATATAGATTTGACCGTGAACTTTAGAGGACGTATGGACGATTTTGACTCGAGGAAAGCAACCCAAAGCAGAGCACTGTTTTATAATCGAGAAAGTTCCGGTGATTATAGCTTGGCTTCCTACTACAGCAGCAAGCACAGCAATTATAAGGACAGGCCACCTCAATTTCTCTGAGAATAGAAAACAACATTCAATCACCAATCATTTCTAAATCTCGAGTATATCCGACAAACTTTATGTGGAAACCGATCTTAAGGCCTACCAGGTACAGATACATAAAACCCGATTCGATGGTCGGATGGAGAGGTATAATTTTGAGAAAGATAGGCAGCTTGCCCCATGTATGCTAGGAGGAGAGACGGATAAACCATAAAAGAGAAAGCAATCTGCAAAAGTTTTTGGACAAAATAGAACAAGGAACAAGGAACACTTCAGAAAACCAGAAAACAAACATTAAGATTAGTGACATTATACCGACTTCAGTAAGCATAAATTCTCGCAAAATCCGTGTCAAACATCATTTTTCAAATATGCAGGGTACTATAGAGGCTGTTAGTAGATGATACATATAACCACGCAAAACCTCAGTCAAAGCCTACCACTTGCAGATATTGTCCTCTTTGGGCTTCCCTTCAAGGTTTTTAAAACTTGTCTGCGAGGGAGACTAGGTTTCTACACCCTTATAATGAATGTTTCGTTCCTCTCTCCAACCAACGTGAGATCTCACAATCCACCTTCCTTGGGGGCCGAGCACCCTTGCTAGCACACCGCTCGATGTCTGGCTCTAATACCATTTGTAACAGCCCAAGCCTACCACTAGCAAATATTGTCCTCTTTGGACTTTCA
Organism: Cucurbita maxima; assembly: GCF_002738345.1. Classification (NCBI taxonomy): domain Eukaryota; kingdom Viridiplantae; phylum Streptophyta; class Magnoliopsida; order Cucurbitales; family Cucurbitaceae; genus Cucurbita; species Cucurbita maxima. Next base: position 1,409,574 of record NW_019272017.1, on the reverse strand, counting down.
TTTTCGGGCTTCTCCTCAAGTTTTTAAAACACGTCTTAGGGAGAGGTTTCCACACCCTTATAATAAATTCTTCATTCCCCTCTCCAACCGATGTGGGATCTCATGGGATTCATAACAAATACATTTGAAGACGAAGGAATTTGGAGAAAGTTAATCATATTTGCCTTGTAAACAGACATGCTAACCAACATGACCTACAAGTCTTTGGATATGCAGCGGTGAAACAAGGAGGCATAGCAGAGATAAACATGGGCTACAACAATATCCCATCGAAGTCTTAAACATGAATGGTGGCAAGACATCCTCCTATAGACCCTCTAATCGAAAGACATACTATCCGAAAGAATTGTCTTTTAAAATTTAGATTGTACCTTAATTGACAACTGTGAAAAATGGCCAAGGTCAGCGAACATTGCCTCCGAACCTGGAAGTGTTAACATATATCCTGATTAATAAGTGACCGACTTTGCTTGAAATTTCATGAGATGATAAACCAAACCAAACCAAATGCATGTCATTTACCAGTAATGCACAGCATAATTCCACCAAGTGACATCCAGCCTCCCTTTTGTGTTTTCTTAAGAAATCGAAACATGTAAGTAGGAGAAATTGCTCTATAAACACTGGGATTCCAGTGAATAATATTGTACAAGCCAATGGCACTGATACAGAATAGCCACACTGTCACTATTGGAGCAAACAAGAAGCCAATCCTGTGCGTGCCGTAGTGTTGAAGAGCAAACAAGCATATCAGTATGACGCATGAAATCGGGATTATTATATCTGCAGGAACATCAATTTTCATGAGAGACTACTCCTACAGATTCCAAAAGTTTACAGCAGAATGCAAAACTGGAAGAACAAACCGATGGGTCGGGGTACTGGTTGAACAAGAACTAACAAAATATAGTCAAGCAAAGTTCAACAGCCTGTCTTATTTTCTACCAAATCTACCATGAAATTCTTCCACAACCACATCAAAAAAGCCAAAAACTCCTTTAAGCAAATGGGAGAGGTCAAATAGCTACCGCCCCGCTCACCCACACTTAATTTTCAACCTTATTCCTACACAGCTGTTCAAAATTATTCATCATTTAAGTCATTTTCCTCACTTCTTCCTCCACAGTCTCCCCCTTCTCAAACACTACCCTCCCACAGTCATATAAGTAGTGGCATGCTATGTCCTATCTAAACAATTTACAATTCAATGCAATAGATAGCAACTTGGGATGAGACTTGTTGAGGGTCTTCCAAGTACAGCATAGCAATCAGTATTGTTGACAACTGTTCATGATGATTGATAGCAATCGATAGTGACCTCTCATTCATATGAAGACAAGTGAAGTTGAAAGCTCAAAAGAACATTTCTAAACAACAGCTAAAAGTTTGGACAACAATGGGTAGATTTAAGTTCATGGCAATTCACTTCTTACTTTAACCTCCTCCTCCTCCACCTCCACCGGAAAACACTGGAAATTTTCTACTTCCAGTCATCAGAACACAAACAAGTCAATTTCCAATGAAAAATGAACAAGTGTAGATTCTTACATTGGTGATGCTCTATCTTCATGGTATGCTCGAGGCCAGAAACCGCAGAAAGAACTGACAGGGGAAGTTAAATCAAGAAAGGAATGATGAACAAACATCCAAATCAAAACAGAAACTGAAACAATGATATAAAAGTTAGCGAGGATTACCAGAAATAGCTGGTGTTAAGATGCCATCTCCTATCACCATGCAAGCCCCAATTAAAGCAAGAACGAGCAAGAATTTTTGCAGAACCTGACGCTTTTCCAAGGCAGATTTGAGTTTGAATCCAAAACTTTCTTGAGATGGCGGACCAAGAACATCCATCTTGAAATCAGTGAGTTCAGAATCAGCCAACTGGGTATTGGGTAATGCGTTAACTCTGGCATGCCGACATAGTAACGAATACAGAGCAAATGTCCCTCCCTCGCCATTATCATCGGCTTTAAGAACGATAAATATGTACTTGAGCAAAGGAACAATGGTGAGGGTCCAAAAAACAAAGGACAAAACGCCATAAATCTCATCGTTGCTCTTCGAATGACCGATATCTTCTTCTGCAAAAGTGTTCTTATAGACATACAGAGGCGAAGTACCCAACTCGCCATAGACAACCCCAAGACTCTGATAAGCCATCATCAAAACCGCCTTCCATGACTCTTTCTAGAAACGAAAACAGTGAAATCGACATGGGTTTTAAGCGAAATCGCTCAAAAGAGATGGAAATTAAGGGCTCGAAGTTAAATGCATGCTACACAATGTATTGGACTTACCTTGGCATTCTTTTCACTACGAACCCCACTTTCCAGATCCATAATCAAAAGGGTCAAGTTTTCAAAAGATGAACAGAACCATTTTCTACTCCAAACTCAAATCTCTTCAAGACACCGCCCACAGACCGCTTTTAGAGGCAACGAAGAAGACGGATTGAGAAATAAAAGTATATTAAAATCCCATATCAAGAGAAAAGGGAGTTTTATTATTCAAATACGACGACTTCGCAGATCCACGATGAGTTGCTTAAGAATGCCAGTTACTCAAGAAACCCATTTTTTAATTAAACAAATTCAACAAAACTCAATCAAAACGAAAATGCAAAACACCCTTTGGTAGTTTGGAGCAAATACGTGAATATGCTAACAAGTAACAACCCAAAAGTCTTTGCAAACAAAACGAGAAATACACAAACACAAATATTTTAAATATACGTGTCTCCCTGTTAGTGTGTGATCAGAGAAGGAAAGGGATGTATGGAAAGAACGAACACCAAAGGCCACACCAAGAAGGAAAAATAAAAAAAACCCTTTGAAAATCAGTGAGAATATTTTTCATAATCATTCAGAAAGGGACTGAGAAATGAGGAAATCAAGAGAAGAAGCTTCTGGGGTTAATCCTAAACTTCACTTTATGTAAGAAAATGAAATTTGCAGTGTAAAGCAACAACACCCACTTGAGATTTTCAGAGCTAAAGAGTTCAAAGAGGCAAAAATGGAAGAAGAAACCTCTATTCTTTAACGCTGCTCTGCAGAATTTGCGAAGAAGAAGATGAAGAATTAGGAGTACATTCCTTTTTGTCTGATTTTGGAGAACAGATGCCATTCAAAATTTGCAGTAAGTCCCGCTTGTTGACCAGAGAAATTAAACTCGGTGAATTTGGGGATAGTTGACTCATCGTGATCATGACGCAACTGACATGAAAACGCTGCACACAACCAAGCCAAATTCCCAACCACCGATTGAGACTGCGTGGATATTCATCCTCTCCACGGGAAGAACAGTTCAGATTTCACGAAAATAGATTTAAAATTTTGACTGAAGGGGTTACAAACAGAGCAGATTCATGACTTGAATATGTTATGGAGAGCAATTGTAAGAAAATGTGATCAGTTCTTGGGTTTTGCTCAAGTTGGGGAAATTTGGTTGAATTTATATGAAGAACAAAGCGAAATTTGGATGCATCCATGTTTTATGGAATCCCTTTCAAGCAAAAAACTCATTCAGTTTTGGATTTTTGCTATGAAACCTCATTTTTTGGGGAAGAAATCCATCCCCTTTGATTTATTTTTTTAATGATCAAAATTAATTTGAGAGAAAAAAAAAACATACAAATTTGCTAATTTGGCAACCAATCTGAAAACAAAAATTTGAAATCCAAGAATTCAAAAAAATTAATTATAATTACAAAATTAAATTAAGCAAAGGTTTACACTCTTACAAAAATGGTTTTGTTTCCTGGTCCAATGTGTGATCTCACAACCCACCCCACAAAGGCCCAACATTCTCGATAGTACATGACTCGTTGTTTGGCTCTAATACCATTTGTCTAACTGATGTACAATCTCACAATCCACTCTTTAAAGACTCAGTGTTCTCGCTGACACACCGCTCAGTGTCGGACTCTAATACCATTTGTAATAGTTCAAGCCTACTATCAAATTAAAGTATATATTTGTTAGGGTAAAGTTTCCCTATCCTTTAAAAAAAAATATATATTTTCTTTCCTTCTCCTCTCACAAAAAAAAAAAAAAAAAAAAAAAAAAAAAAAAAAAAAAAAAAAAAAAAAAAAAAAAAAAAAAAAAAAAAAAAAAAAAAAAAAAA
>NW_019272017.1:1304108-1405383 GCF_002738345.1 Cucurbita maxima | reverse complement strand
AAAAAAAAAAAAAAAAAAAAAAAAAAAAAAAAAAAAAAAAAAAAAAAAAAAAAAAAAAAAAAAAAAAAAAAACTATATTTTATTAAAATTTATTGCATTTCAAATTTAATAAAAAGAAATATTATTTTCACATTTTTTACAATTTAGGTCACATAATTATGACACACATTCAACAAATTCTGAGAATTTGGCCTACCAAACAAACCTTGTATGCTTTTAGACTTAAATTGAGTTAGCATTTGGTGTCATCTATCATGCCTATTCATGTTATTAATATTTTAAAAAATTATTCCTTAAAATAAAAAAAACATGTCAACTCACTCGATCAACTATGCTCGAGTGAATAATATACTGTAAAATTATTGATTTTTTTTATCATAATATTATATTTTAATCGGTTCAAATTGGCAGTTTAACCATCATTTAATCTATATATTAAAAAAAAAAACTTAAAATTAGGTAGCTGTAGTCTCCAAACACCTTTAATTAGTTATTCATCGTTTTTTTTCTCTAAAAAGCAACAACCAATGAGATATTTTAAATAACTTAGTATACTTTCACAATGATATAATATTATGCGTTTTAAAGCAAAGTAATCGTATCAATTTAATTTTGGTTCGGCCAAAAAAATATAATATGTGATATTAGAATAATGTTTTCTCTACTAGATATTTCATGTAACCGTCCAAATTCATATCTAATAGATTTTGTTCACTCCCGTGATAAATCTATTAATACATTTACCTCTCTAATTTTAACAAAATGAAACTGTAAATTTGTTTTAGGAGAAAAGGTAAATTTCGAAATTCATTTTAAAAAAAATAATAATAATAATTATATGATTTTTTTTAATTAAAAAGTATTGCTTTTTGACCAAATATAAAGATGAAAATAAAAACAAATACACGTAGGAAAAGTGGGTAGAAGTTTGTGATAAGAAGGGGGTCTGTTCATTGAAGATTCACATTTCTTCCATGAAAATCAACAAATTATATGTAAATATCTATTTTTATTAATTTTATAAAAATTTAAAGTTTTAATTTTAAAAATTAAATGGATTAAATTAAAAGTTTAATAATATTAATAAAATTTTGGAACTTATTGGACTAATTAATTAAATTAAAAATTTAAAATTAATAAAAAAAATCATAGTTGTTTAGGGATGGTTCATGCAATTTCAGCTTACCAAACCAAAGTTGATGTCACCATTGGATACGATGTCCCATTTTCATTAATAATTAGTTAGCCACGTGTCTCGCAATTTGATTTTTCAAATATTTTTTTTATAAAAAAAATCGAATTTATAGAAAGAAAAAAAAAATGTCACAATCAAGATATTATAAACTTTATTTCCTTTACGGAAGCTGTTTTATTTCAACCAATATTGAAAATGACCCCTTATTTATTATTTTATTTATTTATTTATTAATTGAGTTTTATTTTTCAAGAATGGACACAATGGCATTCACTTTCCAAAAGTAAACGACGTATGATCTGAACACGACTCTCCACAATGGTATGATATTGTCCACTTTGAGCATAAGCTCTCATGGCTTTGCTTTGGGCTTTCCAGAGTGTATTCTTAGATTATAAACCCATGACCATTTCCTAAATTAACCGATGTGAGACTTTCATCATCCAACACCTCCCCTCGAACAAAGCACGCCGACTCCTTTGGAGTCTTAGTCATTTTTGACTGCCTTCGTACCTTCGAGGCTTTGCTTTGGGCTTTCCACTTTCCAGAGTGTATTCTTAGATTATAAACCCATGACCATTTCCTAAATTAACCGATGTGGGACTTTTATCATCCAACATGATCGAGCCTCTAATTTAGTTTTAAAAGAAGGGTTTAGAAAGAGAGACGAGAGAGATTTTAGAAAGAGATTTTTTTTTTTATTTTTTGAATAAAGTTGAAATGTACATGGAGAAAAACAAGCGCCTCAAGAAACAGAAACATGGATGAAGTACGTGAGGCAGGCTTGGTTCTCCAGTTCGCATTGTCGCATTTGTTTTATCCATTTCTTCATACACCTCCGCAGTGCTTTTCGTCCTCGATATGGCCGCCGATCACCACCTCATCGGGGATGTACTTGCTCCAGAACCAGTGCGCCTTCCACACTCTGTTCATCTCTTCAATCGGCACATTTTTCGTCTCAGGCAAGAAGAAGTAGATGAACACCGTCATTATCACTACAAACCCTGCGAAGAAGTAGAACAGTCCGAATTTCATGTGGCAAAGCATCGACAAGAAAACCTGAGCGATGATGAAGGTGAAGAACATGTTCACTGCTACGTTGATTGATTGTCCTGCTGATCGGATTTCGAGCGGGCAGATTTCGCTAGGCACCAACCAACCTAATGGTCCCCAAGACCAGGCGAATGCTGAGACGTATACGCACACGAGTAGTAGAATCAGGTTTGCGTCGAATTTTGTTAGGGTTCCTTCTCCATTGAGTCCGAATTTGACGCCGATTAGACTTCCGACTAGGATTTGGCAGACAAACATCTGTGCTCCGCCTTCGAGGAAGAGGATTCTTCGGCCGAATTTGTCGACTGTGAAAATTGAAACTAGGGTTGCGAGGACGTTGACGCCGCCACTGATGACGGCGGAGATTAGAGATGCGTCGTCGCCGAATCCGAGAGTCTTGAACAGAACGGGAGCGTAGAACATGATAACATTGATACCGGTGAGTTGCTGGAAGAAGGGGATTAAAGCACACATCACGAGTTGAGGTCTGTATTGTGGCTTCATTATGTTGCTCCACGGATGATCTACTTCGTTTGCCGCTTCACTTGCCTGGAGTAAGTCTTTGAACTCTTCTTCGACTTTTTCAGTACCGCGAACTTTCTGGAGCATAATCTTAGCCTTCTCTTTGTATCCTCTTTCGAGAATGGAGTTAGGAGTATCGGGAAGGAACATGGCTCCGACGGTCATCATCACGGCGGGGACTGCGGCGAGAGCCAGTGAGACTCTCCATCCCCATCCGCCTTCGATTTTGGCTGTACCGACATTGACAAGATTCGCCACTAAAATGCCAATTGTGATGGCCATTTGAAAGCCCATGTTCAGAGCACCTCTGATTTTGGTTGGAGCCATTTCAGAAAGGTAAACTGGCACAGACTGCACGCCAAAAAACAGTAAGAAAAAGCCATTCATTCAATCAATCAATCAATCAAACTGAGCAAATACTGCATTGAATTGATTCATTTTCATATAGATGATTTGTCTGTTTATGATAGTACCTGATTCGCAAATCCAACACCCACACCAAGCAGCAAACGGCCAATGATGAGCAGCACAATGCTATTGGCAACACCATTAAGGATGGAGCCAATCAAGAAGGAAAGACCTCCAAAAAACATGGAAGATTTTCGGCCAAATTTCCGGGTGATGATCGAGGCACCAAAGGATGCCACCAGAGCAGCCAGGTAAAGAGAAGAGGTAAATAATGTTAGGAGTTCACTGTCAAATTTACAATACTCGCTTTCATGGGCACTTTTCATCTTAAGCACAACTGATGGGAAAAAATGAGCCAAAAAACTTGGCATTGAAGTCACCCCACCTGCCAGCCAACGAGAACCCAAAACCAAAAAGTTGAAACAAAATCCTTCCATAAACCCATAAATGAAATAGAAAGATTAAGCAAACAAACCTGAAATTCCAAGATCATAACCAAAGAGAAGACCCCCCATGGCTGCCACCAAACAGGTGACCATGACAAAAGGAGTGACTCCACCCTCATAGTTCCTTCCTCCCTGAACAACAACTCCTCCTCCAGCCATTTATTTTTATTTTTTTTCTTTTCTATAAAATATAAGGGATTGAGAATACAGATAAATGATATAATCTTTGTATAAAATAAGTTTTATATTAGTTCTTTCGAAGGATAAAAGATTTCACCAGTGGATTTTTTGGGGATCCTCAAATCCACTGAGACAAAATAGAAAGAACTAATACAAAAAATGTAAACCCCTGTCTTATGTCATTCCCCTGAAAAGAACTGGCCTATGCAGCTTCTTCCCGGAGCTGTCTTTCCAATCCTCAGCTGGGTGTTTATATAGAGGTTTCTAATGGCTTCTGGCCTTCAAAATTGGACTCTATTTTTAGCATAATTAGATTTTGAATCTTCTTTGTGTTAGCCATGATCCAAAAATTATGGGATTGCTACTTTTTCCCTTAGAAAACTCCCTCTTAGCCACTACTTCTTGTGTCAATTGGTTTGGATCATGAACCCTAGTTTTCGCTTATTTTCTGTTATTGGGATAATCAGATAATTAAATAAGATATCCTGGAACCCCATGGAAGTTTTTTCTGTGTCTTCCTCTTTTTAACTTCCTCATAATAATATGTAATGCATTTTAGATTCAAATGATAGGAAATGACTACATGACCTTCAACGACCTAAGAGAATTTTAAAATTACTTATGGGTCTAAACATAACTAGTCTTAGTTTAGAATTAAGCTAAGTTAATGTAAAATTACTTTGAGACAGTTTTTAGATTAAATTGTTTTAAATATTTATAGTGTTCTTGAGACAATAAGATACATGAGCTACTCTTTTCATTTCATTTTCAGCTTCAATAAAATTAAACCTGAAAAGAATATTTTTACAGGGAAATCCCCAAGTTGTTAGGAAGGGTGGGAGGAGATGTTTCAAGTTGGAGGATGTTTCCCGATGATCACATTATGCAGATTCAACTGGTAAAACTTGGCGGATCACAGTCTTGATGATGTGAGTTTATTAGGAAATGCCTATATATTCCATTCACTCTATAATTGTTATAAAATATATTGTATATGAATCTCATAATCATGCTCTACATATATTCTTATTTATAAATATTGGTTATACAATAGAGTCTTAAGAGCATGCAAGTGAATCAACTGAAAAATAGATACCTTTGTTCTATACTCTTATATTTTGTCTTTCTTTTATAACATATTTTACTCCTATCTCTTGAGAAATTTCTGTCATTACAATTTACAAATATCACTTACTCGTTTGACCAATTTTGGTATTTTATTGATATATGCAAGATTAGTTTAAATGATTTATAGTGAATGTAAATATTTGTCAGATCTCCATAAGCTTTCATGCATTATCTGGTTGAATTAACTCTAAAATGATGATGCCTTATTCTCATTCATTCTCATTCATTATCTGAAACTCGAAAACAAATGTAATTACATAATTTTTTAAAATTATAATGTTAACCATAAAAATGATAGTTTTTCATCAAATCCTCAAATATTGAACTATTGAAATCAAGAGTTATTGCGAATCATTTAAATTTGATTGTAACGATTTATTGTCCAATTAAATTTTGATTAAAGTTAAAAAAAAAAAAAAACATGGGTTAGAAATAGTTTTCAACAATAGTATCAAGTGGAGTGAGTTGTATATGATATCATATACATGGAGGAGTGGAAGTAGTTGCTCAAAAGTAGTACAAACCCTATGAATTCTTATTCATAGGATTCACATCCCAAGAGCATCAAATTTGGATGAAGTGATACCTTAGAGATTCACATGATGATGATGATGATACCTTGGCTTGAACTGAAATGGGTATGCAAAATCATTATAAAAGAAACAAAACAAAAATTAAAATCCTTCGTCGTTTAACTTCGTGAGATGTTGATTTTGGTACATTCCATAGCACATGCTACAACTAACTTAACTGCTCCCACCAGCTGTAGAACACACTTCAGCACTGCAAACAGGGCAGACCTGTACAAAAGCAGCAGCAAGCTTTAGATATCACTGCTATCGGTAGTAGCCATATGTACGTTATTGTTGGCATCGATGCAAAGCACAAAAGTATCGTCGACATCGCAGTTTAGGGGGTGGAGAACAGAAGTTTCAGGAGAAAGAAACAATAATCCTTGCTGATAGGTAGGCTCATGTAAAAATGGCATACCTTATTTATTTTTAACCAATTATTTATGCACTCCGAATGGTAGGAGTGTTTGCAGGAAAGAACAGTCAGGGTTTCATCGTCCTCGAAATCCAACCGACAAATGACACATCTGAGAAATGAGAGCCAAAAGCTAAGTAAATAAGACATGGATGGTAAAGAAAACCAAAGCTGTGCTTCAAATCACTCACGAATCATTGCTTCCAGTCTGACCGCTCCCTGCCTTGAAGTTTATGGAGGGTAAGGAAGCAATTGTATCAGCAGATAGCCCTCTGCTCTCAGTTCCTACCACTTCACCCAATGCGAGCAACTCCTGAAATATTAATTATCCTCTCAAGAACAAACAATTATAACGCATGGGCATCACTCCATCAGACCAAACTCACCTCGTATGACAGTTCATCTGGGTCAACATCCTCCCACGTATCCTGCAAACCAAGCCTTGATGAGTATTTTGATAGAACAATAAATCAGATATGTCATCTAATATTAAGAGTTTAAAAGGTTTCCTTCAAAAGGGACAGGAGATTGTGATCAACAGACACTAGCTTGGAACATGCCTTTGGTGTGACTAACAAAATGAGCTCTCTCAAAGGCACCAATCCCCCCAGTTAACCATATATGACAATGATTATCCAACCATCAACAGATCAAATCACAAATCACATTTAATAGATGGGAAGCTGGTGAGGTCCTTATGAACTCTCATCAAGTCGCTCATCCTGATCATCATTGATGCGTTTGTGATTGTTCTGGAAAAATTTTGCATCTGGACTGACCCTTCTTGGGACTTTTTCTTCTGCATTAGAAGATCTTTCTATTTGATGGTTGGACAGCAAAGGAAAAGGTTTCAAAAGTGGCCTCGTCCACACCGCCTGTCAGATAAAGGGAGGGCCGTGACAAACTGTGAGGAAACAGATGGACCTTCCACAGCAGGTAGAGTTGTAGTTGGAAGATAAGGCAGAGAAGCATGACGAGCAGAAGTGAAAGAAGTAGAGATCGCAATCCCTTTCATGGGTAGATATACTTTATAAGAATCAAATGCCTTTGTGATCTATATGCTATTTTGGGTTATGGGGTTGGTAACTTCCACGTTACCAAACAATGATCTTGTGCACACTTCCATTTTTCTCCCGGGACAATGCACCAAAAGGACCCTATAACATTTTATTGCCAAAGAAACTCATAGGATATTAAAGCCGGGCTACTATTGAATTGAATCATCCCTTTATTCTCACTTCAATTAACTTATACAAATCGTCTACTAGTAGACATGCCTTTCGGAATAAAAAATTCACCTAGTCTAAGACGAGAAACAGAATAATTATTCAGTTGTTCCGAAGATATTGAAAAGACATTTTTGTCGATATAATGGAAAGATATAATTTCAGAATTCTGGGGCTACAAGGCAACAGTCACCTTCAATCACTAGCCTACTAAAACAACCCTCAACAGGCCATTCCCTCATGCTGAAGTTGAAAACTATAAAGAAGATCCTTAAAAGTCAGAATAATGGACTTATAACATCCATTAAAAGGAAGATCCAAGGGAGAAGACATCGTTGTTGGATAATACAGAGAAGAGAAGCTTGAATGATAGCTGATTAAACAGAAGGGAAGCTCTAAAACACATAGATGACACCTTATCATTAAGGGTGCTCTCTGTTAATTGTCTATGTTTATCCAATGGGGCAACAAATGGAAGTAATTCAAGAACTTCGAAATTTTCTTTTCCTCGACAAATGAAGAAGGCTTTAGTCAAGAGATCTCAAAAGGATCCTGTTTCTAGGGCTGTCATAGGCCCTTACAAAAAGGATATTTTAATGGCTGTAATAAATTTAAAATACAGCTATATCTTCTTGGATTGGCTGGCTATTTGAATGAGTTCTTCATTAAGGGTCAAAACAATTTCAAAGATAATTTCATAAAAATTAGAAAGATATGATTAATGGTAGTAGCAAGTCAAGGAAGGAAGTAACTGCTATGGCTGAGTGTTTTTCTCATGGCTTAAATAAAAGCCACTTAGTACCTTAAGCATCCTTCAAGATTCTTTTGGCTTCTTAGAAAAGATTCTCATAAAGCTGTAAAGGTGAAAAATGGTGGCTATCTCCAGGAGAGTTTTGGCACAAGCCATTTTCCCTAACATCCCACCAACTTAACTTCTCTTTGCTTTTGAAGCTCTAGTTCATGTTGCTAATAGTACCGACAACTTAGAAATACACTTCTTGGAAGGGCTTTTGGATGTCGGAAACCAGCCTACGAAACATAGACTTGTAGACACTTTCTGAAGGAGTAACAGAGGTCGAGATAGACACAAACAGTATAGTTTTTCAGTTTTTTAGGAAAAGAACAGTATCATTAATCAGAAAATAAAAGAGATAAGAAATGCCTCATAGACCAAGTGAGCTATAAAAGAACATCCCAATTTGTGCATATCATAGAAGAAAGATGAAACACTTGAGAGATTAAACAGGAGTAGCTATATATATAAGATATGTAGTCTGATAAGATCCTGAAAAACATCCAAGGAAGAGTGATTTTTTAAAAACCTTTTATTCATCCAAGACCAGATTCTCCAGAAAAATAAAGGGTCGTGATAATGTTGAATCGTATGCTAGAGCTTGTGGGAATATGAATGATAATCAAGTAAAGGAAGGGTTGGATCTTATGACCAAGGTAGAAGGATGAAACACTTAAGAGTTTAAACAGGGCAGCTATATATATAAATGTACCTGAGAATTTTCGCCTTGATCATCTGTGTCATCTGCTTCCTCTGCAACAAGATATAAAAAAAGATTTTAGTCCTCCATGATTTAGAGACCTCCACAGAAGTAATAATGCATTACATAGAGAGCCACATGGCCAAGCATACTCACCATCATGTAATCCAGCAAGGGCCATCAATCTAGCAGCCATTTCCCTGTCTTCAGAATCTTGTAAGGCTCTAGCATAAGCCTCGTCACTCGAAAAATTACCAGGATCAAGTTCAAAGCTGGGGTTGCTATGCTCTCCACCATCTTCACGAGCATGCACATCAAACACATCGTCGTCGTCATTGACATCTGTTCCATCAAACTCCTCCTCCTCCTCCTCATCTCCATCAGATTCTGTATGATCGTGCAAATCACCAAAACTGTCCTCGTCATCTAATGCATAACTTCCACCTTCCCAACTTCCAAAATCAATCCCCATACTCACCATTCTAAGCCTCAGGTATGCCCTTTCCTGCTCATAATTAATCATTGTCAATTGAAAACATCACTAAAACCCTTTTTTCTTATATCCTCTTACCCCCATAAGCTGGAAAATCATCATTACCAAATCAAGATGAAACACAATTTGCATTCACTAACGTACGTTTGCTCACAATGAACTAGTCAATCAATATTGAGAGATAAAAGAAAGTAACAAAAGCGTGCTCATTGTATGATTGGTGTTTGTTAACAACTCCCCCAAGTGTTCCCTACACAAACTAGCAGAAACCTAATGAACTCAAATGAAGCCGATGCTAGAAATCACAGCAAGCAAGAACAATAAAACACAATCAGATAATCAAGAAAGGAAAACAAAATCCAGAATCTAAACAATAAATAGACTCGCAGGATAGTTCAATTCCACAAAGCAGAACATCGAATCCACACGCAACCAAATTCCTTAAAAAATCGAACGGAAACAAAAAAGATAGGATTTCCCATCACACAGTTCCCAAAGCAGCTCACAACAGACCGAATTGAACACAGAACAACAAGAAACAAAAAAAGAAACCACAAATTGAACAGGAACAAGAACAAAGAAGGAACAGTGACATCAAAAGAGGGATAGAGAGGACCTGTTCTTGAAGGGTACGTGCGAGGGCAAGGTCAGCATCGACCTGGTTGAGGTTAGTGAAGGGAGTTCTAGCGGATTGGCGAGAAGTGGAGTCGGATCCAGTAGTCTCATTGTGGGGGTCTGCAGACGATGGCGATGAATTGGAATTAGGGTTATGTTCAAGGTCGGAGGGGGCGGTGGTGGCGGTGGTGGCAGTGGTGGCAGTGGTGGGCGGTGGCTTGACTCCATCAAAACCAAGTTTGGTGGCGTTAGTGGTGGCTTCGTTCTCCATAAAAGAAGGAGATTGAGGTTTGAGAGAAAAGGGAGATTTGGATTTGACAAATGGAAGATGGAAAAGAGATGCTATGAGGAATTAGGAGAAGGAGAATCAAATATTTCAGAGAAGAAAAAAATTAATAGTAACAGAAGAATCTAAGAACACGACGAAGATTATATAATTTTTTAGAGCCGAGCAAGAACAAACAAACAGACGCACCTTTTTCTTTTTTCTTTTTTCTTTTTTCTATTTTTATTATTATTTCAAAATAAACAAATATAGAAAATAAGAATTTGTTTTCCCTTTTTCTTTTTTTGATAAATAGTTTAGACAAAACAAAACTACATGTATCTAAATAATATAATTTTTTAAACAATTATCTTAAAATAAATTATAAATTAAATATTAATATAAAAATAATTATGTATAGATCACAATAATTTAGTATTAATTTACCAAATATACTAATTATTTTAAAACTTATAACAATTTAATTTAAGCTAACACAAAAAGCAATTCTCAATTTTAATTTTTTTTAAAAATAATAAATTTTAGTTTCATATTTTGAAATTTTGGTCTTCAAAAAATTTATTTAAATTTAATATTTAAAATTATTTTATTTTAAAAATGGATATTATTTTTTATCTATTTAAAGATTAAAGATTAAAATTATATTATTATAGAAAAAAAAAACTCAACTTTAATCCGTGGGCTGCGGTGTCGAATGCATTCAAATGATGATGAAAGCATCTTCTCTAACCTCTCTTCTCGACAAATGCAAATCAATGTCCGAATTAAGAAGAATCCATGCTCTGCTTTTCACTTTCGGTGTCTCTCAAGACGACGCCGTCGTATCGAAACTTCTCTCCTTCTCTGCACTCTCCCCCGCCGGCGATCTCGACTACTCATATAAACTGTTATTGAATCTTCCCAATCCCACCACCTTCAAATGGAACACTCTCATAAGGGGTTTTTCAAATTCCAGAAACCCAAATCGTTCAATCACGGTTTTCGTCAGGATGCTGCGGAATGGGGTCTCCCCTGATTATATGACGTACCCTTTTCTGGGGAAGGCGACAGCGAAGTTGTTGAATCGGAAGCTTGGAATGGCGGTGCATGTTCATGTTGCCAAAACTGGGCATGAGGTTGACAGGTTCGTAATGAATTCATTGATTCATATGTATGCTTCTTGCGGAGATATCGCGTTTGCGCGTAAGGTGTTCGACGAAATGCCAACGAAGAATTTGGTGTCTTGGAACGCTATGTTGGATGGGTATGCCAAATGTCGGGACGTGAATACTGCTAGGGAGGTGTTTGATTTAATGCATGAGAGGGATGTTGTGTCGTGGAGCTCTTTGATCGATGGGTATGTTAAGTGCGGGGAATATGGTGAGGCGATGGCTCTGTTTGAGCACATGCGCTCGGCTGGGCCCATGGCGAATGAGGTGACTTTGGTGAGTGTTCTGTGTGCCTGTGCCCATTTGGGTGCACTTGAACAGGGGAGAATGATGCACGGTTATATAGTTGAGAATGAGTTGCCATTGACTATTGTGCTACTGACATCTTTGGTGGACATGTATGCCAAATGTGGCGCCATACATGAAGCTTTGGCTGCGTTTCGTGCATGTCCACTGCAACGGACTGATGTTCTAATCTGGAATGCTATAATTGGAGGTTTGGCAACACATGGGCTGATAAAGGAGTCCATGGACTTGTTTACTGAGATGCAAATGGTAGGGATTGCGCCTGATGAGATCACGTACTTGTGCTTGTTAAGCTGTTGTGCTCATGGAGGATTAGTAAATGAGGCTTGGTATTTCTTTGATTGCCTTCATAAACATGGTATGACTCCAAAGGTCGAGCATTATGCTTGTATGGTAGATGCCTTATCCCGGGCCGGCCAAGTATCTGAGGCGTATCAATTCTTATGTCAAATGACCATCCAACCAACTTCGTCGATGTTAGGTGCTCTCCTGAGTGGCTGCATGAAACATGGTAAACTAGACCTTGCAGAAGTGGTAGGAAGGAGGCTTGTTGAGTTAGATCCAGATCATGATGGTAGATATATTGGCTTATCAAATATATATGCCGTAGACAAGCGTTGGAATGATGCCAGAAATATTAGAGAAGCCATGGAAAGGAGGGGAGTGAAGAAATCTCCTGGTTTTAGTTTTGTTGAAGTATTTGGAATCCTTCATAGATTCATAGCTCATGATAAGACACATGGTGATTCCGAGCGGATTTACGTAATGCTGAACTTAATTATCGATCAAATGAAACCGATCGAAGATTCAGAAAATCAGGAGTGCTGTTTGTATGACCTCATTGGTGTCTCTTGATTCCTTTAACACCACAATTATCCAAATTTACCTGAGAAATGGGTTCCTCCTTACTTGTGTTATGCCTATGAGTTTCCCACGTGAACCATGGCGGATTTATCGCTTCAAAGATGGGACAATGTGTGCAAAAGACAAAGGTATTTAAGTTTATCATTGATGCATTTTCATGAAACTTAGAAAAGCTTTCTATGATTTCTGCTTTGCACCTTAGATTTCAATTGTTTTGCTGAATTTTCCAACGTCAAAATCCCCAATCAATAGTCTTCCTTCACACGGATTATGCATCAAAATATCTCACCTACTCCTCTTATCTTGTCATTAAATATCTTCCTAGCAAGTAGCACCTATTTCTCTCCTCTTCTCTCTTATCCTTCTGAAAACTAGGAAGATGACTGCCGCATGGCTTCCTCTGTACACGCCCATTGTTGCAACAAAAATACAGAATCCAACTCGAAGAAAGTTGGGATCGTACAACTTTTCATTTTCCAAGATGCTTTATGGCAATACTTTGGCATGCAGGGCAGGTTCTTCAATAACAGACTTTGATCTTTATGATCTTCTTGGCATCGACAACACCTCCGATTCATCGCGGATTAAGGCAGCGTACCGTGCGCTCCAAAAGCAGTGCCACCCCGACATCGCCGGTCCTGCTGGCCATGACATGGCTATCATTCTCAATGAAGTGTATTCAGTTCTTTCGGATCCTAATTCTAGGTTGGCTTACGATAAGGTCAGAACTGACAACTCTATTCCAATTTGTGCAGCTCTCTATAGAATTTGGAAACAAGATTGTTTGTGACAAAAATGATGTTCGCAGGAGCAAGCAAAAATGGCAGAACTTCGAGGTTACACAGGGAAGTCGGTTTATTCGGTATGGTTGGGATCGGAAAGCGAACAAAGGGCGGTTTTTGTAGATGAAGTGAAGTGCATTGGCTGCTTGAAATGTGCTTTATTTGCTGGGAAAACTTTTGCTGTCGAATCTGTGTATGGGAGAGCTAGAGTTGTGGCGCAGTGGGCTGATCCTGAATATAAAGTGATGGAGGCCATTGAAGCTTGCCCAGTTGACTGCATTTCGTGAGTGCTTAATCAACGAGTTATAACTTGTCCGATATTCTTCTGATTTGCTAACAAGTTTTTTTTTTCTTGTTCTTGGCAAATTAAATCCAGGATGGTGGAAAGGTCAGATTTGGCAGCCCTTGAGTTTTTAATGTCAAAGCAACCACGTGGAAATGTAAGAGTTGGAATGGGCAACGCAGCTAGTGAAAGAGTGTCAAACATTTTCACAGACGTGAAGAAGTTCCAAATCAGATTCAAGGAAGCTATGGAGAAGACTTCAAACCAGCATGTCAAGGTTAGACCCGAAATATTCTTACACTAATGGTTCGACATCACCATTGACTTAAAATCGTTCAAAACTTGATTTAGAGTGAAACCCTGTACATGTGACACTACCCATTCTTGATGTTGTAATAAGATCGAGTTGTATGATTGTTTATCAGGGGACAACCTTCGAGAACAAAGCACAGTTGTCTGCAATTCAAGCCATCAGATCAATCTCAAATTGCTTATTTTGGCAGACAGCCACCGGAACAAAACACAGTCAAAACCTGATGCTCGTCGTCAACAAATCCACACCACAAATCAACAAACTTCAAGCTGCTATTACTGCAAGGAAGCAACTCAAGGCAAAAACCGAAGACAAAAATGAAACTACAACAAAATACATAAAGGACGATTACTGGGTTCCGACCACCCTTGCACTTCCAGTCTCAACTCAAACTCCAATAAGCACAATCTCAAATCCAAGGGTGGAGACCAAACGTAGCAAAGAATCAAAAGACCTTGATTTTGAAGTGGGTGGTGGTGATCATACTAGCCCCATGAGATTGGCATTACCAGTCTTGATATCGATAGTTGCAACCAATGTAATCCAGCAAATGGTGACAGATGATGGTGCCAGCGGCTTTAAGGAACACATTGGAGGTTCTGTGGCACTGGAGTTAGTTAATAGTCATTGGATGCAGCTTATACAAAGAGGAGTCACTTGGTATGTCATTGGAATAGCAGTGATAGGAATGGTCGAAATGATTGCAAGAAAGATTAGGCATTGAAGAATTACAGAGAGCAAAATTTTCCAGAAAATAGAAGCTGCATATATGGCTATTAGTTATACGAGAAAAAAATGGATATGTGATCACAAATGACAGAATTATGAAACAAAGTGTATTAGAAGTTCAGTGTTCATACCCTTTTAGTTCATAAACCAGGCAGTTCAGTGTTCATTTTCCTATCAACTATTGTAATCAAACAACATCATCAATAGATCGGAAAACAACTTATTCAACCAAAACATACCTGATCAAAGACTTGTTACCATAAACAGTTATATTCCCTCATCAGAGGTCCAACAGTGATCAAATGTTTTGAGAAGTCATGGCACACAATGACATCCAAAATAAACCATATCCTTTTCACGAGCGAATAATGTCATAGAGTACACATTTTCGAGACGTCTTAGTAGCGATATTTGGTTGAATAGTCCTTAGGTGCAATGACTAAACCACGTCCTTTCCTTGCTCCACGATAGACTGTTTCAATGATATTGATGAACTCTTGCTTATCCTTGAGTGCCCAGTTTATCTTATTGTTGTTACCAGTACCAAGATCAATCATTATGTGCTTGTTCCTAAAGAAGAACATGACAGTGGAAGGATCATACAGCTCGTACATTGTGTTGAAATCAGGAACCTCAGTGATATCCACAAGGTATATTACTGCAAAGTTCTTGATCGTCTCAGCAACTGAGGCCAACACCTCATCCATCTAGATCAAGAACATACCAATCAGATATAAACATCTCAATATACTATAAAGATGATCATGTATAGCAAACCAAACAAATTATGTGAAAAAATCTTCTTGACTTTAAACATTCAGGATGGAAGCACCGTGGCTCCGTGCAACAAAAACAAGGGGGAAAAGACTAAACAAATTAGCCACCAAAAAAGAGTCTAGATGGCCCATGAACTCAAAGATCAATCCGCTAGCATGAAAAACCTCGTGCATACAGCAACAACAATCAAAGACTGGATTATTAAAGATCAATAAGGAAGTCGTTTAATAACAATTGCAATGAAGGAACTTCATTTCAGGTACATAATAGGTTTGATGTGCTCAAATACATAGGAAGGCATGATTATAGAAAGCGAGCAAGGAGCATAATTGCAACAGAACAGATGATGCTAACAGAGAAGAAGATCAACCAACCAATCCTAAAAACTGCACATAAAATTCAGAAAATTGCTAAATCGAGGCAAGCATATATACAAAAATCAAGCCCAGATTAAAGAAAACCCAAAAATAGAAAAGAAAAATCCTTGACCGACCGAGACTTGATAGACTCCAAGAACTGAAAAAAATGAGTCTTATATTATGAAATTAAAAGCCGAAACAGAACAAATATCAGTTCAGTAGAAGCAACAGGAAGAAACAGGGAGTAGGGAGAGATATACACAAAAGGATTATGATTAAATCTGATGATGAACAACAATAATTGTGAAGTAGGGAAAGAGAAAGACCTGCATACAGGTCTCGTCCCAGTCATGACCGAAACGAATGACCACAAGGCGTTCTTCTTCGGTGAGGATTGCCTGATCGACGGCCCATCCAGAGTGAAGATGCGGCAGCAAGTACGACATCTCTCTCTCTCTTTCGCTCTTTCGCTCTTTCTCTCTTCTCTCTTCTCTCGCGCGCTCTCTCTCTAACACAGTAACGCAACCACGCGCAGAAGAGTCAAAAAGGTAAAGGTGTCTCAACTTTATAAGCCGGAAAGAGAGAAGAGGAAGTGAAATGGGCCGAAGGGTTTTAGGCCCAAATTGTAGATGTTG
This sequence comes from Cucurbita maxima, assembly GCF_002738345.1. NCBI lineage: Eukaryota > Viridiplantae > Streptophyta > Magnoliopsida > Cucurbitales > Cucurbitaceae > Cucurbita > Cucurbita maxima. Next base: position 1,389,155 of record NW_019272017.1, on the reverse strand, counting down.
AGAAACGAGGAAAAAAAAATGGTAAAATCCTAATTTTAAACGAATTAATTAATTAAATTCTCTCGTACTTAAAATCAATAAACTCTTAGGAATCTCAAATCTTAAAATAAGATATGCCTAATCCTAATATAATAATATCTCAAAATTAATAAATCTACAAAATAATCTAAAATTTCATAACCCAAAATTAAATATATATAGATATATATATATATATATATATAAATACAGATTGTATTTTGGAGCACATATATCTCACTCGATTCAATTATAGGTACGCGGTTTTTGAAAAAACTCATTAAATAACTATAAACTAGCTAAAACCAAAGCTCTACGTTCAAGCCCTTCTCGATTTTCTATCTTTACAATCTGTCTCCTATATCGTTATAATTCTCAATCTAAACTCGAAATTGACATATCCACAGTTTAGAAGTCAATATTGAAGTGAGCTAATTTGAATTTGCATATTTATGATCAACAACAGAAACAGTATATCCAGTTAAAAAGACTTCAAGTTGCTTAATTGTGTTCGTCTATTTTGGTTTAGTCACTAGAAAAAGGGATAGACTTAAGTAGGCACATGTTCATTCGGTACTAATAATGCAGTTTATAATAATAAGAAGATCATTACAGCATCAATTGTTTTATCTTCTTGTTCAAGGTCCCTTCATATAAATTTTGTGGGCAATAATTAAAGAAGGCTTTTGATTTGTTAAATATAGCTAAAAACTAAACACCTTCTGTACATCAGGGCAAGAGATTAATTCAACAAACTGGAAGATGGGACCAACTTAACATGACATCTTTTCTGAAAAGTTCTCCAGTCCATTACTGAAGTTAGAACACACCTGAAGAGTCCTTCCTTTGTGTAAGAATGCCTGAAAACCGGTTCGGCTATGCTCCACGGCAATATTCGAGCTTTTTGGTACTCTCTAACATTACCTGTCAACAAAAACGGCAGAAATTTTGAATAATCCAACCCTCGTCAATCACACTATGGGGTTAACAGTACATTGTTATGATGGAATTTGATTCAATAACGATGTCCATTTGTAAAGATTTAAGGGGAAAAAAACGAGAAGAAGAGTCATTGAGTCCTTACCTCTCGAATGTAATTAGCTACGGCTTTGCAGCCCTCGATTGCAAGTTGCATGACATTCTCAAATATATCAACAGGTAATTTAGAATCCATCTGCACCAAATGTTTATGTCAAAATGTATGGATTGTGGTGACTGCAGAAGACTAGTTTAATATTACAGAATGTAATATAAAATTGGAAGCAGTACAAAAGGATAGGGAGAGGACAAACAAAACTAATCAATTTGGTTTTAAAATACAGCAAACTGAGTCTCATAGAACCACAAAAATGGCAGATTACACTAGAGAGAGGAGAAGAAAAGGTACAAGTTAATGAACCTGAAGAAGAGTGACTTTATCCAACTTAGGTAGAAAGCCAACAGTGACATCAGGGCCACCAGCACTATCTTCTACATAATTCAAATCTGCCCATATCATAATTTCAATCCATAATAGTTCTAGTTAAACCAGGCAACATTTTGAGAGAGAAAAAAGACGGAGAAAAGAAAGAAAGAAAGAAGGAAAAACAAACGTTGCTGCAGTAGACAAGCTATATTAAATTACCTAGCAGAGGAGTGCTATTAAGGTATCCAGCACTGCAGGAAGTAACAATATCTCGCATGGGAATTCCAGCATCAGCAAGTGCCAAAGTTGCAGCGTTAATACATGCTGATCTGGTACCTATAAACAAGAAATCTTTCAGATCAGCATGTAAAGAAAGGAAAGTACATAAACTAATGATGTTTCACAAGATGCTTCAAATCATAACCACTGAAGACAGAACATTATACAATGCATAGACATTAAGTGTGTTCTTTGAAAGCAAAAACATAAGAGGCCATAATTTTCTTCCATTAAAAAGGAAATGAAGAAACAATTAATATGAAGTCAGGCATCGGCCTGCTTAGGCCAATGGGATTATAAATAGTTCCTCTGTCAACATTGATTTTTTTTGGAAATAGAAACATTTTAATTACAACAAAAATGGAGGTGAAAGACCACGAAGAAGCTTTAAAATTGCTCATATCTCAAATTTCATTTATGTCTCTACTCGAGTCTTTGAATACTTTGATATGTAGTTGTTTCTCTCAAGTCAAGTTTCCTGTGAAATGCCTTTGACTACATATTCACATTAGAGCATCGGCCTTGTTTTTTAAGGGAATTGCCTAAAAAGAGCTGCCTTCTGAGAGGTTGGATAGTGAGAAAAAATATACTTGCAGGCTTCGAACTTTTGGCATAAAGGAAGCACATAGAAGAAGCACAAAGGAAGCACATAGAAGATGATAGCAGGGGAAAGAGTACAGAAAAACTTTAATCTTCTATTTTATAAAAGAAAAAAAAGAGGACTGCTTGAAGAAAATAACAAATATAAATAAAGATGGAAAGAAAGTATAATATGGCCTAAAAATATCTGAACTAGAACTAATAATATGAAGAGCTACATCTGATAGACTTGATAATTAACTTTAACTATACCTCCATCTGCTTGAAGAACTTGAACAAAAATATCTATCTGCACATAACAAATAAAAATGAGAAAAGATGAAGGTTAAAATCATAGAGGAGCAGCTCGTAAGATTATTGTAGAAAACCTGAGATCGAGGCATTAAATGTGTTAGAATGCATTCCTCCATTGTCTGGCGAATGACTAAAGATATCTCTGTCGATCGCCTGAATGTGAAAAATGCCATAATTTAATACAAATTACAGCATTAAACCAAATAGATATAAATACATCTCTATCATAGTTCTTTTCTATCAGTTCTTAATTTGTTCCATCTGGTGACATCTACTCAAAATTGAACTAGAAATAATCTCACTGCTATCTTTCATGGTTACAAATTTCTTATGTTTCAAGATATGAATATTGACCATACCTCTATTTAATGGAATTCAATCAACTATAATCATTCATAATTCAATCAACACGGATTAAAAATAAATAACCTGTCACCCTTGGGTTTTCTCATGCGATCTCCAGTACTGAAATTAGCCATGGTGTACTCGCAACGCACCTGAAAGAGATCAAGGATTCAACAATGGGTTACTAATGCACATTAAGCATTCGAACTTCAAAACAAGAGCATCCAGAAGAAAGTTCAACCAGTGCTTGGTTGCTCATTTGTTGACTCCTATTCTGAACCTACACAAGCAACAAAGGAATTCATTCCAACAATACGGTAGAAGCCTTCAACATAAATACCCAAATGGATTAATACAAGAAAAATACATAGCTCTATAAGTTCTTATGTTCATAGATTTTTTTAACGAGGCACATACAATAATTGCTGAATTATTATACCTCTCTTGGACCATATACAGCAGCAAGAACTTTGGTGTTACCCATCTCAAATAAAGCAGAACTAAATCAGGAGAAAAGTAATGACATTCCGTTACTTAGTCTTCGATAAAAATTAAGGAAGAGACAGCCATTTTCAAGAATCATTCAGTTCATAGAAGTGAAAGTAAGTACCCATCTGCTTTAGAAACGGCGCCAATTTCTGCTCGGATTTGCCTCATCTAAAATTAAACAAAAAAGTAAAAAATTGAGCGGAACAGGAGTGAAGAATTCAAATAAGGAAGAAGAGGCATTAAGCAAGAGAATGAGAAGGGGAACTACCTCCATGGGACGACGACCGTCCAAGCGAAGTCCTTCAGGGCTCACAAACTCCATCTAGACAGCTGAGCGAAAGGATATTGCAGTCTTAGAATGCTAGTTTAGATTATCGGTGCAAGTCGGTTCAATTCGAATAAGTTCGTAGGTTTTACCAGGTGCAGGAGGCAGGTCGCTGGGCGAGGTTTCGGCGGTAAGGAACAAGGGATGTCGGCGGCGGCAAGGTTGGGAAGGGTTTTAGGACTGAAGAGAAGAAAGTGGCGCGGCGGCGAACGTTTTGCCCACTCTACAAGAATAACAAAAGGAAAGGCGCACCAAAAAATTGAGCTTAAATGATATAAAATACTTTCCCATAAATTTTCAGATTAATTTTAAAAATAATGCAATTAAAAAACCAAGATGGCAAAATTAGAGTAGTTTTTATTTATTTATTTATTTATTTATTAATGTGCATATATATACATATATATGTATGTATAAAATGCACTTGATTAGCACGTGATAGGACTAGGTTTCCACACTCCGGTACACTCCCTAGTGTCTGATATCATTTGTAATAGTCTAAGCCTTCTAGCTCAAATAACATTTGTAATGGCCCAAACCCACAGCTAATAGATATTGTTCTTTACGGGTTTTCCAAGTTTTAAAATTCGTGTACTATAGAGAGGTTTCTACACCCTTATAACGAATGTTTCGTTCTTATCTCCAATCAATGTGAGATCTCACATGAATTCTCTTCAAACTTACGAAAGAGGTGATTTAATATGATGGAGAAGAGTTCGTTGGTTTAGCCAAAATGACTGTCCCGTACAATCAAACCATATCATGCTTTAAAGCATCATACGTTGATTTAATATAGAAGGCAAGTCATTTTTTGCTATCAAATAGTCACTCTTCCCGTCGCACGAAACCACTCTTTCTTTTCATCTCCATGCACTACATTGAACGTTTGCAACGCTCGGAACGAAAATTGGGGTTTATAAGAAGGAAGAAAGAAGCTAAGATGAAAGGAAAAGAGTGTAAGAAGGTAAGCCAAAAGATGGGTTCCTACTCAATCCTCCATATTAGGTCCATCTTCTTCTTCTCTTGCACTCAACTACTTGTGTAAAACAGAGAGGATTGTTGTCTTTATATATACAGTGCTGCATTGCCCATGCCTGAGCTTTTGCTTGATTTTTTTGACATTATTAAGGAATATGTTCTGCTTGGATGCATGGTTGACTCAAATGGCTAGAATTTTGCTTCTTAAAATTATTCCTTTTTGGAAGTCAACTCTAATCAACCAAATATTCTAGCTACTGTCTTCTGCCAACACTTTAGTTTCTTATCATGCTGTTTCTCAGTAGGCATGTTGTTTCAAAATTTAGTACTTTTTTTTCTTCTTCATATGTATAATTTAAGTTATAAAGTTATTCGGGTTAGTGTCTACCTTGAATCCCCGACATAAATTATGTCTTAAGGTTCAGAGACGAGATCTAATCCGTTTGGTCAAACTCGTGCTGATTGGATGGATAAAATTGATATTCTTTAAACTAAGAACCAAAGTAAACTTTCAAGTTAGCCAAATCAAGCCTCAAACTTGAGTAAGTGTTACAATGGTTTGAAAAATCACTAATAAAGTGTGATTGAAAAATCACTAATAAAGTGTGAGATCACATGATGATTGGAGAGAAAATTAGGAGAATCACTTATTTATAAGTGGAAACCTCTCTTTAGTAGACACATTTTAAAAACCTTGGAAAGAAGCCTGAAAGAAAAGTCTAAAAAAGACAATATTTGCTAACAATAAACTTAGATTGTTACAAATAGTGTGCCAACCTGGATCCTAAAGGAGGGTAGATTGTGAGATCCCACGTCAGTTGGAGAAGGGAACGAAGCATTGTTTATAAGGGTGTAGAAACCTCTCCCTGACAACCGTGATGCTAATAATGACAAGTAATCGGCAAAAGCAGACAACATGTACTGGCGGTGGGCTTGGATGGTCATAAAAAGTATCCATGTCTAGGATGCAAAAGAATTTCATTTTCTGTAAAGCTAAATGCATAAATCCCAAACACAAATGTTATTAATTAGTCCTGAGGCTGTCATTGACAGTAGAATGTAATTTCCCGAACAACGTACAAAGCAAATCTCAATGAGCTGTCCGAAAACAGAATTGATTGAGGGACCAAAATTGTCCACTACAGTTGACTTTACAAAAACGAATAACGGTAAGAACAAGATTTCTAGCTAGCTGGTTGAGTCAACCATGCAACCCAAAAAATTGAATATATTCTATCAAAATGTCAGCAATGCAACTACATATATATATGTGTGTGTGAATAGTAACCTGTATGTTCTGCAACTAATTGAGTTTGGAAGAGAAGAAGAAGAAGAAGATCTAGCATGGATGGCTGGGTCTTATTGGGTAAGCCAAAAATGACCTGCCTGCAAATCTTCCATGGCCTTCTTATTTGGCTTCCATGGAAGCAGGCAGTCAATTTTGGCTTATCTTGTCAGATTCTTCCTTTTCATGTTAGGTTCTTTCTTCTTTCTGTACTATATTTTAAGTGTCTAACTTGGAATCCCTCTGATGACCATTTTAACTGCTACTTGAGATAGAATGCTCAAAATTCTCATGTCTGCAGTCAAGAAAATAACCCACACTTCAAATCTATGCTTAAGACAGCTCAAATCTAAGAACAAGAAAACATTTAAAACACGAGAGATTATATCAAGATATTGATGAAAGCAAAGCATACCGCTAATATTTTATGAACCATTGCTCTAATCCGAAGTAACAGAGTAATATTGTCACGTACCACCATTTTTTATTGACTGCCCAAGATCGAGTAGCAGAAGTCGTTTGTTGCACACCTTAAAAACAAAATTGATGATGAAAACTTCGATCAGTATGCAAGAAAACATGACATGAAAGCAACCATATTGATTCAGCAAATAGTGCTTCAAAAATACATTTCTAGTTGTGAAGGATGAGAGGGCATGGAAAAGAAAAATGGACCTGCAACGAGTGTTGAGGTGTAACAACAGGAGGAATGAAAACAAAACTCGGGTTCAGTACGAGTTGCCTGCAGATTTTTCTCCTTCCATTTCAGCATTGAGTTTCTCGATTCGGTGACCGAACAGAAGGCGAGAGATTGTACATTTATGACGAGACATTTCACATTTTCATGCAGATTTCGCCAGGCCAGATAGTAGCCAAACGACAGTGTGAATCGGACTACACCGATCCTACTTGCATTGCATCACTCGGGAAGCTTTCAGAATTCATATCGTTTTTCCTAGCATTTACTAAATCAACTACGTTTAAAGAATCTGAAACCCACCCCAACCTTTGCATAATGTCAAGAACCTCTAAAGCTTTGTCTTCATTACCTGCCTTGTAAAAACCAATCAACAGAGCAGTACATGTATTAGAGGTAAGAGCGAGTTTCTTTTCGGCCATTTCACCGAGTAGCTTCAGCATAGTAGAATTTTTTCCTTCATTGCATATGTGAAATATTAATGCATCAAACACATCACCATCCAACTTTATACCCTCAACCAAGCTTTTGTCGAGCAGCTTTAAGGCTTCAAGAGAATTTCCTTCCTTGCAGTAGACATCAGCCATCACACCGTAGGTAATTGCATCACAAGCAATTCCCCTAGCTTCCATATCCTTGAACAAAGAAATCATCTTGATTCTGTTTCCTATCCGATTATAACCGAGCAAAAGAGAAGTATACGTAAGAGTATTTGGCATGATATTTTTATTTCCCATATCTAGAAAAAGCTGCTCTGCCTCCTCCATCATTTCTGCTTTGCCGTAGGCATCGACCAAAATTGTGTATGTCACACTATTCGGTGTCACATGTTTATCGACCGTATCATCGAACAACTCCCTGGCTTCAATCAACTTTCCTAGTTTGCAGAAACCATCTATCAAAGAGTTGAAAGCAGAAGGGGAAGCAACACCTTTCTGCAGTGCTTCGTGAAATAACGAAAGTGCCTTCTCCAAATTTCCTTGCTTGCAGCAACCATCAATGAGGATACAGTAGATGTGACGGTCGAGAGGAACTCCTTTAGATATCATCTCATTGAACAGGTTAAACGCCTCAGTTAAGTTTCCAGATTTGCAATATCCATCTATGATTATTGAATAAGTCACAACATTAGGGACCAAACCTTTTCCTTCAATTTTGTCAAAAAGTTCCCTTGCATTCTTTATCTCACCAAGCTTGCACAGTCCGTTAATCAAGGTATTGTATATGACAATGTTGGGATTAGGTCCCTTGAGAAGCATCTCTTCATAAAGTAGGGATGCCTTCTCAATTTCACCTTTCTTGCAGAAACCAGATATAAGAGAGTTGTATATAAACACGTCCGGCACCAAGCCCTTGTCAAGGTATTCAGAGAAAACCACCATTGCTTCTTCGGTTTTCCCATTCTTGGAGAGACCATGAATCAGTGCACCGTATGTTTGAACATCGGGAATCAATCCTTTCTCGAGCATGCATTTGAAAGTTGACAAAGCTTCTGCTGTGTTTCCAACATTGCAATGCCCATCAATCAGTGCAGTATAGATTATATTGTTAGGAACTATACGTGAAGATAACATGTCTTGGAAATACCTCTCTGCTACTTGGATTTCACCTGTTTTACAATATAAACTAATAAAAGCTCCATAAGTATATGCATTGGGCTTTATTCCTTTCTCACCCATTTCAACAAACATCATTCTTGCTTCTTCCACCTTTTTTGCCCTGCAAAGACCAATTATAAGAGAATTATAGCAAAATAAATCCGGTACGACCCCATTTGCTACCATCCCTTTTAGTACTTCTTTTGCACCTTCATATCTACCTTCTTGGACATTAGCATTGATCAGGGTAGCATATATAACAGCATTCGGTTTCACTCTGTGGCTGATCATGTGCTCCAAAACTTCATTAGCCTTTGGCAGCTCACGGGAACGACATAGACCATTAATAAGCACGCTATAAGTGTACAACGATGGCATCAAATTCCTTGCTTTCATCTCAGCTAGTAGCTCATAAGCTTTGTCCTTATTGTGAGATTTCAAATATCCATCAATTAACAAGTCGTAGGTCTGAGTATCCAATTCTATGCCAGTTATAAACATCTCATTGACAAGAGCCATTGCTTTCTCCATCTCACCAGCCTTAGCAATGCCCCTGATCAATGTGTTATAAGTTACAATGTTCAACTTAAGTCCCCGAGTGACCATCTCGTCTTTGATCCTTAATGCCTCTTCTATATTCCCTTGTTTCATGAACCCATCAATCAAAGCAGTGTAGGTAATATGGTTAGGATTTAAACCTGAACCAAGCATACTTTCCAATATCAATTTTGCTTCTTCTGATCTCTTCTGTTTGCAAAACCCATCAATGAGTATAGAATAAGTAAAGCCATCCGGAACCAACCCCTTCTCCATCATCAACTTCTTTACCTCTAAAGCTTCATTGACATCTCCGGTCCGACATAGACCCCCAATAACTACATTGTAGGTGACCAAATTAGGTTTACATCCCTTCTCCTCCATCTCAGAGAGAACCATCCTACCCTTCATAACATCACCAACTTTACAATGTGCATTGACCACATTAGTGTATGTATAAACATCAGGGACTATCTTGGCCTCCACCATACCACCATACACCTTCCAAAACAATCCCATCATTTTACCCTTCAGCAAATCCCTCATCAAACTATTACAGCATATCAAGCTGGGAAAGAACCCACCACTAATGGAAGCTAGAAAAACACTACAGGCCTCATTCAGAAAACCAAACTTCCTAAAGTTATCAATCAAAATATCAAAAACAATCGAGTTAGATCCACCGCATTCTCTATAGCACTTAACCAAGGAATCCAAAATCTCCAATGGCGGCTTACGGGTCTCAAGCATTTTTTCAAACATGTTATCGGCACGGGGAAAAAGTCCAGAGTTACAAAGACGAATCGCAAGAATTGAATAAGAATGCAAGTTTTGTGGGGTGCCCATTCTCGAACTCGACCAATGGAAGAAACTTTGAAGCCGTACAGGGTCGTTGATTTCATTCTTCTGTAAAACAGAGCGGACGATTTCTGGGTTTAGCTTCTTCAAACTATTCTGATTGTCCAAGACGACCTGCCAATCGTTAAGCTTCAGAATCGTGGAGATTTCGCGAACAGTGTCGTCGTTGTGATCATATGGGTGAGCGGTAGAGAAGAACATAAATTGGGTATAAACATTATTCGCGATAAGGGGATAATTGGTATTTTGGAGAGGAAAACTACATAGATTTCTACGAGGGTGCGAGGTCGCAGCCATTTGCCGGATCAAGCACATAGCATTAGCCATTTTCTTGGTTTCTATGAAACTAGACAAAATCAAGCGTATCAGATTGGGGAAGGAATGAAAGAGAAGATGGGAGTGTTTAGGGTTGAAAACGTACGATTCAATCGTGGATTGAGCGAATCATGAAAATCCCAGATGAATGATCCACAAGCACCATGTTAAATGAGCCAAGTGAATTGGGGCAATGACATTATAGTCCGATTGAAGTTACAGAAGAATGCCATGGAAGATGGATTGAAGTGTGGATCTTTTCCCCCTAAAATGGCAGAAAGGGAGGCTTCATTCTGAAATAGGGAACAATTAGACGAACTGGGTCGTCGAATATTCGTATTGAGAGAGAGAATGGGTTTCTTGGAGATTATTTTTGAAGCATTTTCAACAAAAATCTGAAAAATATGTTCAAGATAATTGTTTTATTGAAAAAATATATACTTGAACGAAAATTTTTCCCCGTTCGAGGTAATTATTTTTGCAAGAATTTTTAGGGATCTTTATTTTTCATATAATCTTTATTACAAAAATTATATATAAAAAAAAAACTAATGAATAAATGTATTTCAAAAGAATATATATATAACATTCTTCCACCTCATTTTTTTAAATTTAAATTTTAATATTACACCTCATCTTTACCAATGAAAAAAAATTACAATCTTTGATAAGTGTTTTAAAATTAATTAATTTATTTTTTGAACCAAGCTAAAAAGGATATGTACACATATTTTTAATATATATTAAAAATATATTTAAATTAAATGACACATATTTTTTTCATCTGGTGTCTCTATTAATTAAATGGGCATCTCTAACTCTCTAATTTTAAAGTTATTTTAATTTTTAATTATTATTTAATTGATTAATTATAAATTTAGTTTCTATAATAATAAAATAAAATAAAATAAAAGGCCAAGGTGTAGATAAAGATTTTGATTGTTTTTATAGACTAAAAAATAATCAAAAACTAATTTTTAAATATAAAAAAGTAATTTTTACTTTGAAGCTTCTATTATAGACGGACGAGTCAGCAAAAGGAAAATAAAATAATAAATATTGAACAAAAAACACGTGTTGCGATTCTATTGGCCCATGATATCCAAGAAAATTCTGAGAAATTTGAAAGAAATTTGAAAAGGTAAGAAATGGAGAACTGTATATTGCTTCTTCAACAAGCTTCAATCCGACAACCATCATTACCTAGCAAGTAACGATGACAGTTCCATCAAACTGTTCGCAATCCGACCTCCAACCCACCGGCGCCGGCGACGACGAAGCGGCCGCAAGAACCTACCTGAGCAGAAAGAAGGCCAAGAGACCACTGATGGCCTCCTCATCGGACTTAGAATCTCATTGTTCAACCACCGGCGCAACTGTCTGCAACCTCTCACCCTCACAAACAGCTCGGATCACTCAACAGTTCGATCACTCCTTCATAGCTTGGGTCTTTGGACAAGACATCCGTCCATGGAAACTCGCCGGTCGCCTTCGCCGTCATCTTCATCTCACCCAAGACGTGGAGGTTTTCGAGCTTGGTCTCGGCTACTTCGTGCTCAAATTCTCTGAGACCGACTATCTTGCCCTAGAAGACTTACCCTGGTCAATCCCTAATCTCTGCATCTACGCCTTTCGATGGACTCCCGATTTCAAACCCTCCGAGGCCATCAATTCCTCTGTTGATGTCTGGATCCGCCTCCGTGAGCTCTCCATCGAATACTACGATGAAGAGATTCTTCGACAAATAGCGGCGACCATCGGCGGTGTTCTTGTTAAGTTCGATCCAGTAACGAAAAATCGCAGGAAATGTAAGTTCGCTCGTATCTGTGTTAGGGTAAATTTGTGCGATCCCCTTCCATCTATGATCAAACTTGGTAGAATTCAACAGAAAATTGAGTATGAGGGTTTGGATTTGTTGTGCCTTAACTGTAGACTTGTTCATGATTTGAAACAAAATTGTTTGAATTCGGGTAATCCTTCTGGTTCTTCTGGATTAGATACCCTAGGAGATAGACCCACCCACCACCACAGAACTCGTCCTCTTCTGGAATTAGGGTCGAGTTCTAGCTCGAAGCAGCCATTGATTCCTTCTGTATCTTCACCAGCATCGGCTAGGGGATCAAGATTCCAAGTTCTTGAAAATGACCAGTTGCTTGATGAATGTGAAAAGGCAAGTCCAAGTATAAGAATTAGTTCTCCTCATGTTCATGTGAAGGATAAAGCAGCTGCAAAGCCAAAGGAGTTATGTGGAGATCCTGTTCGATCATTGCCCAAATTGCCGAAAAAACCTTCTACAAAAACCACCAAAGCTCCTGAGTTAGAACTTGTAGCCCCTGCTGTTGTTGAACATCAGTTCAAGCCTGCAAAAACCAGCAACTCCACCTTGATTGCAGACCATAATAATCAACCATGTCTTGTAACAAAGGTGACCCTTGACTTCATTTCGGCTGTGATTCGACGCTCGACGAAAGAGAAAGAGATGCCCGACACACCATCTAAGGTGATCATTGACGATGGCTGCCCCATTGTTCACACAATCAACACAAAGAAGATCAGAAGCTTTAAAATGAATTTGTCAGCATTGCAAACCAACTCCATATGGAACCAAAATCATTATACAATGGACACTCTTCCAACTGCAAGATGTGTAGATGATGATGGAGCTGGCTCGAAGGCGGTATCGGGGTCAGAATCATGTTCTAAGAAGATGTTGTGCTGGAAGTTTCATGGGACGGACAATGCTAATCTAATGCAAGCATTGAAAGATCTGATTCAGCTACACGAGCCGTCCGTTGTGCTTATCTTTGGCACCAAGATCAGTGGTGCTGAAGCCGAACACGTCGTGCGGGAGCTCTCGTTCTGCGGTTCGTACTGCAGAAAGCCTGATGGTTACAATGGTGGTGTTTGGCTGTTATTGTCCCGGCAAGATGTGCAAATTGAAGTCAATTCATACAGCCCACAACAGGTTTCTGCATCAGTTTATTTTGGTTCCAATACCAATATACCTGCGTTTAGTCCTCCGAACGTCGATACCGAAACATCGTCGGGACCATGGGGGTCGACTTTCTTCTATACTTCAACGAACTGGATGAGTTCAGTGGCATACTGACGAGGGAAGCCATCTCCTCTTAGATATCTATAATCCCGACAATGGTATTGCTTACTTATTGCTTATGTGTTCTTGATTTGCTGAGATTATCTTGAAAGACATGGCTTTTATGTTTGAGATGCTGTTAATTTGTTGATGAAATAATGGATTATTGGAAGTGGATGTAGGCATGAACTGCTGAACCACTGTAAATCTCGTGCCCATTTCTTCTTCTTTCTCCTTTGTTCATTTCTTTTAGCAAGTCCTATCTTTGTCTCTTTACATTGCATTGTGCAGCTGACTTAGGTTTTGATATTCATAGGCATTTGCTTAACGATCTTCAAGAAAACTTTGCTGTTCTTGTGTCATAACAAGCCTTTTCGAGTGTCGATCTTTGCTTGGGTCGACTCTGAGGCTCTACCCTGACTTTTCATTGTTCCTCCCAACTTGCTTTTTTTTTTTCTCATATCACGTGCATCTTCGCAATCAAAGGTGAAAGTGAGAAAAAGACTAGACTGTCCTGCCTCCTTCTACCCACGAACATCTATTAAGTAAAATAGATAAAAGATTTGAATTATGTCTGATATATCACCTATTTCTATTGGATCTTACGAAGTCTGGTCATACACTACGACATGATGAAAATCTTACAGAGCTTTGTCATACACAACATGGTTGCTCTTTTAGGTGGGCTACCGAATGTTTCCATCATAAAATAGAGCTACCCTATTCAAAATATCTTAAAACGATTAGAATCTAGATTTTATGGAAATGTCAATAAAAATTCTGAAAGAATCTACGGATTGTTTGAGTTAGTCGATGAACTTACAATTGGGCAACCATTTTTAATCAACGTTAATTGAAAATCAAGAATGGAAATTGATTAAAATTGTTTGAATGATTTAATGTGACATTAATTGGCCCAATAATACTATAATTATATTTTAGTATTAATTATTAACAAATTTTAATTATCTTAAGTAAAAAGATAATTACAAAACATGAAGCAAACAGCATTAACTAAACTACTTTACGACCAAATAAATTATTAACCTTATATTTATATAATAAATTTTATTATCTTCCTAATCTCAACACTTTCCTAAATTGACTAACATTATTAATTTGTGTTTTTTTTTTTTTTTTCATTAGATCGAAACTAATATTTAAATTTAATGTTTTTAAAACTATTAAAGCATCTTTCTTTAATTAATTTAGGAATTAAAAGTTTTAAAATACATTTAAAAAAATTAATAAAACAAAAATAATTATAGTGTCTTTTTTTTTTATTTAATATTAATTTTATTACATAAATAAGGAATATTCTGGGTATTATAATTTTTTTAAAAGAAAAAATACACGTATATTCAAGAATGAAAAAGAGAGCATCCGTACGCGCCTTAAATTTCTGTTGAAGTGCAGAAGAACATTCGGGTGGAGAAGCTTTCCATAGAAACTTCGATAGGTTTCACAAAGTCAAAATGGAACAAGATTTTTGTCTCCCTTCGTTTACAAATTTCGATCCAGTTCCTCGACATGTCAATCATTTTCAACTGTGAAATCCAATCCCCTGTTCATGGCGGTTCAATCCAAACATTTCCATTCCAGCCGCCAATTCACCGGCGCCGGCAACGACGGAGCGGCCGCCAGTACCATCGGCGCCACCGTCTGTAACCTCACTCCCTCTCTAACAGCTCGGATCAACCAACAGTTTGATCAGTCTCTCATTGCTTGGGTCGTCGGTATGAAGATTCATCCACGGCAGCTCGCCGTTCGCCTTCGCCGTAATCTTCATCTCGCTGGAGATTTGGACGTCTTCGAGCTAGGGCTTGGCTTTTTCGTGCTCAAATTCTCCAACGCTTTAGACTACTACGAAGCCCTCGAGGAGCGTCCATGGTCGATTTCTCACCTTTGCATCTATGTATTCCCATGGATTCCCAATTTCAAGCCCTCCGAGGCCTCGATTCCTTTCGTTGATGTCTGGATTCGGCTCCCGGAGCTCAGCATCGAGTATTACGACAAGGAGGTTTTGGAGAAAATTGCGAAAACCATCGGCGGCCGTCTCGTGAAAATCGATCCGGTAACTGAAACACGAGAGAAATGTATGTATGCTCGTATCTGTATTAGGATGAATTTAGGTTATCCCCTTAATTTGAGTTTCCAATTTGGGAAAAATCCGCAAAAAATTGTGTATGAGGGTCTGGATTTGTTGTGCATTGTCTGTGGATGTGTTGATGATCTGAAACATGATTGTTTGAGCAACCCTTCTTGTTCTTCTGGCTTTGATCCCCATCACCATAGAGCTCGTCCATTGCAGGCCATTGGCTCGAGTTCGAATTCGAATCCAAGTTCGAGTTCAAATTTGAATCCAAATCCGAGTTTGCGTTCGAGTTCGAATCCGAATCCAAATCCGAGTTTGCGTTCGAGTTCGAATCCGAATCTGAGTTCGAGTTTGAATTCGAATTTGAAGATGCAATTGATTCCTTCTAAACCCGCACCAGCATCAGCTTGTGGATCTAGATTCCAAGTTCTTGAGTTGAATTTGAATGAAGAGCCAAGCCTTCCAGTTAGTGAATCTGATAAAGCAGTAAAAGAATCTCCATCAATAACCATGAAAGCTCCTTTGTTAAAACAGACCAATTTGATTCGATCTGTGCCTTTAGCTCCTTGTGTTCTTGAAGATCATCAGTTCAGGACTGAAAAAACCAGCAGCCCCACAACGCTTGCAGTCGAGGACAATGAACCACAACCATCATCATTGGCTATTAAACGCATAGCTCCCTGCAACCATCTTCTGCTTTAGAGGCTGGCCTCAAGTTCTATTCCACTGCAATCCAACAATCAACAATACAGAAAGCGATAAACAACATGACATCCGAACGAATCAGTGTCAATAGTTTTCCGACTATTTACACCATCGATCCAACGATCACAGGCCTTGCAGTTGAATTGTTAGAACTGTCAGCAACAACCACAAGATCAAACCAAAACGAGCATGCTATCCACATTGTGCCAACTTCAGAGGCTGTATCAATGTCTGCATCATGTTGTTCTAAGAAAATGTTGTGCTGGAATTTTCGTGCTACAGACAACGCGAAGCTAATGCGAGCATTGAAAGATCTGATTCAATTACACAAGCCATCGATTGTGCTGATCTTTGGCACCAAGATCAGTGGTGCTGATGCAGATCATGTTGTTCGGGAGCTCGCTTTCTGACGGTTCATATTGTAGAAAGCCTGATGGCTACAAGGGTGGAGCTTGGCTGTTGTTGTCCAAGCTAGACGTGCAAATTGAAGTCAGCTCCTACAGCCCACAGCAGGTTTCTGCATCGGTAATTCTTCATTCTAAACCCATTAAAGCAGTGATATAGGTCTTTCAAATGCAGATATCAGAACATCTCCACGACCATGGAGACAAACTTTCTGCTATGCTTCAATGGAATGCTGATGCAAGAAGGTAAAGAAGCATTGGGTACCATTTTCTTAGATTTAAAATACAGAGATTTCTAAGCTTCTGTTCATTAGAATGGCTTGAGAAAGATAAGTTTATGTTTGTGATATATTGAATGATTGGATATGTTAGGACGTTGCTAGATTTCTCAGCCTCCTAACTTACTTTGACCAGTTACGATCGTCATCAGTCTCATGGCTTTAAAACGTGTCTATTAGGGAGAGGTTTTTCACACCTTTAGAAGGAGTGCTTTGTCCACTCTTCAACGGAGGTGGGATTTCACAATTCACTCCCCTTGAGGCCCAAGGAGTGGATTGTGAGATCCCATGAACAAAGTATCCCCTTATAAGAGTGTGGACCTCTCCTTAGTAGACGCATTTTAAAACTGTGAGACTAACAACGATACGTAACAGGCCAAAGCAAACAATATCTACTAACAGTAGACTTAGATTGTTACACTACATCTTTTTGATATGGGATTTTCGATATTAATCTTTCTAGCAAGGGTGAACTCCCTAAGACATATCTCTCCTAATTGTTCTTCATCTTTCATCTTTTATTTTATATTTTTAGTTTTTTTAATCTTATTTATTTTTCTACTTATTTCTCTAAATAAAATTAGATGATTGTATTTGGGATAATAAAGTAAACTAGAACACGACGATACTTCGACATTCTTATATTTACATTACATTAAAAACTTAACTTGTACCGTTGTAATATTGCATTGAATAATTTTATGTAACACGAACACACAAAAAAAAATTATTGCATGCTAGTCTAAGCGTTTTTTTAGCTAATTGATCTATTAGTTATAGTGCAACTTATACGATATGCAAAATTCAACATACTCTGAGTTGGAAAGAAAAAATCAATTATTAAAATTAAATTCATTGTTCAAACTATCTCGTTCAACCTAATCATCGAACTTTATATAGCTTTTCAAACTCTAAATGTCGTACCATCGATCATAGCCAAATGACATAAATACCCCTACTTAATACGTCATAAAAAAAAATTAAAAAACAAAAATTACATCAAAATTATAAGATAATGATTTCATGTTGTTGGTGGTTCATATCACAAACATTAATCATTCAAAAAAACACTTAAAATCATATCAAAATCAAGATGGGCCTGCCATTTTTACACAAGAAAAGCCCACCTCTTAAATGCAAGTGGTCTTGGGCCCACTTTGTATTGGAAGCTTTAAGTCATCGCATTGATGCATACTTTTTAAAAAATACTAAAATTAGAACGTTAATACAGATATTTAAAGATAATTAATAATAAAATATTAACAAGAATAAAGATTTATTTATTTAAGTACCAAAATTATTTAAATAAATTTAAAATAGTAAAGGGCAAAATGGGGAAAATAGTGTACAAATAAACTCGATTATATAGTACTCTAGAATGTTGGCTGTTTTATATTTCCTAAAATTACGAAATTGACCTTGTTGTGTTGCTTCATTACCTTTTTTTTTTTCTTTTTTTTTCATCATCATTTCCAACAAAATTAATGGAAAAAGAAAAAGAAAAAGAAGAGGAAAAAATTATAAAAGGGGTTAGTTGGTAATGTGGGGCCAGCCATAAAGATGTCTTTTTTATTATTATTTTTTTTATTTTTTATTTTAACGTTTGATTAATGTGACATGTCAATTATTATATAATTCTTATTACAAAATTAGAATATGTATATAAATGAGCCATCATTCCATTATAAAAGGAAAATAAGACAAAGTTTTCAAAAGGAAATTTACCCTTTGGTGAAATCGGTAAACTATCACCTTTTTTACTGTCCTTTAATTTACCCTTTCATTTTGTCATTTTCAACCTTGTCACGTAACTAAAATCGTCTACATGTGACGTCTCAGTTTATATACTCTAATTGTGCTCAGTGAGTCTGACATCTATGTGTTATCACATCGAATATCACCTTTGTAACTGTAGTTGTGATTATCGTTTCCGTATCATTTGTAGGTCTGTATTGGTGGGTGTCTTCTCTTTCAACTCTAATTTTGGTTCGATCGATCGTCTCGTTTGCTTCCTTATTTTTATGAGGCTTCTTGACTTTGAGAATCGAATTTATTTTCATAACTAATTTGGATCTAAACGAGTTTTATTTTCACGTTACGTCAACTAGGTTGTGTAAAGATTAATTTGTTTTTCATATATAGTAGTTTCCGTTTTAAGTAGTGTGACGATGAGCTTATTTATGATTGAATTGATTGTTTAACGTTAAAAACATTTATTACTAGACAACAAACATAAGTTAACGAAGATATTAGAATATTGACACGTGTTTAAATTGCCTACGTTCTAATTTATCTTGGATAGCCAAAATGAAACTCAACGATATTAATTAAATTATTAACATTATTTATAAGTTAATATAATGATTGAATAAACGATAGTATACAATGGAAGTAAATTAGATTGGTGACCCGAGCAACTCTAACAGAATTCACAACCCAACTCGAAAATAAACAGTTGGATTAGGTTGTCAGATTATTATTTTTAATTATTTAAAGAAATTAATATTTATCCACCGTTCAAATACTAAATATTTACAAGTCTGTCACTAACGTTGATTACAAAGGTTAAATATTCTTAATCATTTTAAAGGTACGATCAAATTGTAACGCTATTTCTGGGTTGGTTAGATTGATCCGACAAAAAAAAAAAAAATGTGATTCCAGTTGGGTATACTATATTTAATTTATAACGGGACCGTCCTTAACCCATTAACAAAAAATAAAAAATAAAAAAATAATACCATTCCGTTTCACAAAAGACTCACGCAAGTTCCATGGTTTTGGGTCCACTATCTCGATCATGATTTTCCTACCCTTAGAGAGAAAGTCTCTTTGGTCAGTTGTGGGTAAGGAGGGACTCGAATCCCAACACGGTGATTCGTAGCCAAGTGCAAATTAAACCGATTTAAAATTAAAAGATTAAGAGCAAAATTTAGAGTTATCGAGTCAGTTACTTAAATTAGATCTAAAATTAGGGAAAAAGTTGAATTTTTTTTTTCTTTATATTTTATATTTTTTTATTGATGGGAACGGACTCCGCGTGAAAAGCACGCAGTTAATATCATAATTATGGTTGTTTTAACCGTCCATGCAATTTTCGGTTTCTTTTACTTTATCCATGTTTTTTGCTCACCAATGGCTAATTTATTATTATTATTATTTATCTATTTACTTGATTTTAGTATACAATGTATCTATTTTTAAAATATTTTATTTTTGTAATGAATTTTTTTAAAAATGAAATTCATTTTCATAATGGCAATTTTGTGTAACGTATAAATTATTTTATTTTTAAACTTCTTTAAATTTTATATTTGTTTTTTTTTAATCATCTAAATAGAGATAATTATTTTGAAAATTGAAATTAAAACATAAATATTTAAGTATTCTGAGAAAATATTAAAAACGAGTGAGATTTTTTAAAATTGATAGTAAATAGAACTTAATTTTTAAAAATATAAATTAATAAAAAAAAAATTATTACCGACCAAATCTATCATAGATAAGGTTTATTCTTTGATTACCTAAAAGCGTCTCTTGTCCTCATATAACTATAAAACGTCTTCCGTTACCAATCATTACGATATCCAATAAAACGAGTAAAGAGAGTATCTAACGACCTACAATCATTTCAAATTTTCTAGCCGCGTGTGAGGTGGATGCTCCCAAACAACTACTCGTACCATAATAAGAATTTTAAACACGTGTACCGAATGATAAGTAAGCTTTTAATATGACGATACGTTTATAAAATATATATATATATATATATATATATATATATATTATTTTTGTGAAAATAGTATTTATTTGGATGATTTAAACATTATAGAAGATCTTAATAAACCTAATAATATATTACAAATGAAAATATTATAATTAATAATATAATCTTTGTGTAACGGTTCAAGCCCACTGCTATAATATATTTTTCACTTTAGCTCGTTATATATCGTCGTTAGTCTTACAATTTTTAAAACATGTATGTGTCAGACACCATACCATTCGCCAGGATCGAGCCTGTTATGCTCATAACCGTTTGTGAGGCTGACACAAAAGATAATGGGCTAAAGCGGACAATATCTGTTGCAGGATCGGGACTATTATACTCTTTCATTCTTTGTTTAGTTTCAAAATTAGCTTCTTAAATAGGTAATAGAAATCGAAACCGAGAAAAAAATGAAGGTGTTACTTGAAAGAGGGAAACGTGTCGACAAAGTCCCCAAAAGGGACATCGAAAACGAAAAATTAAGAAATAAATAAATGATGTGCCATTTTTTGTTGTAGAACATAGGCTTAATGAGGGTTTAGGGTAGGTGTGTTAATAATGGTGGTGGGAGACATTGTGAGTTAACATTTGGAAGTAAAATTAAGGACACTTTAGGCTTAGCCTTTGTTTTGTAGGGTCAAATAGGGAGAAACATGTTCGAAAAGCATCTATCAAAATTTTTGTCAATCTAATTTTTTTTACCCGTGTCCTTACTCGTTGTCCATAAAAGAATACGTCAATTATATATCACATATTTTCTCTATACCTTGCAATCTATGATAATAGGTATCGGGATAACGATCACATTTCCTATCTAATATGATATGCATAACCGATGTTTAGGGTCGTGTTTAATTCAGACAAAAAATAGTTAGAGCTTTCAAGTCAGCATAACCAGTTGATGCATCGAGTTTCGTAAAACAATTTTGAGACGGGTGTTTTGCATTTCAATCTATGGTCAAATTTTTCAGTCCCGTCATCAAATTTCAAAACATTATTTAATAATATCCATGGTCAATTTAATAATTGTTAAGAAAAAAAAGCATTTTAAATTTTTTTAAAAAACATGATTTTAAACTAATTTAATTATTTAAAAATTAGATTTTTTAAAACTTTTTCTAAATCCAAAAACACCCCCAACTTACTTTTTACTCAAATATTTACCATTTAACTGTCCAAGAACCACACAGTAATTAAAAAAAAAAAATCAATTCTTATTTTTTAAAAATAATATTTTACAATAAAAAGTGGGGAAATTGAGGTGTTGAGAAAAAACAGGAAGTGCAAATGAATGAAAAAATCCAAAAGATGACAGGAATTCAAAAAAGACCTCACGCGCCCCAAAACGGAAGGTGAAGAACACGCGTGAAAGAGAGAGAAAATAAAAGGTTTTAGTTAAAGAAAAAAAAAAAGGTTTTGTAAAGCGAGAAGGAAGCAATAAAAATAAACCTATTTAAAGCGAGAATTACGAAGTTGCCATTCTCAACAAAATGACCGGCCGACCACGGACAGTATCTTTGTCCGATGCATCACTCTCACACACTCCCATTTCCTTTTTCTTTTTCCTTTTTTTTTTTTTGTATACTCTCTTATCCAAATTAATTTTAACTAAATTTAAAATTAATATATATATACACACACAAATATATAAATATTAATAAATTAAACTATATCATTAAAAAAATTCAACCATAAAGATAAGGTTAGCAATTAAATAAGGCAAATAAACAGATTGAAACACAAAGTAAACCGAACCACCAAACAGAAAAAAGGAGTAACAATTGGGTCGAAACCCAAATTCTTTTAGGGTTAGCTTCTTACACTCTCTCGACTCATGTGATCAAAGTCTAATCCAATCTTGTTATCTTTTATCCGGGTTCATAAAAGATTAGACAAAAAGCCTATGAACAACAAATACTATGTAAAAATGAGGATATATACGAAGATATAATACTTTTATTACTTAAATTATATTTAGGCTACTAGAAGTTAATTACGTGACAATATTAATATATTTCGATCTATCCGTCTCATATTTCAAAAACTCAAAATTTCTTCTTTTTTTAATATTTAAAAAAAAAAAAAGTGAATTTTCCCTTTTTTTTTTTTGTCTTTTTTTTTTTAAGTTACCAAATTTTAGGAGGGAGAAAAATAAAAGAATAGAAAATAAATATTGTTTAATTAATTAGCTAAACACTAATTAATAATGAAGAAGTGATTAATCAACGTTTTTCATTGTCTTTGATTTATAATAATTAATGCTCTAATAGTATTTTAGCATAATTAATCATATTATATGATGTGACCCTAACTATTTATTTATTTGTTTATTTCCACTTTAACTTACTTTATAATTATTAAATCTCCTTTAGTTGACTAATTATTCATCTAGATTTGACTGAAATTAAATATGTTTTAAAATTTTAATTCTACTAACCTTTTACCACTAACAAAGCTAAAAGTTTATCAAATAATATAAAATTTTAACCCATTTTTTATTTGGTTAAATTACAAAAATTTACACTAAAAAAAATTAAAACTATTTTAGAGGAAAAACAATAATGTTATTAAATTCGTTGGAAGGTTGAAAACAAAACCAACAATAAATTATAAATTAGAATAATTGTCTTATGTTTTTTTTTTTATTTTATTTCTCATTTTAAATTTATTCTTTTATTGTCGGAATGTTATACCTAAATATATAGGGAAGAGTTTGATCGTAATCTGTTATCTTAAATTTTACAAATCTCTATAGAATTTTGAAGATCTTTTAAGTAACATCGAGACCACTTTTGAACGACATTAAGATCTCAAAATATAGGGAAAGTAAAAGAGGTTTTAAATAAATGTTTTTTTTTCTTTTTTAAAAATATTAATTATTATTTGAATTTAGTGGGGAAATTTTATTTTAAATTTATCTAATTGTCTCAATTTGCTTTCAATCGCTATTTGAAATCTTTTCGTTGATTTTGTGGGTTTCTATTTCAAATAGAGAGAGCAACTTTTTGTCTCTTCGACTTTATTATTATTATTATTTTTTAAAAATTAAATAAAATTGAGATAAAATGAAGAGAGAAAGAGAGTGTGTGTCACACGTGTGACATTTACATTTTAAAATCTAAAAAAAAAAAATTAATTAATTGATAAATAGTAAATTCAAAAATTAAAACTTGAAAAAATAGATTATTCATGAATTAAGACGAATAATTTTAATATGGGAAATAAATAAAATATAATATGAATTTTAATTTAATAATTGTTTATTTTTTTAAAAGAATAATATGAATTTAATAAAAGGCAGAATAATGAGAGTGGGTGAAAGGGCATGTGAAAAAGCCAAAACTCCTCTTACTTTGAAGCAAAAGTGAACTTCTTTTTTCAAGAAAAAAAATAAAAATAAATAAATAAATAAATAAAAATACAACTTTATGCAAATTCTAAATATTTTAACTCATACTTTTATCACCCATCAACCTAAAAGGTGGAGAGAGTGAAAATTTTAAATAAAATAATTTATTTATATATCGAAAAAGCTCGGTTTAATATCAGTTCCTTAAATCAATCTATAATTTTTTTAAAAAAAGCCACATAATCAAGCGATCGTTGTAGAAGTTGCAAGATTAGTCGAGGTACGACTATTGTTGCTCCAACGCTCACAATTTTTTTTTTTTTAAATTTATAGCTTTTACTCTTATAGTGTTTATTTTCGTGTTCGTATTTAAAATTTTAATATTTTAGTCGATCGTTATTTTTAATAAATAATCGAGTATTCATTCTATACTAGATTATTTATTTATTATTTTTTTGGAATGAGTGGTTGAAAATTAAAAAAATAAATAAAAAAATAGTGGTGGGACATCTTATTAATAGGGATAATAGAAAATAATAATAATAATAATAATAATAATAAAATCATGGCTAAATTAAAATACTATTTTTAATTATGAATTTTCCATTTATTCTCTCTCCTCTCTCTAAATTTTTAAGCTTTTGTTTTTGTCTCTTAAGAAACTAAATTATAAGAGAATTTGTGATTTTGTTTTATTGAGTATAATGGGAGTGGATTTACTAAGTTTAATATTTTATTTTATTTTTTAAATTATAATTTTTTTTTTTTTTGTGAAAATGTTCGGGTCAACTAATATAATATTTTTTATTACTATTATTTTGATTTTATTTACAAAAATATTCGGGTCAACTACTATGATATTTTTATTTCAGTAAATGAAGATTTATTGGAATGTTAAATTAATTTATTATTATTACTATTATTTCGTTTTCAGTATTGTTTTTAATTGATTTTTTATTGTAAAATGTTTTTTAAAATTATTATTTGATAAAGGTCGTTAAATAGCATATATTTAATAAAAATTGCATCCCCCAAATAGTATGGATTATACATTATTCTTGTTAGTTTTATGTTATTTATGTAAAATATTGTGCTTTTAAATAAATAAATAAATATTATTAAATAATCCAAAACAAAAATAATAAGAATAAGAAAACTATGTTATAAAAAATGGATAAATTAATTAAAAAATAATATAATAAAAAGAAAATGGAAAAGACAAATATTTAAAAAAAAATACAAACACATCATTGGGGAGACAAAGCTAAAATACAAATAATAAAAAAATAAATAAAAATTATATAATAGTTATTAATATTATAATTTGAAGGTGAGTGTGGTGGGACCTGATTTTAAAATATATAATTGAAAACAAAAATTTTATAAATAAATAAAAGAAGATACGTAATCTTTAAAAATAAAAAGTATAAAAAACAGTGGGGTCCACACCATCGTGGTTGTCACTCTCATCCCTGCCTGATTGAATATGTGCCGCGGGGCCCGGCGGCGCGTTTTACCCACGCGCTAAACTCAGTCATCTGGTTCTTGACATGAGCTAAATTTTTTTGTTTTTTTTTTTTTAAGAAAAAAAAGAGTGTCAGAGGTTTGGGGCAAGTGAACGTGCGCTATTTGAACCACAGATCTGGATCCACTCCATACCTTCAATCAAACAACGCCTCCCTCTATCTCTCTCGGGGGATTGTTTTTTGATTCAAAGGAGAGAGAAAGTTAGAGAGAGAAAGCTCTGCTTGAAAAAAATGGCAGACTAACAGCAGCAGCAGTAGCAAAGTTGCAGTTTTTTTTTGAAACAAACCCAAATCATGGCTATCTTCTTCTTCCGACGCTGAAAACCCAGTTCATCTAAAGGCGGTGGTTTGGCTTTTATGGTAAAACTTTGACCTTATCTCTTTAGAAATCTTCATGAACTACTGAAAGATTTCATCTTGTTCTTGTTCTTGTTGTTCTTGTTCTTGCTCTGTTTGTATTTTTCTTTCTTTTGGGTGTTTTCCCTTTAACGAAGGCAAGCTCTGTTCTGTTCTTTTCTTTTCTTTTCATCTAACGCACACGGGAATACTTCTTGGGGCACCAAACTTTCTCTTTTTGCTCTTCTTTTTTCGCTCAACGTTCCCTTTTCTTTACCTCTTTTTTGGGCATGTTCTTTCAGGAAGAAGCTTTTCAGAAAAAACAGAGACTGAACTGAAGCTACGCGATATTTGTTTGTGGGTGTGATCCTGTTTTTTTGTATCTCTGTTTTTTCCCCTCTCGCATCATGGATTCTTATGAAGCAACAAGGATTGTGTTCTCTAGGATCCAGAATTTGGACCCTGAAAATGCTTCCAAAATCATGGGTTTTCTTTTGATTCAAGACCATGGAGAGAAGGAGATGATTAGATTGGCCTTTGGTCCAGAAGCTCTGCTTCACTCTGTTATTCTTAAGACTAGGAAGGATTTGGGTCTTCCGTCCACGAACTCGCCGTCTACGATGAGTTCTTCGCCGTCTCCGTTTAGTCTTTCGAGGCAGAGTTCTTCTACTTCTTCGTCGAGGTTTGGAATTAATCTTCCTCCTTCACTTACGATTCCGAGTCCTTCTTCCAGTTCTGTTTCGTGGGCTACTGGTTTTTCGCCTGATCTTCAAAGTTCTGATGATCATTTGATTAGTCCTGGGAATTTACCACTTGGGTCGTCGTGTTTTAGTGCTGGAGAAGCTCCGGTGACTGATATGATTGATGAGTTTCAACTTCAGGACCAGCTTTCGTTTCTCAACGACGGCTCTCCGACCATCGGTGTTAAGAATTCCGACTTGTTTTTCCCTCCGGTGGACTTGTCTTCGAGTCCCACCGGCGGTGGGATTAGTTCCTATGGCGGAGATGGCACCTGGAGTGGAGGGGTGGTCCACCGCCGGAGCTACTCTGTTAACGATGCCAGTTTGGGAACAGAGGATTTGAATAGTGGGTTGGGTTGGAAGCCTTGTCTTTACTACGCTAGAGGGTTTTGTAAGAATGGAACCAGTTGCCGGTTTCTCCACAGCGGTCTTGGAGACTCCGACGGCGGCGGCGCCGCCGTCGGCTCGCCGAGTAAGATCGAAATGATGGACCAGTGCCATGAGCTTCTCAGATCCAAATCCTCTGCTCAGCAGCGCCTCGCCGCCGCTTCTCAGCTCATGGCCTCTGCTAATGCCTTCCCTTACTCTCCCAAATCCATCAATTTCCTTCTCCAACAACAACAAAGCGATTCCCAGAGGTATAATTTGTTCTTTTCGTGAAGAATGCCATGTAATTACTACTGAAAAGTCTCATTTCTAAACTCCTCTGTTTGCAGAGCCGCCGCTGCGGCCCTGATAATGGGCGAAGATCTTCACAAATTCAGCCGGTCCGGCCGCTTGGAGCGAAACGAGTTCTCATTGAATGGCAGCGCCGGTATCGTCAATCCAGCTTCAAGACAGATCTACTTAACATTCCCAGCCGACAGCACCTTTAAGGAAGAAGATGTATCGAATTATTTCAGGTTCCTTCACTAACCAAATTCTCCATTTTGTTCTTCTTATTCTTCCATGTCTGAAAGTTCTTGTTTTTTATGAAGCATGTACGGTCCAGTTCAAGATGTGAGAATCCCATATCAACAGAAGAGAATGTTTGGATTTGTCACTTTTGTTTATCCTGAAACTGTGAAGCTCATTTTGGCTAAAGGGAATCCCCATTTTGTTTGTGATGCTCGTGTTCTTGTTAAACCATACAAGGAAAAAGGCAAAGTCCCAGACAAGTACAGGCACTCTCTGATTCTTCACTCTGTTTTTACTCTGTTTCTTTGGAATTTCTCGTAAGAATTTTGATTTGTTCTACAGGAAACAGCAGCAAATCGATAGAGATTTCTCCCCTTGTGGAACACCAACTGGGTTGGATTCAAGAGAGCTCTACGATCATCTTCAACTCGGCTCAAGAATGTTCTACAATTCTCAGCAGGATCTGCTTCTGCGGAGGAAACTCGAAAAACAGCAAGCTGATATTGATCTTCAAAGTAGACGCCTTCTGAATCTACAGCTTCTTGACGTGAAGAAAAACCAGCTCCCCCACCCTTACAACAGCCACCGTGCTTTCTCGACCGGCAGCCCGATTCCTTCCCCGACGCATTCTCCGAATCCGTTTGCTCAAAATCTCATCTTCCCCACCATTCGTAGTGCTAGCAGTTGCAGCAATTCTGATATCTTACGAGGTAAGGTTCATAATCAATCACCATTGATGAATCAATCTCTTAATCAGCTTATGTAACTGAACTTTGTTTGCAGAGAATGGCCCTACGCCACCGCCCGTTACGATCGTATCTTCAACCGATATGCCTCGGCAGCTATCGCCGTCGGCAAACGAATTCTCCGTCCATGACAAGGAGACATCCCAAAATGATGACATTGATTTACTTGAATGGTAATAACAATAAACCATTTACATTACTCCAATTTAGATATCCCAATTCATTACTCAGATTATGTGTTATAAAACGACCACTACAGTTTTGAACACAATCTCCCGGATAGTCCCTTTGCATCACCAGCAAAAGCCACCGGCGACCATGCAGCAAACGACTCCGACGACGCCGACGCCAACCCCGAGTCGAATCTCACATCAACATCCTCTCTGGAAGTAGCAGCATCCTTCAAATCCTACAATTGCCAAATGCCAAGGTCAGCACTAAACCAACCAACCAAACATCCAAACAAACAATCAACAGCTTAGAGTACTCTCAATCCATTAAACTAAACAACAATCACTCTACAGGTTCCCATCGAGCCACGGATCAATCGGAATGTACGTAGGGACAGGCGGGCCGACATGTCCGGTGGGGATTTAGCATCAAAAGCAGCAGCCACAGCAGGTAAAATAGAAAACCCACAAAACGAAATGAATAGTTCAACGATTACTCCATTGAAAAACAGAAAAAGAAAGGAAATTGCTTGGTTTTAACGATCATGTCTGGTGAATTCCAGGAAACAAAAAGAAAAAATAAAGAGATTAACCAAAACAGCAGAGGAGTACACAGTATGAACACAGTATCTATAGAGAATGAGGGGAAGCAGAGGCAGGTCCTCCACAAGGGCACACCATCAATGAAGAGTACAAAAGAAAAGCAGTAGAAGAGGGAAGGTGGGGGCAGACCCCCATACCCATTTCTTCCATGTTTACTGTTATTGATGTAGCAGAGCAGTAGAATTCCATCATCTTCTTCTTCTCTCTTCCTTTTAGTGTTATAAATTTGAATTTTATAGGTTAAAAGTAAGAAGAAAAAGAACACACAGAAAGAAAGAAAGCATGTTTTTTTTTTTTTTAGGGTTTTTTCACAGAGTACTTCAAAATGGCAGAGGTTGAAGAAGAAGATGATAGTGATGATGATGGTGGAGAGACTGTAATATTCCATTTTTAATTTCATTTTCTCTCATACTTTTCTCTCTTCCTTATGCTAAATATTAATGAAATTTTTAAAAATTTTTAATAATATTTTAAAAACAAAATTGAAACAGAGTCCGGTCCGGTCCGGTCCGGTTCGGTTTTGTAGAGGTGTGAGAGAAGAGTGGAGTGGGACAAAAAAGATTTGAAATAGGTTTTGGGGTCACATTGGGTGGGCGGGGTGATTGGATTGGAGTGGGGAAATGCCAGGCTGTCAGGGTGGGACCCACTCCCACCCCCCATGTCACATGCCATTCCAACTGCCTCTCTCCTCCTTGTCTACATACATCCATTATGTAAAATCAATTTCCCTTTTTCTTTTTTCCTTATCATTTTTTAATTATTATTATTTTCTTTTTCTTTTTTTAAATAAAATTTAATTTCACACATGTACGACAAAAATGCACGGTTTCTGAGATTCCTTTATTATTTTTAATTATAAATTCATTTCTTTTTAAAAAATTTAAAATATATACAAAAATCATAGGCAACATTCAAATATAATTTATTACTCAAATATAACTTAGGTCGATTTTTATATACTTCAATTGTTAATTATAATAACAATAATAGTAAGACAGATAATTTATATTTCACGCGTCTTATCAAATTTGAGATATTGATTTTCAGTCGACGATGTGAAATAAATAAGAAAAGTGTCAGACATTCGAAAAGAGACAAGTTGTGTGGTATAACGGCGCATAGGACTTTGATGTATAAGAAACATAAATTTTAAGCAAAGTTGAATTATGAGTTTGAATTTTAAGTGCAAACTTTAAATCATTTAATGGAAAAATCAAAAGTTTTATCGCTTCCATGATAATAATTATTATACTTTCAATTATTACGATAAAGAGTAAGATTATGAATAAGAAATTGTAACATTAGCAGATATTATATAAAAAAAAAATGTTTCATTTTCTTCCCAATCAACCAATATGGGATCTCACCGTTCACTCTCCTTTGGGCCTCAACATCCTTACTGGCACACCGTTCTAATACATCTGTAAGAGTTCAAGCCTACTGCTAATAGATATTGTTCGCTTTGGTTTGTTACGTATCGTCGTCAATCTCACGATTTTAAAATGCGTTTGATAAGGAGAGATTTCTACGTTCTTGTAAAAGAATGTGACGTGGGATCTCATAGAAATAATCTAATCCTTTGTTGTGGGACTTCTGTCCATATTTTAATTAAAAAATATTTTAAAATTTTGAAAAAAAATCTAAAATAATATTTTAAAATTTTAAAAAGGTCTATTCCTAATTTTTTTTTTATTAATTTCTTTATATAATTTATTCAACGTATAAGATACTTTAGAGAGAATTAAAATTACCATAATTATCTGAATTTGGTACAAAGTTGGAAGAAATTGAAATTTATTATTATTTTTTTCCCTTAACAATGGAATTAAATCGAAAAAGTTTAAAAACTAAAATTCAAATTTAAATGCTTAAAAAAGGGGTATATTGACACGTGTAACCTATTAATAGACTGTGAAGAGGACTTTCTCCCGCGAATTCCTATTTCCTGCAAGGGTCTCCGAATCGGAGTGCAGAGTTCTTCGGAAGCCTTCATTGGCGACGCGACGACAGGTCTTCTCTTTCTTTCTTACTCTTTTGCCAATCGTTGAAATAAATTTTACATTTGCCTCTTTTCCATTAATTCTGAATAAGATTCAGTCATCTCTCCTTTTATGATCGTTGAATTTCAACGATCACATTAATTCTGAATAAGATTCAGTCATCTCTCCTTTTATGATCGTTGAATTTCAACGATCGAAGTTTTAAGAGTTTTATGTTGAGTTGATGATGCTTGATTACAGAAACTGTTGAAAATGAAACGACGTATAATTGATTGAATTTGTTGGTGATGTTTTTTGCTATTCTATTCAATTATATAACTTGTCCTTGAGTTATTGAAATTGAAATTGAGCCCGCATTCACTACCCGATTAACGCAATTCTGACCTACTTGGAGCATCTGAGTTTCCTGTAAAACAAAGATGAGTGAAAAAGAGATGTAAGTTTGTTATGTGTAAACAGAGCGTGTTTCTCTGTAATTACTTCTTTACAGTTTAAAACAGATTTGAATGGAAGTGCTTGCCTTTGCCTGTGCTCTATCTAGTAT
Source organism: Cucurbita maxima (assembly GCF_002738345.1). NCBI lineage: Eukaryota > Viridiplantae > Streptophyta > Magnoliopsida > Cucurbitales > Cucurbitaceae > Cucurbita > Cucurbita maxima. The sequence goes on along the minus strand of NW_019272017.1, from coordinate 1,357,876 downwards.
GAACTGCGGCGAGGTTTTCAGTTCTACTTCTCAATTGAGGTGGGATCTCACAATTCACTCCTTTCGAGGCCAGCGTCCTTGTTGGCACTTGTTCTCTTCTCTAATCAATGTAGGACGTTCTTGCTAGTACACCACTTCATGTCCACCCCGGCACCCCCTTTGGAACTTAGCTTCTTCGCAGGCACACTCTTATATCATTTGTAACATTTCAAGTTTACCACTATCAGATATTGTCCTCTTTGGACTTTTCCTTCCGAATTTTTCAGGCTTTCCCTCAAAGTTTTTAAATCGATCAGCCTCCTCGAGAAAGGTTTCCACAACCTAGAAAAAAATGGAAACAAGTACGCTGGAGGGAACAGCTATGGTGGCTTACTTAGGCCTTCTTTTTTTTTTTTCGTCCTTTTTTTTTTGTATTAGTAGTCACTAAACTCAAGTATATTCTGAGGCTCTAATACCAATTGACGTAAAGTTAATAGCTTTTTGTACTGAAATTGTTGTTGGTGAGTTCTTTTTACTTTCTACGTCATGATCTAGACACGATGAGAATAAAGATCAAATTAGAGAAATTTGAGATGTGCTCGAAATCTATATCCTTACATTTATTGTACTTAAAAAATAATATTTTTATAAAATTGAGAACTCAACAACCTAATTGAATCCAAAGCTTGGGCAACCATGGGGTTATTATTTGTTGTAGGATTACATTGAAAAGTATGCATAGGATTGCACATGAAATGGGGGGAAAATGTTGTAGGACCCCACCACGAACCTATGTGATTCTCTACCAATGTACCAAAAGATATCAAAAGATGGAAAAGCGAAGCAATAATGCTACTTACCAAAGCTCCTTAATATTTTCATCTAAGATTTTGAATGTCATTCCAGCCGAAGCGAAGCATTAAGCCTTCAGGTCCTTCTACTTTATCATTATTTCATTTTCTTGTGGGCTTAGAAGGTTGTAGAAGGCCCAAGAAGTGAAAATATATAAATAACAAAAGATAGATTAGTTCTTCCCTTAGCTAGTGCATTATTTTTTAAACTTTGAAGGATGATGATATCGGATCATATGACTGTTAATTTCTTTTTTCTCCAATCGCTGTTAGAACTCTTGTTTTATCAAACTTGGGTGAATGAGGATGATGTGCTTCTCTACTTAGTTTTCAGTTGGTTGTTTGTGAACATTTTGTTTCTCAATTCTTCAAGAGAAACTGATATTTTCTATGCAACCAGGTTTCTCAATTTCGAAGGAAATTGGTGACTGTTAAGGCCATTCTTTGAGAGATTAAAATGGAAAAAGAAGATTTTAAAAAGATCTTCGAGGATAAAACTAGAGAAATTAAAGATGTATGGAAAGGGCACTCAACCAAAATGAACTTGACGAGCCACTATTAATTTAATTAGTGGCTCGTCAAGTTCATTTTGGTTAAGTATATAGAGAAATTAACCCTCAATGCAGCAGCAGATAATTGGTCAAGTATTTAGCGCGAGTCTGTGTCATGTTGGGTTTAGTGCTTCGGTTTAAGTCGCAGCCGTCGGAAATGCAGAGAATTAATTGAATAAGACTGAAAATGCTTATAAATTTTAGATTTTTAGTGAAACTTCTGAAGTTCATTACTCATGACAACCAGTTGGTACAAGTATGGAAAATTGAGTTCAGTTGAAGCTATGAATATGTAGATGCAGAGATGCCTTGGGTAAACAAAGATTACTGCCTCTGAACTATCAATATCTTATAAAAAATGATGAGGACACAGTCTTTTCCTGGATTTATCATATGCGTAATGCTGTATTACACTACACAATTGATATCTACATCTACTGTCCTTCATTGTTTCTCACCCCTTCCCAAATTTACTTGATAAATCCGTATTTTATTTGACACCTTCTTTAATCAAATTTGAATCATTCTGCAGTTACCTTGTTATAACCTATACTCTAAGGAGAAAAGGCGCAGAATATACTTGTACATCTACAGTTCAAGTGTGGGAGGCATCATGACAAGGGTTTAGCCTTTTTGAATATTCTTTGACCTGGAGCAAGTATTGCCAACGGGTCATAAGCCCTTTTTCTCTCTACATATGTTTCCCACATTGGCCCAAAATGGGCCTGCCATTCTTTCCTTGTAGTGTAATGTGGCAAATATTGTTTCGCTCCTAGATTGGCTGTTTTACAGAAGTCCAGAATTCTCGTGTTTTGTGTTAAGATGTATTCTAAGCTGTCGTTTCCTCTAGACCAGGGAACTGCAGAGGTTAGAAATGCAACCAGGTAGAAAATATCCTCCTCTGGAATAACTACGGATGTTCTATTGTCCCACCTGAAACTCAGTAATAATTAATAGAATCAGTATAATATAATATAATATAATACATATTGCAAGAACATTTAACTTGTTAGATCATTAATTACTTTGATTTGTTAACCGGATAGATTAGGACAGGGCCGTTGCTTGTTTCCTTCAGGATATTGCCAAAAACCCCTTCTGCAAATTCTTTTATTTTGCTTTTTGGGATTAGGAGATTCAGCCATGGGTGTGGGACTTCCCACAACCCTTTTGACTGTAATTTCACGGCCGATACTTGAACTCTGTCCAGGAATTCCACATATGTAACTTCTGATATGAAAAGCGTTGATGGGATATAACTCAACCGAGACAACAACCGCTTGATTTCCTGCATGGTAAAAGCATGTTCATGTAGCTGCCATTTATTTTCACATTTTTCACATATATTTATTTAGTATGGATACTTCACCAGATCGACATTGTTGTTGTCCTTGTTGTGGTGAAAGTACTTTGCCAATTCTAGGCAGTAAAGAATTTTTCCTTCAGACTTGAACTGGCTTGCTTGAACAGGGTCTTGTGGATCGAATGATGATCTCCAATTATTTAGAAGACCAGTTCTGTTTATTATCACGAATCCTTCAATATAATCGAATGTATTTTCTCCAGATATTAACAGCTCCTGCTCTCTGGTAAATGTTGTGAAGTCAAAGTACAATACTCTTATCCATTTTACCTGTCAAGGATAGAAGAATTGGGTTAGAACAGCCCTTCATAGTTACTTTAGACTAGATTCAAAGTTCCTTTAGAACACTAATCTTACCATAGTTGGCGCTGGTTCAAGTAGAATTTTTGCCCGTGTGATAATTCCAAATTGGCCTAACCCTCCAAGAACACTGTAAAAGAGGTCACTGTTCTGTTCCTTTGAGCAGTTTACCACGTCCCCTTTTCCTGAAGTCAGTTTCACTCCATTTGTCAGTTACCATAACAATATAGCATCCAGGAAATGGCGTTCGCCATTTACCTTGCATGGATTTCCTATCACATTACTTTTGTATACGTATAGTATAATGTATATGGCAACGAACCTGTTACAACCTCCAGCTGATGAACGTTGCTGATCTGAGGGCCATGTCGAAATGCCTGTCCACTGATCCCTGCATTGGATAAAGTACCCCCAACCGTTAGATGTAGGTAGTCTGTCCATGATTTTGGTGTTAGTCCATATTTCAAGCTCTCCTGCAGGATATTTATCCATAACTCCCCTCCAGAAACATCGATGTATGTGAAGCTTCTGGTATGAACAACCTGCATTTGAGGGCCCTGGAGTGATTCCATGTTAATCACAACTCCTCGGTGGGCCTGTGCTTGGCCATGAAGTGAGTGGCCATGGCCTCTAGCTGCAACTGTGAGCTCTGAACCAGGTCCCATCTTCCAAATATGCTTTATCGTCATGGCGATATCAGAAACCGATGATGGATGCAGTATTGCTGCAGGGTAGTATTGATATCTATTACCAAAATCTCTTGCAGCAAATTCCACTTTTTCAAATTCAAAATGGCCGTTGATGTAAAGCATTCTTAGCGAAAAAGGGATGCCTGTGAAGCATAGATTCATCCTAACAGCAATACAGCTCAGGAACAAAATCATGAAGCTTCGAATCGAAAGCATGTTGGTTTGTTTGAGGAAACTAACTGGTGGGTATCGTAATTTTCTCTGGCTACAAGTCTCTGAAGTTAAAGATGAAAGGATTGGTAACATGTTTTGTTATTTCTAAAGAGGAGAAAAAGGCAGAGGAGGTGTAGGAGGGCCTAGAAAAGGCTGAATTGGAGGTGGTTTTAAAGGGAGGTTAAGATCATAGTGGCCGAGTCAACTAGACTTCAGTTTGGAGAATACGTATGAAGACTGCCTACTTAGGGAAGAGTTAGGAGAAATCTTTCCACTTTTTTAAACAGTTAAGCTTTTCCCACGAAAGACAAACAGGTTCTCATTAACCTTGTTAAGGATTGTTTCCCATTTTTAGAAAAGGAAAAAAAGGCAAGGCAAGGCCTTGGCCGGAAAACGTATTCCTCTGCCTTTTCTCTGACTGGTAATGCATATGCTTGTGTCTCACTGACATTAATGATGAGGCTACTCTAATCCTTGAATCCTATTATTGTCGGAATTTAACATTGCGTATCTAGTTTCAGATTCAGTCAGAGGAGAGTGGCCCATGTTGATTCATTGGAGAAGAAGACAGAAGGATCAGAGGGTCACCAGAGGGTCCATCATACACGTGATATTTAACTGCCTGCATGCTTTTTAGGGAGAAGAGATATGATGGGGATTGTGTCGGGGCCACTCTTACGGGTTAAGCAAGGGGAAAGGAGAGCGAACATGGGGCTGACACCTTCTTGGTGGAACTCAACACCACTCTTACACCTATCCACTTCCACAGGTTTGAAAGATTCGATCTTGTTTACATTGTTATTTACCATTAAAATACAATCTCAGTGGCAATTATTGCATTCCTTCCTTTTTGTTGCAATTTGTTTGTGACAACCAATCAGAAGTTTACATCTTTCCCCTCTTTCCTTTATGCTACATGCCAATTCAACTCTGGCTCTCTCAAGAAAATGAAATACAGGAAAATTAGTCAATATCTACATCATGTGGCACACTAAATATTGTACTCTGATGCCGTTTTTTTTTTCCTTTCTTTCCTATAACTGTGTCCTGCAGCATTCTTCAATGGAAATAGGCAAAGTTTTGGGATCCAATCAAAATTTGCCTAATGGTTCGTCCTCCTGAGTACCTTCTAGATTTTTCATTGTGCTGACAACATCTATCATGCCCTCAACTTACATTTGACTTGTGGCGTTACAAAAGTGAAGCTATTTAAGGTTGTCAGAGGTTTGGGCTTGTTGGGATGAAAATGACCTGTAAGTTTTATATGCAAAATCATTTTGAAAACTGCGTTTGAGATCTGCTCTTCTCTTCAGAGGCAAAGCCATCCCCTTTGTGATTATAAAATTAAGATTGTGATAATTGGATATGGATATTGCAATCTCTTGCTTTTTTTATCAAAATATGAAGTTTGTAGTGTGAATTCCAGACTTCATCCGCCCATTTGTGGTGAAAAACCAAAATGATGATTGCATGTTTTCTAGAAGGAGACCGACCACCAATAAATTAATCCGTTTTTGGCTCTTTAGCTTAGTGGACTCTTCATTGTGTTGGAGCTCTACCCCTATCCTCCATCCCCACTTTAACACCGACGAATTAAGTTACATCATGGGGCATCTCCTGTCCATCAATTGCCTGCTCTTGGGGACTGCAGGATTCTCTTTCAGCTGTGTAAAGTTCTTAAATCCAATCACTTCAACATTGCCTTAACATGAAATCTTAGGTGGACCTTATAGGAATAGAACCCAGCATTGTATGGTTAAAGAAGGAAATGAAGAAGGGTAAGGAAAGAAGTCAGAAATTATCGCTTGCTTGTTGATGACGACGAGTAGATTAGCTTGTGTAATGGCCCAGTTCCACCGCTTGCAGATATTGTCCTCTTTGGGCTTCCCCTCAAGGCTTTAAAATGTGTCTCTTAAAAAAAGATTTTCACACACTTATAAAGGGTGTTTTGTTCTCCTCTCCAACTGATGTAGGACATCACAGTTTGGGACGAGGATTGCCACCTGTGTTATAATGGTATTAGAAGAAGGATTGGTTGGACAAACTTTATGAAATGTGAATCCTTATCATGTTCCCTATCCCCACTTTTGATAATATTCCTCTTCAGTGATCGTTTGTTTTTTTATCTTCTTTATAGCCGAAAAATCTAAGGACTAAAGAATCTCTTCCTAATCATTTTTGTCTAAACCTTCTTTTGATTGTAAAATATTGGAGGAAATCTGGAGGGCAATGCCAACAAAAGCAATGTAAAATTTAGCATTATCGTCAAAGCCAAGAAACCACACGTAGGCATTCTACAAAAATGATTGTTGAGCATAGTTACAATGACTTTATTTCATGTCACTTGCCAAATATGCAATTACAGTACTCTGTTCATTTTTGTTACAATCATTCCCATTATCTTTGTCGTTTTGTTTATTTATTCTACTGAATAATTATAATTACTTCCCGAAAGTTGGTGAAATATGCATTTTAGGGGAGGCTGGGAAATGAACTGTCTCCCATTATCTGACTAATATATTTATATATTCCTTTGTTAGTTGACAAATTATGATTATGTTTTGTTTCCAGCTTTAAACATTTGTTCTTCTCCCTCTCTGGATCATGTGGACAAAGTTGTGGGAAATTGTTATCATGTTTTTTGTCCAAGTTCACGACCGACTGTTGTTTTTCTGATCTGCAAGATCTCACTTTGGTGTGCCTAGCTAGGATAGCACTCAAGAAGTTTGGATTTTTTTAGTTGCCCCACCGCACCCAGGAATATGAATCCATTTTAAACAAAACTAGGTTCTTTGATCATAATCATGCACATTTTTTGCCTTTCAAAACTTACCATTCAGTCAACATTTAGAAGCATAATTATTTGAAACTGACCCTTCAAACAACGAAATAGAATGCAGAAAAGAAATGTGAAATAAGATTAGCTTAGCTAAATGCATGCGTTGTTGATCCGTCCTTTTTTTTTTCCCCCATCTTTTTGTGCACTAAAATCCCTACCATTTCTAGTCAAGACCAGTACTTGTTTTGTTTTTGAAACATCCATTTTGGATCTTGATTCAATCTTTCTGATAGCTAAGTTTGCTGAACTGTCAACTAATAAATGCATGCATCTAATTATGAGAGAGTTTGCCTTTACTTTTTGCTTTTTTATGTCTGTGTTTGATTTTAAAACGAAGTGGTAGAAAATTTAAAATGGGATGGAACTTAGCTTTCACCAGTGTGGTCCTTTTGCGTAAACAAGCTGAAGTAGGCCAAATTAATGGCTGTTCTAATCACAGTGTTTCTTTATGACAAGAAAGGAGTTGTATGTACTCTTTTCATCAAGTCTTCAAATTGTAGTTTAGAATTTGGAATGGATTTTGTGCTTGTAGTTGTTTTTTAGAAGTGTTTTTGTGGGGTTTGATGTGAAAAGTTCTTTCTAAGCGAACGAGTTACCTCAGGCTCTTCTTATTCAAAGTCAATAGTCATGTGGGAAATTATAACTTGATATGATGTATAGATATTATCGGAAAAATGTTAATATTTAAGAATTTTCTTATTACACTCGTGAAAATAAAATGTAGCTCTTGATATCTTTACATTGATATGATATCTACCACATAAATAAGCTTCCGATGATCATTTATTCAAATAAATTAATAACTTTTACAAGTTTCTTCTTTCCTTGAATTTCTTGTAGATATATTTTTGATTGGTGAGATGTCTTCATCTGCTCACTTCTTATGTCTTGTCTAATGGGTCTTGCAGGTTTGAATGGGTAACTAGTTTGAAAGCAAATAAGTTGTCCAAATAGAGAGAAAAGTGATTGGGAAAAATGTCACTTATGCATGAGTCCAATCCAAAGCCTTGTTCATGGAGAATGTGCTTTGTTTTGAATATCTTAATCTAATGGTGTGATCTGAATCATTTGAACTCTTCTTTCAGGTCAAAAAGTCAGTTCCCCTCTGCCTGCATCTAAGTGGTGTATTCAACCACATTAAACTTGCTTCTTCAGGTAACGCCATGTGCTGCTGCTTATTTAATGAATTGGGTAGGTGTGGATCCAATTGTAGAGTTGTGACACAGACTTATTCAATGTTTGCTTGCACTAATGGGAGTCTATAGAATCTGTCTTTGAAGATCTTCCTCGTGCCTTTTGGATTAACTGTAGGGGAAAATAAGTGAGTTTGAAGCTTAAAAACATGTTTTTTTAGAGTTCATAATATTTATTTGAGGGTAGTGATTCAAACTTCTGATCTATAAACTCGTTCATGTTTTGTTTTCTTTTTTGATTCACTATGATTTAACCACTAAAGCAAATGGTTTAAATTTCAATGGCCTAGCTCTCTAGAGGTTAATAAATAATGTGACTCTAGAAAAGTGTACAGAAAACAATAATAACAAAAGAAAAAGAAAGTTAGGAGCAGAGGCAAACCATAATAAAAGTTTAAACCCTAATGGAAAGCATGTGATGAATATAGAGTGGTGAGTGGTTGATATTGACTTAGTCTACGCTTTGATTAGGACATAGTGGTTTTGAACACTTGAAATTTCAGTGAACAGTGTTTGAGTTGCAGCTACTTTAACCACAAAACCACAATCTTCTTCATCATTAACTAAACCCATTATTTTCCCTTTGAATCTTTGGAAGAGTTCAATCATATTACCCAACACCAGCTTTCATGTTGTGAGCCATTCAATCTCAATTGGTCAATGAGTATCCATTAGCCATTGCTAAATGTTGACAATCCCACCACCTTCCACTTTTAAGATTTTAAGAACTTGAAAAGTTGTTTGCAACTTATTTAGTTGGATGATTTTTAATACCGTGTTATAAGAGGTCGTAAATGGCAAAACTTGTGATTAAATTTAAAGGAAGCATGAATTTAGTTCTTGCAAACCTAAAATTTAAGAAAATGTTAGAGAAACTACTTCTGATGTTATTGTAAAATCAATAGATAGATGGTTGGATGGATGGCTTCATAGATTGATAAACTAATTTGTTCAAACGGTTGGGTATAAATCCTCAGCAAATTTCGAGTTCCATAACCACCGCTCTGTCGTCTTAATTGACCAAAACTCTTTGTGGGATCTAGGTTAGGGCGCCGTTAGGCACCACAACCCAACTCCGCATCGCCCATCAGCAAAACTTAACTATTCTTAACTAGAGGTCAGAGTTCTTCCGAATCGCTAGTCAGCAAAACTTAACTAATTAAGATATACATTCTTAACTAGAGGTAACTAATTAAAATATATATTCTTAACTAGAAGTTAGAGTTCTATCGATCTAAATCCTAACCTTCAGAGTGAATCAATTAACTTCGACAAGAAAAATTATCACATAAATTCATGTGATGCCAGGTAGAATTCTTATTAAAATGCATAACAAAAATTTGACATGTTTTTCTCCAATATAACTAAAATAGAATGTTCGGAAGCATCTCAAACAGAAAATTATAATAGATCAAACTTGAACATTGAAAAAAAAGGCACATGAAGGGGCAATGGATTGGTTACCATTTCACAGAAAAATTGGACTTTCTTCAATTTCACATCAGAATCAAGGATGGTTAGTATAGGCCAAAAGAAAATCAGCAAATTCATTACGTGTAAGGTTGAAGTCAGTAAAGAATACTAACCAAGCTTCACCAAAAATCTCCGCACGAACAAACTCCATCTTTGAAATGATGAAAGCGTTTCCCATCTCGAATAATTATTTCCCTATCGACAAGCTTCGATATTAGCTTTATCGCTGAATGGCAATTAACGCATGCACGGAGATTTTTCGTTATTCTAAGTGTTGTTCCAGGAGCAGTACTGATGATGCCATAAGCAACTGCTAACCTCTCACTATGGTTACAAAGAGTTTCCTCAATCTCCTCATGATTCAAGTCATGTAGAACAGATTCCATATGAGCAACATAACCAGCTGCCTTTAATCTCCTCTCCAATCTATCAAGTTCTTCAAAGATTTCCTTCGATCTCGGATGTGATCTATCTCCAACATGGAACGTTTCGAGATTTCCATTGATCTCAATCGAACTATGTCCGAGGTCCTTGTTCAGTCCTTTCTGCGTCATCATTAATCGAACGTTCGCCACTTGGTTCCATAAATGGGCAGAAGCATATAAGTTTGAGAGTTGTACATAATGACCTGTATTATATGGATCTAATAAGAAAAGCTGTTCTGCAGCTATCTCTCCCAACCTCACTTGACGATGGATCTTACATCCACTTAAAAGTGCCCCCCAAACACTAACTCCAGGTTTAATGGGCATGCTCATAATAAAATCATAAGCTCGATTCAAATAGCCTGCACGTCCCAGAAGATCGACCACGCAAGAGTAATGCTGGTGATGCGGTTCAATCCCGTGGTCTTGCATCTGGTGGAAAAGCTCCCATCCCTCTTTTACAAGACCCGAGTTTTTACATGCTGTGAGAAGGCCAACAAAAGTAACGTCGTTCGGACGAATTCCAGATTGCTTCATTCTGTTGTAAAGGTCGATGGCTTCTTGTCCATGACCGTGTAATCCATACCCCATAATCATAGCACTCCATGAGACAATGTCTTTATCGACCATTCTATCGAAAACACTACGAGCAAAACATATGCTTCCACATTTTGCATGCATATCTATAAGGGCTGTGTTCACGAAAACATCGTCTCGGTACTCACTCTTAGAGATATAACCATCCAACCATCTTGCTAGTTCAAGAGACCCCACTTGGGCAACGGCTAGAATAGCAGACCTCACAGTAACAGAATCGACCCCGATATTCTTTGAAATCATCTTACGGAATAGCTCGATTGCTTCTTCACCATATCCATTTTTTGCATAACCAGAAATCATAGCATTCCACAAAAGTAAATTTGGTTTTTCCATCTGATTAAAGAAAAATCTAGCAATTTCCACCCGTCCAAGTTTAGCATACATGTTAGTGAGCGAGACCACTATATCGGGTTCAAATTCTAGACCCAATTTAGTCACTAAGCTATGGATGGCTTTTCCTTGCCCCAAATCCTCCATGTCTGTGTAGGCTGTCATAACACTAACAAGGACAATCCAATCAAGTTTCACAGTACTTTGCCTCATATCTTTGAAAACTCTCAACGCGTCCATGGGATCGCCATTCTGAACATACCCAGAAATGATGGACGTCCACGAAACAACAGTTCTATTATGTAACTTATCGAAGACGAGTCTAGCAGATGAGGTTTGGCCATATCTAGCATACATTGACACAAGACTGTTCTGCACAAACACATTTGATCCAAAGCCATATTTAAACGTCTGGCTATGCATCTGTTTACCTATTCCTTCAACCGACATTCCACCGCACGCTTTAAGCACATACAAAAATGTGAAGCAATCTGGGTTCACCCCTGACACTTGCATATCCTTATACATTCTGATAGCACCAGCAAAAATATTGTTCTGAGTGTAGCCCTTTATGATGCCATTCCACAACAAGATATCTGGTTCTAAGACTTCACGAAAAACCTTATGCGCGTAGTTAACATCTCTGAGATGCAAACATGCATTGACAAATTTGATAACCAAGAAACCACACTTGTATAGCCCAGACACAATTAACTGCACGTATAATTGATCCAAATGCTTCCTACAGGATGAGTTACAACTTAGAAAGTTCAAACTTTCTCGGGAAATACAGAGAAAATGGAGGAAAATGACATAGAAAGTAGGACAAACATTCATTAAGAAATAAACATTGAAAGAAAAAGTAACTCCAAGGCATTTCATAATCATCTCAATGAAATGTTAGGTCCAAATAAGCTTGCCTCCCCATTTTCAACCGCTATAGATAGACTATAAGGCAATAGCTCTATGACTTTCCCTCAAGGTTTTTAAAACACGCCTGCTAGAGAGAGGTTTCAACACCCTTATAAAGAATGTTTCGTTTTCCTCTCCAATCGATGTGGGATCTCACAATCCACCCCTCTTCAGGGCCCAGCGTCATCGCTGGCACTCGTTCCCTTCTCTAATCGATGTGAGACCCAACGTCCTTGCTGACACACTGCCTCGTGCCCACCCCCTTCGAGGTTCAGCCTTCTTGCTGGCACATCGTCCGGTATTTGGCTCTGATACAATTTGTAATGGCTCAAACTTGCCGCTAGTAGATATTGTCCTCTTTGGGCTTACCCTCAAAGTTTTTAAAACGCATGGAGAGGTTTCCACGTCCTTATAAAAGAAATGTTTCGTTCTCCTCCCCATGGAATCTCACCAAAACAGTGTTTTGAAGTCACATATGAAATCACAAGTTGGTCATCTACTAGAAATACTAAATATACAGCTGATTTCTAACCTCAAATGGTATAAAGTTAGCTAAAAATCTCAATCCAACCAAGCTAATAAGATAACTAATATTCAATATATAATATCCTTTCTCTATAACCTAAACACGAGCCACAGCTAGGCGAGCGCATTCAAACCACAAACATTGATACTTCCAATCACAGAAAAGGGCCTTGAAAGTAGAAACTGAAAGTGAAATACCTCCTCAATAAAGCCTCTTGCGAGGTTGCCGCCGCCTTTGAGAGAGCTGTAGATAGCGACGTCAAGGAGAGAGAGAGCGAAAATGAATGCAAAGACATGGCTGGAAGTCCGAGGAACTGCAGAGGCCAGCTCCGTCAAATCCCTGTCTTCCCGCTGATGAAGTTCTTCGGAGAAGCAAGTACCGACGAAGCTGTACGATTGCAGCAGCTTGAGAGACTGAGGTGATATGGCGGCGGCCGGCGAGGATGGACCCCATAATTGTTGAAATTGAGGAGAATCGCCATCGTGCTTACGATTCGACAGAAAACTGTTCTGTTTCTTGTAACCCAGCGAAAAACAATTCAATCCCAATTCGTTTTCGAATCAACATTCTTTCTTGTTTCCCTAATTTTGGTTTGGTAATTCTAATTTCAAATAATTTATATGGAATGAAATTCATCTTTCACCCCTTCTTAGGTTATTTATATATATATATATATATATATATATATATATATTAATTAATGAAAATATTCTTAAATTTCTTAGTAAAGTCTCTGAAATATTAGTTGAGCACTATTCAAATTGGTCTATTAGCTTATAGCTTTTAACCCTATTTTCTTTCAATAATATTGGATCCATCTTGTATTTTTGTCTGGCTAACTAAAACGGAAGAACTTAGTTCCACAATCCCTAATGAAGGTCTATAATTAGTAGGGCTCCATCCTTATCACCAAATATCATCACCAAGTGAAAGAGAAGACGACGTCCAAATCAAAATTTCTCAAGGTTTCAAATTGAAACACTTCAATAGCATCTAGACGCTCAAACTATAGTTAATCAAGCTAATTCACGTGCATACACAAACATCTATACGTTGTACTAGAGCATCTCAAATGAGTGTTGAAAGCATTCTTCCTCAAAACACATACAAATTAGAAATTTTTCGTCTTTAGCACGAGACCCATCTTAAGACTTAGCTGAATTTACGTAGATTTCTACTGACGTGTAATTTTTAACGTTTAAATGTATTATTAATTTTTTTAAAACTTAAGCTTAAATAAGGGTGCAGAGGAAGATTCTGGAAGTGAGGATGAAATGATTGAACAAAGAGAAGGAATAAGAAGCTTAAGATAAGAAAGAAAGAAAGCATTTATTTAGCTGTCATTTGAATGGCTGTCTCTGTCTGAAAAAGTGACCGTTGAAGCTTCAAAGACAAGCCGACCGTTGGATCAAATTTCAAACTATGAAGAAAAGACCTTGAAGAACAAGCCCACATCCTCCTCCTTCTTCGTCTTCTTCTTCTTCTTCTTTTTCCCCTTTTCTCTGTATATATTTTGACACCCAAATCCTTCTTCTTCGCCTGTGATTCAGAGATGGGTATGGTGGTGGTCATCTCTCTGCCGTTGATTCTCTTCTGCTTCTTGCTTGGTTTTGGCTGCTACTTTCTAGGCAGAGCTAAAGGGAGACAGGACATTCGGACTAATGCCCAGGTATTTGGTGTGCCGGCGCCGCCTCCCGGTAGCCGTCTCGCCCATCCTCCGCCACCGCCGGAGCCGCTTTTCAAACCTGATAATTCAGCCAATGTTTGATTAGTAATCAGATCCAAGTTCAATTCTTCACTGTACTGTCTCTGTCTACTGGGTTCTGTTTTGGGGTAAATTCTGTACTGTTAGGATGAACTTCATTACTCCATGAATCGTTTTGCTGTTATTGTGGCTGTTCTATGGGTGTTTCTGCATTCAATCGAGTGACCTGCCAAGCTTTGTTGGTACAAATGTTTGATTAAATGTGTATATCACTGTCTAATTCCTTGCACAAGTTTGGACGCTTTGATATCTATCTATCCTCCGTGTTCATCCCACCTAACTTTCTAACTCAACAGATCTACTTGTGAGATCCCGGTTGAAGGTTTGAAGAGGGAAATGAAGTATTTCGTATAAAAAGAACAAAAAAAAAAAAAAATCTCAAATATATTTTTACCTATCGTTTAATTACTCATACATAGGTTCTCGCACAATCATGAGATACTATTATGAAACGAGAAAAAATTCTATCATTGTATCAGAATTTATGAGCTAAGAGACATCTCGAATAAATAATTTCTATGGGGCGCCGGTCTCCGAAAAGGGTAGGGGAGGTGTGTAGAGGTTTTCTCGAATCAAATGGAGATTGATCCTTGAGTGTAAATGCAAAAGCGAGCTTGACCGTTTTGGCCTATGGCTTATGGTAGGGTTTCTAAGGATAGAATTTCTCTCCTTGACATTGATTCGAGTCTCGTCTAGTATGGCAACAAATATAGAGCGACTTAGTTTCATGTTAATTATAATTATAATCCATTAACATAAAAATTAATTCAAAGTAATTAAATATTAATTAAGATTCAAATAGATCTTACTTTTTTTTTTTTTTTTTTTAAATGATTTATGTAATATTTTATATCTTATAAATAGTGGTTTTGTTTTTTTTTTTTTTGTCTTCCCTTCCAATTATATAATTTTATATTTAAATGTTTTTTTAAACATTTAATTCTAGATTAAAAAAAAGTAAAAAAATCAAAATATACAAATTAAAGATTTACAATTACTATAAATATCTCTAGGGTTCCAGATTGCCAAATTTACTTCAAAGCCCTAAAAACGGATTGGGGGACGAAATTCCGTTCATCATCTTCTTCTTCATCGTCTTGAAGGCGCGCAGTCGATGCCCTGTGCTGTGGTTTTGGTCGGCGAGGAGGGCCATAGAGAGGGTTCCATTATCAAACGCTCTCTCTCTTCACCCACTTATCAGTTTCTTCTCTTTTCATGTCTTCAGTCGGTGGTTTGCTTTTATCTGCTCCTCATCCTTCAGGGTCTTCTAAAACCCTAGCCTTCCACTCCGGTTCCTCCCCTATATGCCTGCTTCCTTTTCTCCTGCTCTATAGTAAAAACCCCTGTTTTGATCTCAGGCTTTTTGCCTTGCAATTCGAATCCAGTTTCAGATATGGGCGATTTTAAGGTATGATTTGTTTGTTATTTAATTTATTGGTTTCTTAAGTCCTTGTTGGTTTTTGAGTTGAAATTTTGTATTGTAAGTTGATGGTTTTCTTTCATAAGAAGGGCGTGCAAATGTTTCGACAACTTTATTCATTTGGCTAAATGCTATATTGTTAAAGAAATAAAGTGCAGATGAGTTTTTCGTATGTTCATACTTTCTCAATTTATTATTACGCATCAGTTTCGTTTTTGGTTCGATTACATGACACTGAATAGCCTTGGACAAAATTTTATGAGTGGGGTTGTACTTTTTTGATGAATAGGTTTAAATAATTTCATTGTTTTTGTTTATGGTTTATGCATTTGTGTGTTGGGGATCTTTGGACTTATGTTCTCTTTTTTATTAGGTTCTATTATTTGGGTCTTTCACTGAAGATGAAACCATTGCATCGATGCAACCTCAATCGAATGTGAATCCCGGAAACGTGGTCAACAATGTAAATATGCAATTTGGTTCTCTGAATCTTACAGATGGAAAAGCGTCGGGTAGTTCCCTTGACAGTGAACTGAAAGGACCTTCTGATTCCACAACAGCATCCGTAAATTTGGGGCCCCTTGATTTAGCTGCTAAGGATGCTACAGATCTGAAAACTGTCCAAAGGAGAAAAAATCGCACTCCCCCGGCATCGGGAGTGCCAAAAGAGAATGGAAGTACTCACCACCTTAATCAAAGCTCCTGTTGTACTAATGGGGCGACAGAAACGAAAATAGACGACATTGTCTCTTCTTCAGTATGTGAATCAAATGGTCAGAATAATTCTATAAATCAATTTTCAAGACTGTTAATAGAAGACAGCCAGAAAAATGGTAGCATTGATGGCTTGCAAGAAATTGTTCCCAAAGAAAATTTCAGGAAGGCATCCGTTGTTTCTGTCACTTCTTCCACTAAGCTACTACCTCGAGGTTTAATTAACCCAGGGAATTTATGCTTTCTGAACTCAACTCTGCAGGCTCTTTTATCCTGTTCTCCTTTTGTTGATCTCTTGAGAAATTTGAAGAATCGTGAAATCCCCAAGGTCCTTGTCCTTCCTATTATACTCCGGGCCTTTGTTTCTGTGATATGAAGAAAAATACAAAACAAATAGATTTGGAGTAATATGATTGATGACAGATGTTTCTACTAATTTTGGTGAATTTCTGACTTGAGATGTATTTTTCAGGCGGGTTATCCTACACTAACTGCGTTTGTAGAGTTCATATCTGCCTTTGAAGTACCCAGTTCAAGTGTACCGAACAGGGATATGGCTGCTCTTGATGTTGGGAAGCCTTTTAGCCCTCTCATGTTTGATGGTGTTCTTAAAAATTTTAGTCCAGATCTGCCCAGTGGTATCTTGGGACGTCCAAGGTTTGTGGATGTTCTGCCAATATATTTTCATTTCAATGCTCATCTCTTACCCTTGGTTGTGGGTTGTTGTAAAGTAGCCATTGATACGGTGGTGAATTGAAAATATTAGAGAGTAGGATGAATTTCAAGCACTGGGATTACACAGATATCTTTCATATGACCTTAATTCTCTGCACCTTGCACATGTACTTAATTTTGGTTATCTTTATCTTTTGCGAGAAGCATGACTGTGATTTATGATTATCTTTGTATTACTTTGTCGACTTTTTTCCACATGAGGTCCATATTAAGTTTCTAAACATTTATTGATATAGGACGGTTTGTATTTGATATGTTTTTGTTAGGTTTTCTATGGATAACTAATTTTTTCATTATCATTTGTTTTTAAATGCTTAACCCACATTAGTGCTAAGTGCTTTATTTTCTATACTGCTAAGGGGTTAGCAATTATTTTATTTGGTGAATAGAGATTGGAGATGGAAAGGGGGAAAACGATTAAGAAAATTGTAAATTAGTTCTATCATTCTATCGAACTTATTTATACTTTTTCATAAGATAGGTATTTTGATAAAAGTTGTTTACTTTATTTGTTCGGCCTTATCGACGATTTTACAATGATTTAGAAGAAGACTTGAGGGAATATTTATTAGAAATTCAATAAAAAAGAAGACTTACACCACCCAACGTGATGTCTATCATAATTTTTATAAGCGACGATCGCCTCTAAAATATTTCCTATGCTTGATTCATGATTCTTAAATTCCTGTTATTTTGCTCATCCAGACAGGAAGACGCACAAGAATTTTTAAGTTTTGTCATGGATCGGATGCATGCTGAATTGCTGAAGCTTGATGGAATGTCTTCAACTACCAATGGGGATAAATATCTTGTAGTTGCTTCTGCAGAAGATGATGAATGGGAGACAGTTGGGCGGAAGAACAAATCTGCAGTGATGCGAACACAGAGTTTTGTTCCTTCAGAGTTTAGTGAAATCTTTGGGGGGCAACTGACGAGCATGGTGACGGCAAGAGGTAGTATATGAACACATGTCATACGGTCATGGTTTTTTGGTCTGGTTTTGTTTTGTTCTTTTAATGTGAATGGAATATTGTTGGTAATTTCCATTTAGAATTTAGCTAATGTCTTCTGGAATTATTGTGCTTCTTAGCAATTGCTTTGTTATGCCTTGAATTTTTGCAACTAGTTTTTCTCTATTGGTTGCATTGATTATTTTCCATTCACTTGGTTCGTTGATTTGCTGGACAGCACATTTCAATTTTAAAAAATTCAATTTCAAGTCTGTTACTTATGTATGACTGATTTTTAGTCTGCACAATTATGACTTGTCAAAGTTGGATTCATTTTGTATCTTCCTCTGTGGTCATGAATCAACAGTAATTTGTGTGATATCTCGCACTGTATGTCTTTAATTGACACAATTGTTTAGCATAACTAAACTGCATGGATAGGCAATTCTCCAATACAAATCCATACCAACATATTTATTGTTTTGATCTTATGTTTTTTTACTCGTGATACCCCTCTATAATTCAAGTGAGTTGATATCTTTTTTGCTTACCGTTTTTAGAACCCGAATGAATTATTGCTGTTTATATATTCACTTGCTTTTTCTTGATTTCGTTACCTCTATCCAATTTTTGCTTGGGATTGAGCAGGAAATAAGCCTTCTGGTACTGGTCAGCCATTTCTATCGCTGCATCTTGATATTTACCCTGAAGCTGTTCGCACGATTGAGGATGCTTTGCGTTTATTTTCTGCACCAGAAACTCTTGAAGGGTACCGGCCATCAGCTGCTGGGAAGGTATACTCTTGTATTGCCCGTATCTATAAAATCCTCTTGCTTTGTTCTCCCGCATGCATGATTCTCATTGCAATTGCATTCTTTCTTTTACTTTTTCTGCCCCTTGCAATGTTTGTATTATGTTGTAAAAGTAAGCAAATGTTAGCATTCTATCCAAGTTTTGATGGGTGTGTATTATGTGCAGACACCCTTAACCAAGGGTATGTTTGATCATGCTTTTAATTGTTCAAAACCTATTTTTAATTGTATTAATATTGCCTTTAGAAGCTTTTAAATCAAAGATTAAGTTGATTTTAAATGATAAAGACATGTTTGGAAGTAATTTTGAACATGGCAGAAGTGATTTTAATAATTTCAAAATCACTTTCAAACATACCCTTAACATACCTTTAGTTTTCCTATGTTTCTAAAAATGAGATATATGTTCTCCAGGCTGGTGTTGTGACTGCTCGCAAATCTATGAAGATACGGAAGCAGTCGAAAATAATGATATTACATTTGAAGCGTTTTGGCTATGGAAGCCATGGAAGTACCAAGTTGAATAAGCCTGTGCATTTCCCCCTTGAGTTGGTTTTAAACCACAGTCTTCTCATCTCCTCATCCACAGAGGTATTGTCTCATACTTTCCAGTCTTTCGATACCAAAAGTAGAACAGGCAAGATCACGCTCTACAACGTGTGCGTTAGTGTTCGCTAATTGTTTCTCTTGGTTGCATTCTTTTCAGGGTAGGAAGTATGAACTTATTGCCACCATAACCCATCATGGAAGAGAGTCCTCAAAGGGACATTACACAGCAGATGTTCGATACCATAACGATCAATGGCTGCGATATGACGATGCATCTGTCATGACAATCGGGAAGAATCATGTGTTGCATGACAGGGCTTATGTTCTCTTCTATAAACGAGTATAAGGTATCGATGTGGACGCAGAGTCCTTTCTGGATCTGATATCAACATAGAAAAACCTTTCTGCTGCCTGTGAGGCTTTGAGTTGTTGATGTGTGGATGATCTGCTGCAGTGAGAATGACGATCTGGTTCAATTATACAAGAATTTTAAAGCGTTATAATAGTATTAGTTTTGTTCTGAGGCATTATATAATTTTTAAGAACATTATATTTTGCGAATAAAGGATTGAAATGGTAACTTTCCTTTTCATTATTTATTTTCAATTATTTTCATTTACAATCCTATGTATGAACATTAAAGTGTCACATCCATTTTAGACCTTTTTTTAAAATAAGATAAAGAGTTGGATATGCTGTAAAGGGATAATAGAGGTCAAGCCAAGTTGCAAAGTTGCAACCATTTCATATTGGAACACTTGCAACTCTTTTCATACTTGCAAGCTTTGTTATTATAACAACGTTCTAGATTGAATGTAATAATCAACGATATTATTTTTCGGGGACATCTAATCCTTTTGTCGTTGCAAGGTTGGTTAATTGCAGTAGGCTTGAAAGACCCTTAATTCTAGAAGGAACACGAATTTGAACGCTATGTTGAATGTGCCACCGATACTACACTTTGTAGGTATCTGTGCAAGTGAGGCGTTGGTTGGTCCTAGAAACAATGGCAATGGCACGAGGAGTTAACGACCAGACATGCTGCAACCTATTGATCACCAGGTAGCTTCTTCCATCTATAGGGATTGGGGAGGGCATAGCACAATTCTTTTTGGAGGAGGGCTGGTTTGCCCCGATGACTGATCTTGTCATTTACCTATAGCACCAACAATCGAAATCGAGCATACATATGACAGTCCTCATGCGTGAATAGCTAGGAGGAAAGAAAAGACAGTAGATGATAATGAAAAATGGCGTCTCTATCTGTCGTATCTAAGAATATATTGATTAAGTATTAATATCACGAAACAAAATATTAAATATTCTCATAAAAAATATTAAATTATTTTAATAAATGCTTTTGTTACAATTATTAATGTGTTTGCTATAACTGCAACAAAATCTCAAAATATAATGAAAACGAAAAAGAATAGTCATTTTGAGTTTGGAAAAAGTTGATAAAAAAAAAATAAAAAATGAAAGACTTTAATTTATTAATTTCAATATTTCAAAGCTTTCACATTACAATGAGAAAGGGGAGAGTCATAATTTTGACTTCCAAGAACAAGACTAGTCCTGAAACCAAGTCAATATAGTCATGAAAATTAATGTATTTATTGATTTATTATATGATATAATATTCAATTTTAGTCCTTACATTTTTAATACTCTTAAATTACTCGTTAATTTTTTTTAATCAAAATAGTTAAATAATATTAATAATTTTCTATGTAAAAAAATATAATAGGTAAAAAAAAAAAAAAACTATTCGTGACTAATTTTCTCTTCAGAAAAGTTAACGATAAATTAATAATAGAGACCAATTTTAAGTATTATTAAAAATACATGAACTAAATTGATATTTTAACTTTAATTAGTCTAATTGAAATAAAATACAAAAAAAATATTAGCAATAAATTTAATCATATATATATATATAAAAAAAAAGTCAGTACCATATTTATTCAATTAATACACAATTAGGCTCATTGATGATTGTTAAAGCTCCATTAAAACATAATTTAGTGAATAAAACACCGAGATTAGATAGCCTACATGAGCATTTTTTTATTACAATTATTTATATGAATCGACAATTATGAGTATTTTAAAAATACTATTATCTCAATCATTGATTAATGTTTTTTTTTTTTTTTTTTGTAAAGAAATTGTTATATATGCAATTACATTTTAATATATTGTCACTTTTATAAAATGTGTATGTACAAATATTTAATGAAATTAAGTTATTAAAATTATATTAAATAATTATAATATTTATAGTTTAAAAAATGAATAATGTGATTATAAATATAGAGATAGGAAAAATGATTAGTTGAAGATTTATATTTGGACGTTTTACCTAATAAGTAGACTATCAATTTGTCTTCATTTGCCAAACCTATGACTATTCAACCTCAATATCTTCTCAATTTTTCTCTAAATTAACTAATTTCAAAATTTTTATACCTAAATATATATATATATATATATATATATATATAAAGTCTATCGTGATGCTTAATGTCGGGATTCATATCAAGAATTGAAATACAAATTCAGCATTTGACAGTCCGAACGTTTACATGCGAGAAGATCATGTTATTTTTAAGATATTTTGTTTTCACTCACATGTTTATTAGAAATTTTTTTAAAAGGTCAAATAACGTATAATTGTTTCTAGAAAATTTAGAGTTTCTATGATCGAGCCACCGAAAAAATGTGTATTTTGTTGATATAGACAATAACTATTAATTACATAATCAATTACATTATAAAAAAAAAAAAATATATATTAGCATGGAAGTATAAATAAATGTCTTTGTTTATTTTATTTTTTATTTTTAATTCAAAATTGATATTTACAAAATCTACAACAATATCTTTCTTTTCCTTAATTATTATATATCATTAAAAAAAAAAAAACAGAAAAATGGTTGTCGTTTGGATGAGCCGACATGTTTGTGAAAAAAATAACTAAAAAAAGAAATAAAATTTTCTTTATTTTTCAGACAAATATTTTACATGCCGACACATCGGTAATTTTGATGCTTTGCTCAATTACAGATTTGTTTTTTATTTTTATTTTTATTTTTTTAAAAAATCATCTTATGATATTAACATTATTAGTAATTTCTTTTTTAAATAACGCGTTAATTTGTTGGCCAATTACCGTCACTTAGCTGGTAATTAGTTTGATTTTTTTTAAAATGGTAGATTTATTCTTAAAAATATATTAAAAATGTGTTTAATTTTTTTTATTATTAATTGTTCGTCCATAATTATTATTTTTAACTCTAAAAATTATAATAAAATAAAATGCATTCTTTATACAAAAAAAAAAAAAAAAATTAAAAAAAAAATAGAATTCAAAAAGTGGAAGCCCTTTCACATTAGAGTTAAATGATTTGAGATTATTAATAATCGGATATGGGGTTTACAATGAAATTAAATATATGGATGCAACGGGTGCGGTCATGTCCAGAGCGGCTCCCACGGTGCGCTAAGAGTAGCATCGTCAAGGAAGCAAGTGGTATCCGCAAGGTGCGATGCCCAAATGGGCTCCGCTGATTGCTTCATTTCCATGCAAATCAACGCTAATAAGTTGGCTTGCTGTTGCTGCATATTGGCTACCTCTGCCCTGGCCTTGGCTAGCTGTGCCTGCAACTCGCTCACTTGCGTTTGCAGCTGGCAAATTGCGCCCGCGCTGCCGTACACCGGATCTCGTACCCTTGCATTTGCTTCATACACCATACTGCTCACTGCATCTGTTCTTTGACACTCTGGAAGCTCCTGCATAATTTACAAACCACATTCACTTTTAAAATGTGTCGGGATTCCAACGTCACAATAAAAAATATTTTGATATACAACATACCCACAGAATTTAATGATGGATTTAAGGTCATGGGTTCGAACTAGAGGGAGAGAAAATAAATTTAAGAATTGAAATTTTGTAATTTTGTGGGCGTACTTGCAAGAATTTGATGATATTGCTAGCTCCAAACACTCTATGAGCAATGGTGAATTTGAGGGGCTCCGTTGGAGGAAAATAAGGAGCCAAAACGCACTTCTCGATGCAGCGGCGCCGTAGGATCTTGCAGGCGGCGCAGGGGCTAAGAACCACCGCGACCGGCGTCGACAACTGTTGAGAAGTGGGAGGCGACACGAAGTTGGTGGCGGCGGAGGAAGATAAGGGGTTAGGAAGAGTGGTCGGCGTTGGTGGAGAGCTCGTACATTTGGCCACGTAAGCCATTTGTTTTTTTTTTTTTTTTTTTATAATTATTTTTTTTCTGCTAGAGAGAGAAAATGGGAGAGGAGAGAGAAATATGTGTTTGGAAATGAAAGAGCCTGAGGAGCTGATATATATAAAGAATGGGAGGGGATCACTTTCTCCGCTTACGTCATCCACCCTATTTCTTACCTCATCAATTTTAAATTATTAATTAACATCTCCAATAAATATAAGATTTTTATGTAAAATATTTAAATAGTATTTAATATAAAATTTAATTATAAATTAAAATAGAAAATTTAAGAGATTAAAGAACATAAATAAAACATTAATAAAACAATTTTAATTCAAACTATATGAAATAATAATTAATTGGATAAATAATATATACTTTTATTTATTTCTAATTGATTCCTTAATTATTTGATTAGCCATTAATTAAATCACCTTTTTTCTGAACCCTTTTCCTTTAATAAAGAGTTCATAATTTATTACCTTTCTTTAAAAAGAAAAAAATGGTTAAAAATTAAATTATTAATTTAAAAAAAAAAAAAAAAAAGCCATTGCTTCCAATTTACTTGATTACTTGCTTTATTCTATTAAAGTAGTAAGCAAAAGTAATAATTTTTAAGCTAACAAATTATTTCTCCTATTAATAATTTAACATTTTTTTAAAAAAAAAAAACTCCTAAATTAGAATAATATGGATTCATTTATTTAAATTTTGCCTTTTGCTTCATTGTCTACGAGCGTTTTATTGTTCGCTGATCACGATCGTGGTTAGTGGTAACGCATTACTGTCGATAAGGCCCTCATCCTTCTCATTTTTATTAGGAACTACAGAGCTCCACAATGGTACGATATTGTCCACTTTAATCATAAGGTTTCCTGGCTTTACTTTTGGTTCTTAGTTAGTTATAAACATGTGTTCTTCCCCTTAATTAGGCGAGACTACTCCTTCCAACAATTCTCAATAGTTTCAGGTTCATCGAGTGCGTATGGATTCTATTGTGAGATTTTGACAAGTCCAGTGGAGATGTGGTTGCACCATGAGTCATCATCACCGTCTGTCTTTGTGGAAAGCCACCTTGAATGTTTGAGTTCCATCAATTGCACCGAGATCTCGTTCAAGAAGAATAAGGTAGGCTAAAGCGATGATTCATGTGTGAATTGTGGCATTAGGGTAAGTAAACTTATACTTGGACCATGAATTGTACGTCGTATATTTAGCATGTGTTATTACAATGTTAATCATGAGTTATTGATACTAAATGTTATATGATATGTGATTAGCTTATGTAATTACAGTGATTATTCATGAACTATAGAGGGGATAGTGAAAGATGAGATATATATTAGTTCACCTGAGATACGAGTCACGATTATGTAAGAGCACGTGTTACGTTGCACCATATGATTGAACAATTATTTTCTCTTATATCATGGGATCTCATGCATGTTATATATTCATTTCATGGATTACTCATTCAGTCATGCATTACTACTTTATTTTGCATCCCCTTTTTTTCCATTAGTTTCAATATGTATGAGCGTGCACATGTCAGTAGTCAAGCCTAAAGAGCATTGATACTCATCCAGTGGGTCCATGTGCATGTACCTTGGTTGTGTATAATGAAGTAAATTCACATCCGATGTTGTCTAGAAAAGAATGTGGGACTCATTGGTCAGGACATTGGAGCGGATTCACTTGTCGATTTTAATCAACGGAAAAGGCAATTGAATGTGAAAGTTATTAGGGTTTATATGATAATATTGACCCAAATTGAATAGTTCATACATGAAATCAAATTATAAAAAAAATAAAGGGATTGATGAAATGATTTTGAAGTAAAATGTCATCAAATTAAAGAGGAGCTTTTATTTAGGGGTCCCTATACTTCCAACCTTTTCAATCTTTCCTTTCAAACACCTTTTTGTCTTCAATCTTTACAAGACTTTTCATAATTATAATTAAATCAAATAATTGTCTAAAATAAATTGTGAATTCTTTTTTCTATTCGAGGTTAAATTAAAATTAAAAAAAAAAAGGAGAGAAATTAAAACCCAAGCCGATCTCTTTAAAAATTATTCCAATACACGAGCACGGTCTATACTATACTGAGTGTCAACCTCACTAAACACTTGAATTTTAATTCAAGGTAGATAAACAAACATTCCAACCCCCGAACATATATACATATATATTTTTGAACCCGAACCCGAGTTTGAGGGAGAGACATATATACATATATATTTTTGAACCCGAACCCGAGTTTGAGGGAGAGTAAATGTTCTATTTGGTCCTAAAATTTATACACAAGGACCAAAAATGTAGTTTATATATTAAAGGGCAATTCAGGTAATTTTGGCCCAAATGTCACAGTGACACGTGGAAGAGAGGGAAATAGGGTTTGGTCGAAATGGAATTTTGGTTATTTTAGTAATTTCCAAACTGGATTCCAATAAATAATTGTGGCATAAAGATAAGGGGGGGAAAGTCCACGCGTCGTTGCTTATTTGGACTTAGTTTTCAAATATTATACTTCATTAAAAAAATAAAAAAAATTCTAATTCATTTTATTTCATTTGGATTCAGTATCCTATGCTATGTTTTGTCCCTAAAACTATGTTGCTAATCACAATTCTGCTTAAAATATCCCTCAACATTTCCAAGCTTTTATCTTTAGCCCTGCATTTTTCGTGCCTACGAGGAGCGTTCCAACTCATCTCAAGGTACAACAAGTACTTTCTTCGACGCTACAAAAGCATAACAAACGACAACCACAAAAGATTACATTACCATACGAAATCATGTCAGCTAAAAGCAAACAAAGACGGTATAAGATAAGGTATTGAAATCATGATTCCTGCCAAACAACTACGAAGAAAAGAATCAAAGAAAAAGATGTTCTAAGCTTGGTTAGTTTAAAACAATCCAATCTGAATCCCACTGATAAGAGATTAGAATGAAAGGCACCCAACTTTTGGTGCAAGTTGAATGAAGATTGTGAGGCTGTGTGTGCTGTTTGGTGAGTCAGAGGTGTGAGTGCAAGACACTGTAGAATGATGTATTTGATTATTATTCTATAAGAGTTGGAAGGCACCAGAAGAAGAAGGCTTTCTTCTGTGTGTACAATTCTCAAAAAGTTGGGTCAAAACCCATCTTCTTATAAGGCTACACCATCTTATCTCATTTTTCTAACCAATCAAAAGCGGCTTTCAAACTAGAAGAAAGGTTACAGAGTGCGTTCTGGTTTTGCAACAAGAAAACCAACCAAAGAACGCCCACCATAATAATAAGTCTACCTGTTAGTTAGGACTTCACTCACTTCAAATCACATTATTCTATTCTTTCTCCCCCTTAATGGGGTTAATGACTCCTCCCCAACCTCTACTTCCATAACAATCTTCCATTTCTTGCTACAATATAACATTTCTTTCAAAAGTTAAACATAAGAGAGAGCAGATCAAGGAGAAGTCTAATATATAAAGACTAAATTTAAAGGAAAAGTAAGGAGAAGGCAAGGACGGGGGAATCAACTATTTTGCTCTAAACTATATGCTCGCCCGTCCACGATTTTTTGTTCAAATCTATCCATTTCATATAAACTTGCAAGTGAAGAAGAATGTTGAGAATATATTTAAGCTGCCATAATCTAACATTTCCATCAAACTAATCAAAATACAGTTATTTTCAACATGATGAATGAATCAGTGACTTCATGTCTGATATGAGCAAATGGAAACAACAGGAAGAATCAGTGACTTCTTTAGCTTAAAGACTAAAACTATATATTAAAACAATGAGAAAGGATAAGGATGTTAAGTGGGGGAAGATAATGGGAAAAATAAGGTTTTGAAGTGAAGTAAGGGAGAGAGGAGGGGGAGGCAGATATCATGTTGGTTGATGGAGAGTGGGAGTAGGTCAGTCAGTAGATGTCTCCTATCCTTTTTGACTTCTTGATCATATAACAAACAGAATCAAAATAATGCAAAAATCTCTGCATTTTATGAGGTTTTCATTTCTTTTTACCAACTAAAATTTGAGAGGATTCAAGATTCTTTTTAGTTCAGCAATGGAGAGAATTCAAGATTTACTGATTTAATCCCATAGTTGCTTTATTGTATTTAGATTTCTAAGATTTCAGACATTCCAAACACCATTAAACCTAACATGTATCTTTATAGATAAGTGTGAAATCACATCTAATTAGTTGAGTCGAGTTTCTAAATGAATTTAAGTTCTTGTCAAACAATTACAATAGTGGTTTTTATGCAAACTTTAGAAACTACTACATAAGAATATTTAAAAAATTGAGGAACTAAACAAAACAATGCAGAATGAAACAAAACATGACGTTCAAAACCAAGGAGTTTAAACAAGTTTAAAGTCCCAAACTTCAACGTTATTTCTCTTTTGTCCATAAGCTTTCCAAGTGTTTTGTATAAACAACTATTGAATCATTGACATTAGTTCTTTATAAAGTAAATACATGAATTTCTACTCAGACGAGTGTTTGAAGCTATATTGGTTAAATCAAGTGTCCATTTCTTAAAAGAATCCAAGTTTCTGTTAAATTATCAATGGAAAGTCAATGGCAAGATTGTGAAATTCACTATCAAAATAGCATTTCAAAGTTTAGAAACCAAAACAAAATAAAAATGAAAGTATAAAGACTAAAATAGAATTTAGAACTTGAAGCTTTTTATTATTAAATTCATATGAAAAGTGAAAAAGGTTTTAGACCTTATTCCCAGAGTAGAAAATATATGAACCAAGAATAATAATAAGCATAGATACAGACACATACGATAGTACGGAATGAAAAGATAAGAGAGAAACACTAAGATCCCCTTACAAAGGTCGAGCTTCTTTTGCTTATTATGGAAAGTGTCAACCTAATAACCTAATATCATACTAGGCATTCTTTGGGGCTACAGTAGGGCATGTACCACATTTGTCTGAGACTTTGGACCAAATTTTTGTGAAATTAAAATGTTCGTATGCGCATTTTATGTGGACATCATTTTGTACACTTCTAATGTGGAGTTGGCTTCCAACAAATAGTACAATTCGATGATAGAGGAAGTCCTTTTCTACTCTTTGTTTCAAGATAAGGTAGAGGTTCTTTGGTGTACTATACCTTTATAGCTACGATCTTTAGCTCAAAAGTAGGATAAAAATCAGGAGGCTTTCAAGGAGATATGATCTTTGATTTGTTTGCAAACAAATTTGTAATAATCTTTTGTTTTGAATTACTAACAACAAGAACAAGTGGGGCTTACTTGTAATATGTTAGAGCTTTGATTACTCAAGTTTATGCCAAAAAGGGTAGAAAGTGAATTCACTTCCCACTGGTGATTAGAAGGTTCAGTTTTAGATAGTTTTTATGTTCGAATGTTTGAATAGGAAGTTAGAAGGGGAGTTGTAACTTTGATGGCCAGTTATGTATCTCATCTTTCTATATATTTGCTTTATGTAGTTTGGATAGGGTGTGTGTATTCTTTTGGGAGATACCAAAAGTAAAATCATGTTTTTGGGAGATACCAAAAGTCAGTTTGGGGATAGAAAGTTATGCTTAATCTCAAATTAACTAGAGCTAGGAGATATCAATGGAATATAAATGAAAATAATTATCTCTAATGGTACGAGGCCTTTTGGGAGATACCAAAAGTAAAATCATGAGAACAACTAAAAAGGCTTCCTAAATCATAGATTTCTTGACAAGTTACTCAATCACGTTCTGAAAACAATTTCCAAATCAAAGAAAAAAGCTACAAGAAATTCAATAGATCAACTAGAGATTTTTTCTTTTATTGCATACAGAAATATCTAAGATGCTACTCCATCCGACTTAAATAGGAAAAAGAACCATTTTATTGATGTAGTGATGTATACAAAAAAATTCCTATCAACATCACGCGAAACTAACCTCTAAGCACATAATATAATATAATATAATATAATAGGAAGCTAGGAATGAATTCAGAAGTAGAGCACATGGGAGATAGGGTTTGCAGGGAAGAGAGAATCAGAAGGGAAAAGAACAAACTTGAAACCGCTGCGATGTTGGAACTTTTTCCCATGAACCCTTCTGCATGAGGCGGCTGCCACGTGTCAAGACAGCAGGCATTCGTATATTGAGAATGAGATATGCAGCTGGGCTGGTCTCCGCCGAGCTTTCTTCCCTATGCTTAAAAAAGAAAATACCTGCATGGTTTTACCAAATTTCTATAAACGATGTAAATTTCACTATCATTCGGTAGTAAAGAAAGAAGAGAAGAGAAGAGAAGAGCCACTGTAATAGAAAATAATTAAGTTAGAGCTTTAACGTGAAACTTGAGTAATATTACATTCCTAATACAAAGTTTCTTCGGAATGATGGTTTAGAAAATGATAACCTATTGGCATAAGATTTGAAGGAGACAAAATAATATCAAGGTTTAGATCACCTTGTACTTTGAGATTTATACTGATAATAAGTTGAGTACCGTTCTAATGATCCCGGGAAACCAACCACA
Source organism: Cucurbita maxima (assembly GCF_002738345.1). Lineage (NCBI taxonomy): Eukaryota > Viridiplantae > Streptophyta > Magnoliopsida > Cucurbitales > Cucurbitaceae > Cucurbita > Cucurbita maxima. Next base: position 1,327,931 of record NW_019272017.1, on the reverse strand, counting down.
TCCAGCCATCCCAACTGTTTCCTATGATAATTTGCAGGACATTTCTGCATTCAGAATCACATCTTTTTGTTCGGAAGCTTCAATCATTACTCCCGCTAGTCTATAGGTGAAGGGTGGGTTAGAATGTTTTCAAAACCAGAAAGTTCTTAAAACTAAATCGCCTATCTGATTCTTCTCTCCTGAAACTACTTTCATTTCACTAGGCAATAAACGTCAATCAAAGTATGGAATGAATCAAAACGATCCATCACATCTACGCGGCACCTTTGTATGGAATGAATCTGTGGCAAGAGAGACCATCTAATTAGCAAAGAATTTGTACACGTAATGTCTTCTTAGAAGAATTTCTTTCATTAAATGCACTCACCATTGTAACAGCAGGGCAAATTTCACTCAATATGCAAAAAAATGAACACCTGATCTTCATCACAGAAACGAAATTTCATCACCCACTAAGCCAGGCAACAATGACTAACTATAGACATCTTTTTGTGCGTAAAAAATAGAGAGAGACCTGCAACCCATTTTCATATGGGGTTAAACTCATAAAAATTAGGAAACAGCTTGAATTACAAACTAAAGTCATTCCCATGAAATTTCTTAGTATGATGATTTATCAACTTTTTGAAACCACATGAATGGATTGTATTTTATCAATTGCAAAGGTTTGTACATCTGAATAGATCATTCTTCCTATAACCTTATGAGTTAAAAACAGCTCAATTTAACATCAGACCATATCATAGACAGCTATATAAAAACAGGAAGCAGAAGAAAGACAAAGCAAGAGTCAATTAGGTCAATCAAACAAAAGAAAACGATAAATAAATGAAATCACCAAAGTACACTGTACACCAATGTCTAGTAAAGTAACCCATGTCTCAACTCTAAGTTGAAAAGAACATACCTACATCCTTGAGTAGAAACCCCTCGAGATTCAATTAGAACCAGCAGAAAGGTTGAGCCCATTTGACATTCATAACATCATAAAGATTACATTATGATCGGCTGGCCTTTGATGTGCTTTTTCGCCTCTTAATCAGCCCTTCCATCAAACTTAGATAAGTATATCTGTTTAAAACAACACCTTTCTTTGTAACTTCATCAAAAAGATGCATTGCATCCTTATACTTATGCTGATTACACAGTTCATTTATCTGATCCGAGTAAGCCATAGACTTGGAATCAATGTGCTCTGGAATTTCAGAGGTTGCCACACTCTGCCCTTTGTCCAATTTAAAATTCTGGTCATGCAATTTTCCTGATTCAACCATTTTCAACATAAACTTCTCAGCCTCATTAATCCTCGCAGCATCTGTTAGTGCACCAAGAATTGCATTGTATGTATACTTATCAGGTTCTAATTTTTTCTCTTCCATGTCTGTGAGAAGATCATAAGCATTCTCAAATTTCCCTTCTTTGCACAGGCTAGATATTAAGGTATTATATGTAACTACATCAATGTCTTTGCCTTTCGAAACCCAAGTATTGAACAGTTTAAGAGCCTTCTCAAGCATACCCTCTCTACATAACCCACAGAGAAGAATATTGCAAGTAAAGACATCTGGCTTGAAAAAATTCTCAACCATTTTGTTGTGGAATTGGAATGCTTTTTCCACATTCCCTTCCCAACAATAGCCATGAATAATTATGTTGTAAGTAGTTTCATCAGGGACTAATCCACTCTCAAGAAGCTCATTCAGCTTATCTATAGCTTGATCTGTTTTCCCCGACTGACATAGTCCTCCAATCACAGAATTATAGGTGACAATACTTGGAAGAATCTGTCTCTCCTTCATTTCATCCCAAAGACTTAAGGCTCTGTTTTCCTTTTCATCTTTGAAGTAACCCATGATCAGAGTACCATAGCTAATCTCATCGATAATATAGCCCCGCTTACTAGCGCTGCACAGTAACTTATATGCCTCATCAAGCTTTTTCTCCCCACAGAGAGAATGGAGAATGGTATTCAGGGTACAAGTATCTATTTTCAAACCTTTCCTGGTCATTTTGTCCATCATTTTAAACGCTTCTCCCATTTTTCCATCTTTACAATAAGCATTTATAAGAGTATTGTACGTAACGCAATCAGGGGAGAATCCATTTTCTTCCATTTTCTGGACAGTGTTAGTTGCTTCATTCATGTTACCTTCCTTGCACATCCATTTCAACATTATATTGTAAGTAATTGCATTACACTTTAGTCCTTTCTTATCCATTTCTTCAATCAAACAGTACGCCTCCGAACTACCCCGCCACTCAAAACACCCATCAATCAACGTGTTATAGGTAACCACATCAGGCAACATTTTCATCTTCTCCATCTCATCTCTCAACCTAAAAGCTTCATCAATCTTACCATCATTACAAAACCCACTAATCAACATATTATAAGTCCAAACATCAGGCAACAAATTATTCTGCGTCATTAGTTCGATCACCTTTGTTGCCTCCTTCAACCACCCCAATTTGCAGTACCCAGAAACCAAAATATTATACGTATTCTTATTAGGCAACAGCCCTTTATTCTTCATGTCCAACAGCAAGTCTCGCGCCTCATGTAACTGCCCCTTCTTGCACAATGCATCCAATATCGTATTATAACTCACATTATCTGGTACACAGCCAAACTCACCCATTTTATTCACCAAATCCAAAGCATCCTTAAATTTACTCTCCAAGCAATACCCATATATCAAAATATTGAAGCTATTAGTATTCAGCACCACACCCAGTTTAACAGAATCCTTGAATACCTCTCTAGACAACAGAATCGAATTCAGAGAAGGATATCTTACCAAAGAATTCAGCAACGTGTTGCATGTGAGCAAATTCGGCCGGTAATTAAGCCGCTTCATCTTCTTGAAAATTTGGGCAGCCAGATGGGGCTTGCCCATTTGCACATATGCGCCAATGGAGGTATCCATAAGAGCCTTGGACGGCCTGGGAAGATCACGAGTTGGATGAAGAATCAACTTATGAAGTTCATGTTGGCGATCATCGGCAATGAAGGACACAAGAAGGGATTTGGCATCAGAGAACTTGTTGTGACTGAACAGAGATGGCAAGATGGTGAAGAGAGAAGAAAGAGAGTTATTTGGCGGAGAAGAGAAGGAGGGAACATGCTTCTGAGCCCACTTGAAGAGAGAGAGGAGAATAGTGGGATGAGAACTCAGAGCTTTAGAGGATAAAATGGAGGAGACGAGGGAAGGGGAAAGGTGAGCGGCGTAAGGAGCGAGTGCTGTGAGAGGCGCTTTGGTGGAAGTGAGAATCGTTGTGATGGTTTGAATCAGTTCCGGTGGTCGCTGGTTTGAGATTGAAGGAGTTTCCATGGCCTCCCCAACAATGGCGCCTAGGGCTTTAGCATTAAGAATCTCAAAATCCCACCCCTAAGGAGAAGGAGAAAGAGAAGAAGGGTTACTTTTTTCTTTAATGCCTGGTTTAATAAAAATACTATTTTTAAACTTCAAAATAAATCTTCTTAATATTTTATTTAAAAAATAACTATAAATTTCGAAAATAGTTTATTAATACATTTAAAAAAATTAAAAATTTAAAAATATTCCTCAATTTTTAAGAATAATAGGAGGATAATTTTATTTTAGTATATATATTAACGATAAGAATTTTTTTTAAATTTTTTAAAAAGATAAATAGTTTAGTCCTATTTTTAAATTTTATAATATTTTTTAAATATAACGTGGATAATAAAGGTATTTTTTTTTTATTTTTTTTAAAAATTAAAGGTATTATTGAAACTTTTAAAATTAAAAAAATATTTTTATTAATAAATAATTATTATTTTTATTAATTTAATATTTTTAAATTTGCTACCGAATATATACAAATAGTGGGTAAGGAATTATACCCGGAAAGGGTAAAGTTCCTCGCTCCTCTCTTCCAGCATATTGACCATTTTCAAATTCATCAAAATCAAAACTCGCTTCATCAATTCCAAAAGCTCTCACGAATCAGCGCCTTCTTCTTCCTCCTTCTCCTTCTGAAACAGAGTGAAAATTTTGAACTGTATATGGAATTATGGGACTGAGGTTTCGAATCTGTAGCCATACCCACAAGGTGTTCGATGAAAATCCTCAGTGGGTTTTTCTTCACACTATTTGTTGAGCTGAAGGCAAGTCTTTCTTCTCTCGTCCTGCTCTAATGCTATTTGTTTACCCGTTTGAGATAGAATGAGTAATGGCAAGTCAGCTGCAAATTTGGTGAACTTTCAGACTATCTTCATTTTGTTTTTGCATCATTTCCTTGTTATAGTTCATCAAGTTTCTTAACTGAATGCTCTCTATAATTTGATTGTGCTGCTGCCATGGACGGCCATGATTCTTGCTTGAAACCACCCTCTATCTAATTCAAAACATTATCAAATTTTGTTTTCGTTACAATTGCCTAAATCTTGTAATTTTATGCCAACAAATCTCTGTTAAAAATAAATTAAAAATTAATGAATTTAGTTGGTATGTAAAATAAATTTTATATCCTTAACTTTATGTAGAATATGTTCGATGATGAAAGCCCTACATCGTAGGGAATGATCATGAGTTTATAAGTGAGGAATACTAACTTCATTGGTATGAGGCCTTTTGGAGAAGTCCAACTCAAAGTCATAATAGCTTATTCTCAATGTGAACAATATCATACCATTGTGGAGAGTCGTGTCCGTTTAACGTAGTAATAATAATAATAATAATGTTGAAGAAAAGAAGTTCAAATTTTATTCACAAAACACCCAATAGCAAAAGTGCCACACGTGTTAGTCTCTTCTCCCACGTGTCATTGCCAAAACCTTAGACTATTGCCACCTCCCCACAACTAGTTTTGGGTTCTCTTTCTTCTTCAAGGTGCAGCTTTCTTCAGCTTTAAAACCTCATTTTTTTGTCAATGAGACAGAAACAGAGAAAGAATTATGGGTTCTGAAACTTTTGTAGAAATCATATTAGCAATTCTTCTTCCACCACTTGGAGTTTTCCTTCGCTATGGCTGTGGGGTGATGTCTCAATTCTTCTCTCCAAATTCTGTTTTCATTTTACAACATTTCTCTGTCTTTTCTTTCAAATTGTTTTTCTGATTGTGTTCTTGTTTTTGATTTGCAAGTGCAGGTAGAGTTTTGGATTTGTTTGTTGCTGACCATATTGGGATATATCCCTGGAATTATATATGCAATATATGTGCTGGTTGGTTAGAAAAGGAAGAAATTTGAAAGCCTAGTTTTAATGAATGCCTCTTTTTTATTTTGGTTTGTAGAAAGTTTGTGTGTTTATGGCTCTTGGATCTATGTTGTTGTAGAACACTGAATAGATATTATCATTTATTGGCAAGTACTGATCTGATCAAGGTTTGTTGCCTCATCTGGGTTTTGGTCTTAGGCATCGCTGTCTGTTCTAAATGGAAGTAATGTTCAAAATATCTTAAAATTGGTATGAAAATTGTTAGTTACCTGGATGATTCAGGAAGATGTGCTTGGTTAGTTTTCAAATTTAATTTAAATTTTGGATATAATAACATGTGTTCAGTTTAGTTTTTAAAACTAAATTGGCAGAACAGTTATCCTCTGATTCTAGTGTTTCTGTACTATCAAAGAGTCCTGTCCCTTTTGGAAGGCCACAGAAAGATAATTTTTGGGGGAAAAGAGAACTTTTTTATGAACTTTGATGGGGTATGATTTGGTTATTATCGATTGTGGTGCCCTTCTTTTCGTGGTTCCTTCATCTAACCTTCATTGAACCTTCATTTGTATGTGCTCCATTGGTAGCAATGATGAAAGAAAAATGAGGTTTGTCCCTCCTGCGTCTGCTTGCTACTCCCTACTCCCGCTTTCTCTTCCTTGATCGTAGTTGATCGTGCACAATATGGGATCTCTACTTGGTGCTTTGGCCCTGAACCCAACCCCATATCGAGCAGTGGATAACAGGAATCCACAGTAATCTATTGTCTAGATACGATTATTAGTCGTTAGACATCTTAAGTATAAGAGTTGCAAGAAATTTGCACTAATCTTTTTCTTCTAAGTCTGTCCAACACGATCAACACCGAACCGAAGTTTGTACTAATCTTTTTCTTCTTCTTGTTGTAAGTCAACCACGATCCCAAGATACGCTCTTCTTTGGTAGAGCCGATGCGATGCGATATTATCGTAGATAAAATCTATGATAAATAGAATGTACGATAAAATATATGACACTTTCCTTGTTGTATGCTAACGATAATGTCAAATTTGTTTGACTTGTTAGCAATGGGCCGAAATTTTGTTTTCAGCAAAAACTGAGCAAGTTGTGAAGTTTCAGAGTACAAATTGAACATTTGAGAATCTTCTTTTCCTTTAGATTTTATCGTCGATGGTCACAACAGTACAGAGATGTCCAATCCAAAACAATTTGAATCGTGCAATTTGACCTGAAGCGTTTCGATCCTGTTACGTTATTTCCAGAGCCAAATTTTGTCATTCCAACAAAAAAACGCCGGCGGAGCAAAATTTCTATCAAATGAAAATGAATGGCTGACATGGGGCTGAGTCCAATCCCCAAGATTGCTGTACATTGGAGCAACAACTATCCAAAAAAGAAAGCATGAAATTTCAAAACCATTTGGCTTCCAAATAAGCCCCTCCATGCTTCACTTCGATGGCTGTGATTGGAAAATGTAGTGTAGAGTGCAAGATGTATCAGATTCAAAAGCCAGACTCCGCCAACAAATCAACAGAAAGTGGGAGGAAAAGCTTGGGCTAACATTAATTTACATTCAACTAGTACTGTCGGGGAGGAACTAAGCTTAAAACATTAAAACCTGTCAATATTTGAGAGTGAAACGAAGGGGGAGAGCCTCAAGTAACCCCGAATGAAACTGATTACCAGATGCAACTTTGAACGATGGTCTGATCACCACCTCTTGGCACGTGTGTCGTTCTCTCGTTAGTGGCACTGTGTTCTTCAGTTGGCTATTGCATTTCCGTATGTCCTGAAATTGTGAAATAATCATATCATACCCAAATAGGATATTGGTAAGATTGCGTAGACAAGAAATACAAGTCCATAAACAATAGTGGATATTAAGTGAAACGGTGTATTACATGATGTTGGTTCTATCTTTGACGTTGAAAGCACTTCATCCCATTCCCAAAAATATATATAACACATATATAAATAATTTGACCATCAAATTAATGTGCGTGGCTGCATAGCGTTACAAAAGCCATTAGTGTTCTTTCAACAACCCTGGAAAAAAATTAAACATTACCAAGGTCAAAGGAAACAGCAGCCTTATGTGTTTTCGGGTGGGGAACGAACAGAGATTTGGACATTCAATAGGAACTTTCTATCCTAGAACGCAAAAACTAGCTTTTATAGAGCATCAGAAACTGGTGGCCAAATGAAGTATGCATACCTGAAAATTAATCTGTGTTCTTTTTCAAAGATGAAGGACTATGTTGCATCTCCTGATCCTTCGTGGGGACAGGATCAGGATGTGTCTCAGAGACTGGGATTGCAGCAAGATCAGATTCCGTCGCCTGATCCTGAGTAGGATGTTTTCCCACAACATCAGATTTTATGTCCTGCTCTTGTGCGGCAAGATTGGATTCTGCCTCCTGGTTAGTGGCATGATCAGCTTGCAATTGTTGCTCACTATCAGATTGTGCATCCTGCTTATTGGATGCAGCCTCACCAGATTTCGCTACAGGCTTCTTATCGGCATCATTATCACATTCCATCTGCTGATTTGTGGCATTGTCACATCGTAACTCCTGCTCCTGACTAGTGGCATTGGCACATTGCAGTTCCTGCTCGTGACTCATGGCATTGTCACATTTCATCTCCTGCTCCTGACTTGTTGCATCATGACATTGTTTCCCCTGCTCCTGATCTGTCGCAATATCCATCTCCTGCTCTTGATTTCTGTTAGTACTATATTGTGCCTCCAGCTCCTGATGTGTGCCATCATCACAATCCACCTCTAGCACCTCATCTGTAGAATTATCAGGATGCAGATCCTGCTCAAGTTCTGTAGCATGATTAGACTGCACATCCTGCACCTGGGATGTAGAAGAGTCTGGCACAGCCTCGTGCTCCTCAGTTGTCAGGGGATCAGGTTGCAACTCCTGTCCTGGCACAGCATCCTCATCATGATCCAACTCCTGGACTGAGGGAACATCTGGCACAGTCCTCAGCTCCTGCATTGAGGCAGAAATAGGCTGAGTCTCCTCTTGAGACTCCTCACCAGTTAAAACAAGTAGATGTGTGTCGTCTTGTCCATCAGTTACAATAACAGATTGACTGGCCTGCTCTTTTGCGCCAAGATCATGTTCAGACTCGTGTTCCTTTGCAGAGTCAAGAACTTGTGTTTTCTGCCCCTCTGTAAAGGCAGGAGTCATCTGAGCTTCTCCTTGAACCTCCCCCATTAAAACAACTGGCTGTCTGTCTCCTTGTTCAAGAGTTGCAATGGTAACAGATTGAGTTGCCTGCTCTTTTGTGCCAAGAGAATGTTGTGTTTCTTGCCCTTCTGTCCTGGCAGGAACAGGTTCCCCCAACGCCTCCTCTGATGTGGCCAGAGGTTCCCTCTCATGATCCTGAGCAGAGGTAAGAACTGGCAACATCGCATTCTCCTGAATTGTGGCGGCCAGGACTGGTTGCATAGCGTGCTCCTGGGGTGTGGAAGGAACAGCTTGCATCCTACCAAGTTGGGCAGTGTCAAGAATAGCATGCGTCTCTTGCTCCTGGATGGTGCCAAGAACTGACTGTGACTCCTCTTGGAGTGTAGCGATAGCTGGCTGTGTCTTCTCCTCCTTGATTGTGGCAAAAACTGGTTGCATATTCTGCTCCTGGGTTGAGGCAGAAACAGAAACGGGTAGCTCATCATGATGAGGAGTCGGAGTATGATCACCTTGCATCTCCCCAAGCTGAGTTGAGGTGTAGTTATGACACAACTCGTGGTCTTGAGCAGTAACAATATCTGATTGTGTCTCCTGGTTTGAAGCAAAAACAGTTTGCAATTCTTGATCGTGCATTGAGGAAAGATCAGATTGCCCCTCATATTGGATTGTTGAAAAACCAGCCTGCATCTCCCCAAGATGAGCAGTGTAATTAGGTTTATTCTCCTGGTCATGGTTCGGACCAAGAACAGATTCCATTTCCTGGTAGCCAATCGAGGAAAGATCAAGTTGCATGTCCTGGTCATGAATTGAAGATAAATCAAGCTGCATTTCATGGTCGTGGAAAGAGGATAGATCAAGTTGCATTTCCTGGAATTGAGGCGTGCTAAGATCGAGATGCATTTCCTGATCCTGAAGTCTGGGAATTTGAGAAGTTTTGAAAAGGGTAGAAAGAACATAGCTGAGCTGGTAATTTACGAGTCTTGGTCCAAAGATGCTAAACCTTCCAGCAGCGCCATAAGCAATTTCTGCATCAGAAGATTTTTTGAAAACGACTCTTGCACGACCACCCTCCCTGTCGACTTCAGTCTCATATTCTCTTAAGGGTCCAAACCGCCTAAACATGTTATTCAAGGTCTTTTCTGATGGCACAGAATCCACCTCAGAAAAGTTCATTACAAGTTCAGCAGGAGATGGCTGATCTACGGAGCCAGTAAACTTCTCAGCTGACATAGCATGATTTCCAGCAGAATGTCGCTTCTTGTACGGCCTCCGACTCCCTTGAAGAGCCTTTTCCGACTCTGGCACTGCAAGTTGGTAATCACGTTTTCTGGTTTTACGAGGGGGCTGAACTTCAGTTCCATTTTGGATAACCCTGTCCGTCCAATAAGTGTCACTCATATCCTCGAATTCAAAAGTTTGTGGTGAAGCAGAAGTAGAAGTGAGTTGTACTCTCCTCTTACTACTGATTCTGTCCATGGCCTCTTCACTTCCAGGCTGCTGCCTCAAAATTAAAGAATCTCGAAAATCGGTGAAAAAACAGACTATTACGTTCAAGAAGCTGTATTCCTTCATTGGATCGCTTGCCACTAGTTGAAGTTGGCCAAGCAATTCATCCAAGGAGGAGTACTCTGTAGGAAAATTTACCCTACCTCTTTGGGCATCATCAAAGTTCTGAAGGAAAACGTCAGATTCAGGGACCGCATGCCCATCAAAGCTACCATCTGGCCTTTGGAATCTCTCACTAATAGACTTGACAATTGGAGGTGTACCAGTCAACTGACTAGCAACCCTACGAATACAATCACCAATTTTGAAGGACTGTTTAAGAGGTGCAGTTCCAGAAACCTTTGCCGAGGATATAGTTTTCCTTCCATCCGACGTGCCAGAATCATCAATAGGATGTTCTGTCTTCCGTCTCTTAGTAGAAGGTGACACCAATGCAGTAGTCGTCCTTGCATCAGACCAATTCTCTCCATCTAGATTACCTACGTCCTCCATAAGTTCATACAAACTCTTTTCTTTCTTCTTTGGAAACATACCATCCTTCAAGTTATGTTTGCGTTTATGATAAGAACTACTCCGTCCTTCCGAACTCTCCTTATATGCGGATGTCTGTGCATCATCCTGGCAAGGATCTGCATGCTGAGCGTAATCACCTGACTGCGTTTCAATGCATAAACTGTCTAACTCACTGTCCGCCAGGCCGGATTGGAATTGAGGCAAGCCACAATGGCCCTTTAGACGATAAAATGCTGTCAGCTGGGCCTTAGCAATCACTAGGTCCAAACGGTCGCCGCCATCAGCTGGAAACTTTGCCAAGTCCCTGATGTATTCAATGAATTTAGCTGGCTCAAATGATGTAGCACTAGCAGATTTGTCTACACCGTACCTTCTAGATGATTCTTCTCTAATACCAGCATTTTCAATAACCTGACATTTAATCATGTCATATGCTTCTCTTGGTGTACACGAACACGCTAGCCCCAATTCATATCGTCGAGAGACTTCTTCTAGAGCGCACTCAACAGCATTCTGGAAAGCTTCTGAATGACTTTGCATCTCTTCTTGGGAGAAATGTGTCCGAAAAGGCTTTAAATGAGACACTTCATTCCACGCAAATGAACAGTCCCCAAAATATGCAACCAAAAAGAAGTCCTTTTTATAATATTTCATTGCCTTATCAGAAGAATCAGATGGATAAAATATCTGACCTGGCCACCAAGGATGGCTCCTCACTTTACCCCACACTAAATCAGAATCAGAAAAATCACCTTCATTCTCCAATGGCAATTGGTAATGAGCTTGATGCAATTGTACTGAACTTTCGGGATTCTCTTCTGCACATTCATCAATTTGATCGTCATCGTTATCAATACCCGACACATCTTCCATTTCTTCCTCACCATGTAATCCCACCTGGTCAACATTGAAACTTTGATCAACTTGCATTCCTTCCACATTCTCAATATCAGCCAGATTACTATCAATAACAGCAATTCCCTCGACGTTCATGCGAATGCCCCCACCTTGTCCATTGGATTGAGGATTTGACTCCATATTCCTGCATTCTATCTGCACATTCAAATTTTGCTCATTTTCAGCAGAAACCTCAATACTTGGCGCCAAAATTTTCCCATCATTTTTAGCTGCAACATTTACCTCATCATCCTGGTTCAGTTGACTCAACGATATCGAATCCACAGCTACAGCTGGATCTGAATTCACCACCTTTTCAGGAACTGTTATACTTGAATCCAAATTTTCACTCTCAAGTGCTTGTGCAGCTATATCCGGGGCTTGAACTGACTTTAGCCCTGCACACTTCTTCCCATAAGTCAAAATGCTATTAGGAAGTTCCCCTCCTCCATCAACTGGGTTCTGATCATCTACAGGATCACTTTTTCCGACATCTTCATCCTCCGTCTCAACTATACAACTCTCCTCCCTGTCCAATTTAGAAAGGTCTTTCCCTGCACCATCATTATGAGAAATAACTTCAGGATTCAAAGCTTTTTCAATGCATGTGTCGGGAGCATTTTCAGTACCATCATGGCCCAGTGAAGTTGAATTTTCATTACCATCTGCAGAAGTCGAAGTTTTGATTCCGGGATTCCGTGCATCCACATCAGAAACCCCAAGTTCTGCACCCTGCTGGTCATCTGGTGTATCAACAATTTGCTCACTTCCTTCCACACTCTTTTGACCTGCTCCTTTTTCCAGACTTTCTCCCCCATCACTTATTGGGGCTTCCTCTGTTACAAGTTCGATTCCCCCACCTGCATGCACTGAGTCATCTCCAAACCCATTGTCTGTGGGAGAATTCTTCGATTCCTCAGAATGAGCCTCCACTTTACGAGGCTCTACATTGTTCAAAACTTTATCATCTGGACTAGTATGAACTAGACTGCCTTGACAGGATACCACCGGAGTATCTACATCCATAGCCTCAACGACACTTTCATCACCCTCCGCACCTTCTTGAGATGATTCTTTAACTGATTCCCCAACCCCTGATACTCCCTCACTTTCCACACCACCAGAGACCCCTACACCAGACTCGTTGAAGGCCCCGGTATCTCCACAAGGAGACATCCCATCCCTCTCCACACTGGGCTCCTCCCCCGTTGAACCACCAGAACCAACCTCATCCAAATTCCCAGCAGCCCTATCAGTACATACACCATCAAAATAAACATCAGAACCCAAAACTTCCACCATAATATCCTCACCACCACCATTACAAGCCGCATCACCCCCCTCCACCCTCCCCACCTCCTCAGACAACGAACTCTGAACCCGTTCCTTATTAATACTAACACTAGAACCATCCACTACATGCTCCCCAGCAGTAACAGTTGACTCTAAAACACCAAGAGAACCATCTCTCTCATCCGGTTCTTCCATGAAAAACAGAATCTGAGTAATTTCTCGAACAAAGGGTGCAAAAAAAAAAAATTGCTCGGAGAACAGCAGAAGCCCTAATTAAGCAAACCAATCGGACTCTAAGAACCGATGAGAATAAAAAATCATAATTTAGAAACAGAAACACGTTGAAACTATAGGTAAACAGAAAATTCAAGTAGCAGAGAAAGAAAACGAGTACCTTAGTGGATCTTCTCAAAAGAATTGAGTTTGTTTGGGAGAGAGAGAGAGAAAGGGTTTGGGGGTTTAGAGAGAGACAAAGAGAGATCCCGAATTTTATTTCGGAACGAAGCTTTGGAAACTCGAAAGAGCCGGGGAAGAAATTTAATAAAAATAATAATCCTAAATATAAATATAAATATATAAAAAAAAAAATGCTTTAGCCTTTTTCCTTGTTTAATTAAATTTCATTTTCCAGCTGATAAATTACAAATTAAATACTAAATTTTATTTCTAAATATGACATTTGTTTTTATTTTAGTGATAAATTTAATCCTAAACTTCCAATTTAATTAAATTGCGTTTTAAACTTAGATGTCTATTGTTTTATTCAAAATATTATTTGAATGTTTGAAAATAAATTAATAACATTATGTTTTTATTAAAATACTAAATAAACAATCATAATAATGGAACCAACCCAAATCTATTTTTCTACTACCAAATTTAATTCATATATTTTCTAATCTATTTAATACAAAGAAATGAGATCTCACAATCCACCTTAGAGTATCCACGGTTCCATATTTAGCTTTAATACCATTTGTAATATCTCAAACTCACCTTAGTAAATGATGATCATTTTAACCCATTGTAACTTTAAAATATGTTTGTTAATAAAATGTTTTTCATACTCTTATAAAAAAATGTTCGGTTCTCCTCTTCAACAATCAAAAGAATTAGAATAGTCAAATTCTTTAAGAAATTGACGGGGGAGCTCTCTTTTTTTAATCCCTTAATTGTTGTTAACTCAAATGAAACTAAACCCAATTATTAAATAATCAAACTTGAGTTGAACTAATCTTATCCATGTAATCAATAAAACAATAGGTAAATTCGAACACTAATACCAACTTAGCATTGAATAATGGAGTTCCAAAGGTAAAGACATAAATAGATCCATCCGCCCATGACTATGCCACGTTCGACTGTTCCTTTTTATACACCCAATTAATGGAAGGGTTTATGCATTACAGAAGAAGAAGAAGAAGAAAGACATTAAAGTTGGGGTAAAGCAAGCAAGCAAGCAAGCAACCAACCAAGCTGCCCATTCATTAAAAAGCAGCCTCTCTGTTCTGTTCCGTTCTGCAACTTTTGTTTTTCAATGTTAAAGAGAGAGATAAAGGAACTGACAAGACTGAATATAGAGAGAGAGAGAGAGAGAGAGAAGGGGCAAAAAAATTGAAATTAATAACAATGAAATTAGTTTATAATTTAATTAAAAGAAGGAAAGAAAGAAATAAAGAGCTACAACAGATCATCAGGCTAAAATAATGTAGTTCTGAGCAGCCCCCCACCCCCCACCTTCTTCTTCTATTCAATTCCTCTGTGCTCTTCTTTTACCATCATCATCATCATCATCATCATCATCATCTTCTTCTTCTTCTTCTTCTTCCCATTGCATGCATTCTCCTCCACCTTTACCTATTATTCCACAACCAAGCAAACTGTTCTTTCTAATATCAGTTTCATTAAATCATACCCACACTAAAGTTTTAAACAAATTATTATATGTTTTTGGTAATTTCACTAACACTTTATTTACAAATCCAGAAAAAGAAAGAATAAAAGTTGATTTTGCAAAAGAGCCCTTAACATCAGGGAATATTAACATCTGGAAAGGGACAGCAAGAGACCACCCCACGACCGGCAGATCAAGCTGGCCACGTGGGACCCAGAGACGCCAGTTGGCAGTGGGGGAGGAGACCCTTCACTAAAATCACCCTTTCACGTGAACCACTCTCATTCTTCTCTCTTTATTTATGGATTTAAACTCCATTTTCATCAAATCTCTCTCTAATTCAGCGTTTAATTTGAAGAATTTAAACAAAAAATGGGGGAAGCGAAGAGAAGAGAGAAGGGACCTGGGGTGGGAGCGACGGAGGCCGGTTTGGACATAATGGAGGAGGGTGGGACCGCCGCCGTGGGACTGGGAGGGTATATGTGGGCGGGCATCCCCATCGCGTGTGATTGATGGTAATGATACAGCGGGTACATTGGCATCAATGTGTTCGCCCCTACCATAGCCTGCCCCGGATATATCTGCCTGTAATGCCCGTTCATGTACCCCACTTTCTGTAATTCACCATGAAACGTCGCCGTTTTATATATTTCCAATAATTCTTATTAATTTAAATTATAATTTAACATGAAATAAAAATGCTTACGTGGTTGTAACTGATATCGGTAGCGACATAAGTGGGGCTTGGGGAATATCTAAATAAAATTATAAATTTACGTTAATTTAAAAAGGGAAATAAAAAAAAGGAAATTAACTGTATAAAGATGGGTAATGTTAGAATACGAAAGAGGTGTAGGATCTTTAAGGTGTACCCGTAGAAAGGGACGGCTTGATGAGGCTGATGACGAAACGACGTCGGGTAAGTCCCCGCCGGGTAGTACCACTGCACGTGGTTTCCCGATGGTGCTGACGTCGTCCTCGGTCCACCGCCGTTCGATCCTTCAATGGCATCACAAAACCAACGTCAGATCTCCACCGTCCGAAATTTCTATGAGAAACTACGAAAACGCCATTGTCGAGTAACGAATTGACTAGTTTCATCATGCACAGAGAGAGGAAGAGAGGAATCGTTTACCAGGATGCTGAGGAGCTTGTGGAGGAGTAGCCGAAGCCGACCTCGAGCCACGTCGAGCTCCAAGCGAAGCGAGATTACAGTTGGCTCGGCGGCCATTGATGATCGGAGCCGAATCCTCACAAGCCTTCTTCGCCGATTCCGCGTCCTTGAATGTAACCTAATTTTTAAATCAAAAAACAGAAATCAACAAAAATGAAATCCAATCGATTCACATTGCGATTCAATGAATGAATTCCAGACTTACAAATCCATAGCCCTTGGATCTGCCGGTGAGTTTATCGGAGATGATAACCGCCTCCAGGATCTCACCGAACTTCTCGAAGTGATCTCTCATAGCTTCCTTCGGTGTCTCCCAAGCCAAACCTCCGACGAAGACCTTCGTCAGCGTAGTGTCGCCGAACAGACCTGCATTATTGTTGCTCATCATCGTCGTTCCGGTCGCGATTCCGGCGAAATGCAAACAGTAGAAATGAAGAAAGCAAAAATGGTGGTGGGGAAGAGGAGGAAGGGATTATATAGTGCGGAGGAAAGGAAGAAGAAGAAGAACAGAGTGGTCTGGAAATAAAGAAATGGAAGAAGACAGAGAGAGACAGAGAGGCGGACAGATAGGCAAATTGCTGAAGGCTATCATCAACGTGAGCACACACACAATTTCTTTTCTTTTTCTTTTTCTTTTTTTTTTTTATTTTTATTTTCTGGGAAATTCTTTTTTATAGGAAATAGAATAATTAATGTGTTTACCTATAAATTACAATTATTAAAATAGTAATAATCTTTAACTTATCAAAACCACACAACTCAATTAATTTCCATATATTGAGTGTACAAATGGGAAGCCTCCAAATAATTTTTCTTGCAAACAACCCTAATTAATTCACCATCAATTACCCATCTTCTTTACTTCAATCCCCATGTCGTTTGGTACCACTTCTTACTATCGCACTCTTGCGGCAGCATGACAGTGATCGTACGACATTTATTTTAACCCAACAAACAAGTCAGTCTTACAAAATTTATACTTCATGGACAATGTCGACGTTTACTCGAGTATCGAGTCACGTTTGAGAGAAATGTTTTAAAAATTGTGAACGAAGAAATCACAAACCAATCATATACAATAACATTTTATAGGTATATTTTACGAGATTTGATATAAAATAAAGTGTCTTAATCATATTACATGATTTTACGGGAGATGACAACGTACGTGTTTGAATTTTGGGAAGTTCCACCGTACTCTTTAATTTGAGAATATTATTTTAAAGTTTTAAGTTGCAGTTGAGTTTGTGACCATGGTGGTATTAACGAGCTTCAAAGTTACCATTTTCAACGGAAATAGTAATTCATGTACAATGAGCTTGATTATTTATTTATTTTTTGTAAGTAGACTTGCACGTTAAAATTATTTGAATAATTTTTATGAACACGACTTATTTAAATATTGAGTTTAAAAGTAAGTTTTAATTGCTTTTGATATCGATCATCATAGAGAATATATTTTAAAAAAAATTAAAATTATAAAGAGGAGAGAGAGAGAGAAAAATGAATTTTAACAAAATTTTAGAAACTTATTTTATAAAAAAAAAAAAAAAAAAAAATATAGAGATGGGAAAGGGGAAAACAAAAAAGGGCAGCCCGTGCAGAGATACGGGCAGGCGGGCGTGGAAATCTTGGACGCAAAATTCATTCATTCATTCATTCATTCATTCGGTTTCTCTCTCTAGTCTCGACAACTCAATCATAGCAATGCACGTGAGAAAGCCACGTGACAAACACAGTCAGCTTTCTCTCTCTAGAATTAGGAGCAACGTGGCCAGCTGTAAGAGAACAGGAGGGGTATTTACGTAAATTCAAGACGTTGAAGGGCAGTTCATCCCATCCCATGCATGAGAGCCCAGCGATTGCCCCAGTGCCTTACACGTTCTCTTTCCATTTCAATATCAATCAATTTTTTTATTTTTCTTTTTAATTCTATTTTAGTCCTTCAAATTTTTTAATTTTCCTATTTTAACCCTCATTTCATTCAATAAACATTTGATGTTTACCAATTGTATCCTAATTTATTTTAATTCACTCTAATTTTCTTTTAAGAATTTTGAAGAAACCACACGTAAAAACTCTCAACTTTTGATTAAGTTATGTTTAAATTAACAGTTTAATCTCAATTCTTAAACATAAACATGAAAAAAAAAACATAATATATTAATATAAATGGTAGGTAATAAATATTTTTTTAAAAAAATTATAGACTAAAATAAGGTTGAAATTAAAATGGCTTTTCTTAGTTGAGGGAGAAAACTAAATACTTTTTAAAAATATAATTGATTTTTAAAATATAAAAAAGAAATATTAGAAAATGTGTGAGCAGAGCCCTGAGCAAGGGGTCATGTTCCTCTGAGCTGGCCATTTCCCTTGATTTTTTTAATATATATATTCCCATTTTTTGCAAACTTACAAAAGGCTAAATGCTTTATTTGAATGAATTAAGGTCTGAGCTGGCTTGGTCTTCTTTCTTGCTTCTGTTTTATCATTACTATTTTTTTTTACTCACTTTTTTAAGTTTTTTAAATGAATACCTATTTGGCATGCTTACTCTTTTATTTATTTATTTATTTATTATTTTTTTGTTGTAAAAGAACAATAAATGTATCTTTATTGGAAGTTATCTTGACCAAGTAAAAATATTTAAATTACTTATAATTCATTACATTATATATATACTAATATTCGAGTACTAACATAAATCTCACTCAAAAGGACATTTTTAAATTTATAAGCAACAAATAAATGTAAACACATTCAAATTAGACTTAAATTCGACCCATATAACTTTAAAAATCTCACATCATTAAAACAAAATGTCACCAAAAATGCCTCATTCTCCTAAATAATTATGTAAAGGGAAAGAACCCCTTGATTATTTGCAACCTCGAGCCAAACCCATATTTCTCCTAGAGAATCTCCTAGTTGTTCCAAACCAACCAGAAAGAGATTCTTTAACCAGAAAGAAATGAGTTAGACTCAATAGAATTTGATCGATCCTTTTTTCTGTCGCTACGTCAAGGTAAAAAATAAAAGAATAGAAGAAGCATCTGACTCTTTCATACAGGCCTCATTTAGCTCGAGGGATATAGCTCAATTGATAGAGCTTGGATCAATGCGATTAAGGGTTGGTTTGGCCACATACCATAGTTGATAATAAACAAGAATGGGCAAGGAAAGGGAGAGGGAGAGGGAGGGGGCATAAACGCTTTAAAGAAGTCGAATCAAAGAGGCATGAAGTGTTAGAAAGAGTTACCAAAACAGAGCTGTGGGATTCATGAATTTCCTTTACCAATAGGGTCCGTGGAATGCGTTGTTGTCCCAATTGGGTGAGGTAAGTGGATTGACAGATGGGAGAGGCCTCCCTCCACTGCTTTCTTTCAATGGAAAACACATTAAGTCAGAACATACATAACAGAATGAGAGAGAAAGAGAAGGGTGTTATGTTGTACCACTGTAAATGTTTCCCTCACCAAAGCCCACTCTGTTTGTGATCTCATATCACGTGCTACTAACGTGACCTCTACTAGTTTGCCAATGGTGGGGCGTATATCCACCACGTGCTCCTACTCCTTGGACGAGTACTGACCACCATGCTTAAACAATAGACTCACAGAAATACATCATCATACACCTTCATTTATCAAATGTTCTCTACTGGATTCTCAAACTAACATATACTCTAAAGTTCGAAACAACAATATCATCGTTCATAAAAGTATAATTACACTGCATGTTCGATGTCGAGATACGAACTTCAAATATCTTGGTCAAAATTACATGTACTATACAGTCGAGTTATACTTGGATCGTCGGCAACAGTAACTATAGTTCTTCAAAAAAAAATTTAAGCCAAATTTCAATGGACAGTTTTTTGGGCAAAAATCTCTCATCTAGAAATGGTCAAAATCATAAACAAACTAGTTTAAGAATCAAGTTGAACAAAAAAAAAAAAAAAAACATATATAAAAGGGCTTAAGCATCGAATCACACAGCTCATCAACTAGTTAGAGGAATTGAAGCATATTACGATCTTACCAAAGTTCTTTTAAAGATGGAGGATTGCTGAGCTGCTTTGATCGGTTTGTTTTCCTCTCTATGATATTTGTTGGTGTAGGGGAACCGAGCAAGATGGTTGTTAAGAAGATTGCAGTGCCCACAACGCCGTGTCTCTCCCGCGCCAAGTCAAAAGAAACTTACAGTTGGCCTACAGTCAGATTCTAGTAAAGCACTTCGATGAAAAATCAACCAACAGAATAAATAGGCATTATGTAATCTGTTCTTTAAGATTTGTGTGAGTAGAGAGAGAGAGAGAGAGAGAGAGAGAGAGAGAGAGAGAGAGAAGAGGGAGGGAGAGAGAGGGTACACGTATCACTTTCTTAATCATTCAAAACCAAAAGAAACAGAAGTGGGAAAGAGAATAATATATTTCCAGTTGCCTACCAAAGCAACTATACTAAATTGAAGGTCCCAAATTTACAATAACTTTAGCTGACGAGAGCATCAAGAAAATCGAAGCCCACCTCAAAGCCCAAACCAAAATCAAATCCAGAACCAAATCGATTGTAAAGATCTATGTAGAAGAGTTTCGACAATCGTGGAAATGCAGGAGATTCCTACTCGTTATTCTGCATTGAAGGAGTGATCAAAATGCTGTCCCTGCAGAACATAGAATGTTGAAAAAATAACGGAGTCAGTGAAAATATCATCAGAAATCGCACTTTAACATCTACAATACAGTTGTTGATCGTATATACATGCTAGCATTGTCTAAATTGAGATGATTCATCAGACAACACTTTAGGCCTCGACCTTATATTATAATTTTTTTTTTAGAAACAAATATATAAAGATGCTATATATTTTTACATATTTACATGCAAAATCTCATACACATCTCAATAGCACTGAGAGTTATTCCACAAAAAAATCAAGAAAAATGCGCTCATTCCCATAATGATTCCAATTCTCCCAAAACCAAAACGTATTTTTCAAGAATAAATCACTGTTGAAGGACCATCCAATACGGAGCAGGACGCATAGCAATTTTTTCCATACATTTTTTTAAAGGCAAAAACCGTGCTGACAAAGTATGCATAGGAGGAGAAGGGGGTAAAAAAGTGAATTTGAGATTAACCCGATAATAAAGGTCCACTGTTTATTTCTCATAATCTACTGGGGATCAATAATGCAAAAATTCGAACAGCCAAGTAAAAATAAACATTTGATCTACCCGACATGAACATCTCAGAATGCAGATAGAATTCACCTAAGTAATTAAAACCAGCAAAACATATTTCATGGTCATAAACTACTAGTGTAAAGGCAAATCAGGAAAGATTAAGATATAGATCATTAGATCAAATAAAAAACAAAATTGACAATATGCAACATGATTACTCAATTTCAAAGAACTTGTCAAAGATTAGATGGGCATTAAAAAGTTAAGAATCAAAGCACAATAAATTTCCATATTTTAACACTTCTTTTCATTCTAGCCCATTTTGATACATCTACAGACTTCCACCTATTTTATCAAGAGACTGTAGTGCTGACCCCATAGTTTTTCATACCAAAAAAAGGGTACTCATAAGACATTTGTTCATGTATGCCGCCATGGAGAAGATTTGTACTCATAACCTTTAGGATACCCTGGTTCTTCGAACTACCAAGCTCAAAATTAGCAAAGGCAGATTATGTCATCATAAATTCATAATCACTGCATCAATGAGAGATCAAATTAGCCAAGCAAGTTCTTTGACTCTATGGTAAAAAGTAATTTAAAGTGGGTAAGGAAAGAAAAGTTCCCTAAGGCTGGTTGTTCCAGAGGCAGAGCTCAATTTGGATATCTGAGACCTGTCACAAACTAATTGATAGAAAGGAAAGTGCTCTTCAATTAATAATGTTAGTTAGGTTGGCGTATAATTTTTTTTTTTTTTTTTTTTCCAATCCTTTGCAGTCTTGTGCCCAAATATAGACTGTAAGAGTGGAGATTCGGAAGACTTAAAGGGGGCCCTTGCTTTTTAAGGGAATGGGAGGACTCTAGGTATACAGGAGTTCAATCTGTCACTCCCATGATCATTAGATGCATGGTTGAGAGATTATAGAAATGTTTCTTCACCATGCATTTGATGATCATGTGAGGACAAGTAACAACCATACTGAGTCAGCCGCTCCTATACATTTAACACGAAAATTTTCTTGGCCTTGTTAAGAGATTTAATATCCTTGCATACAGAAGAAATTATAATATGACCCACTACAGAGGACAAATAGCACGGATAATGGTACAATTAAAGTTATTTTTCTCTCCTAGAGACTGCAATGAATGAATATAACAGGTAAATATGCATATCCTCCCCATCTGTCCCTATTATGACAAGTAGATAGAAAAGTAGTGCAATTCATTTTCTTTTCATCCTAGAAAACCAAGAAGGTGGAACCATGAAAGAAAGATAAGAATTAATATTCAAGCATTCGTTACAAAAGCGAAACCAATAACTATCACATTCAAGTGATGAGAGAACACTGTTCCATTCTTCATTTATAGCTTCCTTCTGAATTAGGAACATTTAAAATCAAATGGGCAGGAAATGGATATGGAAAATTACTAGTGACAAAAAGGGGCTATATAAATATTTACATCTCAGAAAATTTGGTGCTAGGTGTAGGATATTGTTCCAGGCGAATAGTATCTTTATGCAGACAATTTTTCAAGACCATGAAATCTTCTTTCCTGAGTAATCAAACTGTACGACACATTAAGATATGTCCAGAAATTCCTCCAGAATATGGGTTATTTGAATGGTAGAATAATCAAATTTTTATTTAACTATGTATCTTCTTACAAACATTAAATGCATTTCATTTAAATATAAACTGCCATTGGCTGCCCTGGTGAAACAAGGCATATGAAAAAAAAAGTATATAAACTACCTAGGATGAAATCCTACGAGCTTCTGGACAAGCAAATGATATATGAGAAGAAAAGGTAGGACACATATATGAGGGGAAGTGAAGAAACGGGTCTATCTCCTAAGCAACACTCAACAATGAGAGACAATACTGGCAATGTTAAAAAGCTAATAATTCCCATGAATTTCAATCCAATTATTAGCAATGAAAAGGAGGATATTCCTAAATAGCGTGTTGACAAGTTGAGAGAGGAGAGATTATTACTTGAGTGTTAATGTAGGTCAATGCTCCTGGCTGCAAGTACTGCTGCAGATATTTACACCGCATGATAAGAAATGATTACATGTTAAAGAAAGAAATTTCCAATTCATGTTGCCATGAAAATAAATAAAACTTCTCTGTGAAAACAAGATTCTGTGGAAAGTAAGTAAACCTGGGAATTTTGACCAGGCAAGGCTCCAACTGCATCTCTTTTAGCAGATTCTTCACCACCCCTCGAAGATCCTTTCGCATCACACTGGACAAGTTTACATTTAACAAAAAAAGCTCAGTATATACATTTCTCCCAAGAACTGCTTAGGTTAGAGGGGGGGTGGGGGTACAATAAACCAGTAGAATACTAGGTTTAAGAGCTGGTTTCAATTACCTCCAACTGAAGCAACACCATAGCCCCACCAAAAAACCAAAAAAGGGAAGAAAAAAGAAAACAAATGTGAGCACATCATAGTGATGAGATCAAATAAATTAAATAACCTCATTAAAAAAGAAACCGAACAAATTTAATTCAAAATGTCGGGGCATAAAGCATCTCCTGATCAGCTGATGAAAGTTTTAACCACACCCAAATCTCAATCACGATAAGTAATATAAAGTGCGAGAAGAGGTCTAATTCCTTTACTCTGGACGTCTATAACAATCCGCATCAGTTCATGTACAATTAAGTCTCCACACGAGGCACTAGTAAATACAAACCATGTAAAAGCCAGAAATAAGAAACAATTTTACCTCACGGTACCTAGTAAGGTACGACTTAAGCGGATCAATATAATCCTCGAAACCCAACGTTGCCATGGCCCAAAGCAAATCATCGCCATTAATAGTCTTCCTCTTCTCCTTCTGGCACTTATCACTCGCCCTACAAACAAAGACAAAGCGAATTACATCCAATCCAATCCAATCCAATCCCCCCACCTAAAAAAAAAAAAAAAAAAAAAAAAAAAAAAAAAAAAAAAAAAAAAAAAAAAAAAA
>NW_019272017.1:1260910-1303819 GCF_002738345.1 Cucurbita maxima | reverse complement strand
AAAAAAAAAAAAAAAAAAAAAAAAAAAAAAAAAAAAAAAAAAAAAAAAAAAAAAAAAAAAAAAAAAAAAGAAGAAGACCCACGATCCAGAAAACGAAACAGATCAGAAACGCACTCGCTAGTGATAAAGCTAATGAATTCGGAGACGCATTCTTGGACGGTATCCTTAGCGTCCTTGGCGATCTTGCCATTAGCAGGCAAGGCCTTCTTCATGATCCGACTGATGTTAGCGATCGGAAGGTAACGGTCCTGCTCACGAACGCCGCCAGTGTGGGGGCTCTGCTCACCGCCGCTCTCGTGGCTGCCGCCGGCAGGACTAGTAGGAGGGTCCGCCATGTGAGGGAGATCTTGAATCAAGCAGAAGAGTAAAAAAAACAGTAACAACAATGGATTGGTGGAACCCTAAGTGTGGAATGGAAAGAGAGTACCTGGAATCCAGAGGGAAGAAGGAAAGATGAGAGAATTTGTATTTGGCGCGCAGAGGGAGAGAGAGAATGAAGAAAATGGCGAATGAAGATCTGAAAATGGAAAATGAAGAATGGGGATTGGCGGAATATATGTTTTTAAAAGAAAACGAAGATCGGACGTTGGAGAAGAACACACTCATAACACAACTTTTTGTCTATTCCTTATTCTTTTTTTTCTTTTTTTTTTTTTAACTAATTTTGGAAATTTTGGAATACAAATTTCATTTTTTTTTCTAAACATACCCGAATTAATGACTTTATTCTCTTCATTTTATTATTTCAATTCCGCATATAAAATAAATATTTGAGTTTTTTTTCTTTAAAAAAATATAATTTTACTCAAATATTTAAAAATGTTCTGGTATGTTAAGATGTTCGGGTGTGAACTTATAATCACAAAATTGACTCGTTCATCATATTATAGATTATAAGTTCGTAACCCTAGCTCATCCTCTTTTTCTGCATAACAGATTTACTAATTCTTTCATGTCAGTTAGTAGGAGAGATCTTGAACTAAAAAATAGATTCTACTGAACTAAAAAAAGATACTTCTTTCTGTTGGTGAGAGAGATTTTAAAAGCTAGACTAGGAAAGGGTATCATGGTCAATTTCAATAATTTCCGATGGGATTGTTTGATTAGGAGATCTTTTATAATTTCGTACCCGGGGTTATTTCTTGGTTTCATCTGGTCATTAATAACTTTAATATTATTTATTATTCTTATGCGAGGGTTATTTCTTGGTTTCATCCGTCGTTAATAACTTGAATATTCTTTTTAATATTATTCATTATTATAAATATTTATGTTTTTTTCTGTAAGTCTGACTTAAATGATGATAAATTAATTGTCATAAACAATATTTTTTTAATTGGTAAGAGTTCATGTAGTAGGTAACAGTTTAATTCTTTCCTTTGAAAATGTTTTCAAAACTAAATATGAATTTTTATTATTTAATTTAGATTTCTACTCATAAATATATTAGATACCTAATTAGTTTATTGATGTAAGCTAATTAACTTTAAATAAAAAAATTTATGATAACGACAAAATTCTTACAAGTATATGGACGAAAATGTTGAAAATTAAAAAATTATTAACAAAATTAATACTATTAAAGTAAATACTAAACTGAGTTTATGATGCTTAATTTATCTAAACATCACCATCTTTATCACTTTTTAAAATATTTATCAGTTATATGAAATATTTAAAAAAAAAAAATTAAGAAAAAACTTAAACCCTAATTAACCAATATGAAATGAACATTTTTAATTAAAAAATTATAATAAAATTAAGTACTGATTTTCTTGGGTACATTTCCTTTCCATTTTAGTTCTAAATATTTTATATAATTTGATGAAACTTTCCAGAGTAACAAAAATTGATTAGTGGGCCTTTCTTTTGCCAATCAGTCAAACGACGACAGGGTAAGGTCCATTTCTAAAACAAAAGTAATTGGTAAAACTCTTTAAAATTTACAAAGCAAGGTCCGGTATGGCAGAGTGTTCCAAATTTACATAGCTATATGTACATTGTACAAATAGTAGTAGTGGCGAATATACGAGAGGCTAAAAGCCAAAACTACCAACCTCCAACAACTTCAAGGATCAGCATGCATGCATGCAAGCAAGCAAGCAAGCAGTGCTAAAGATTAGCGGCTGATCTATGGATAATGTCATAAAGTGAAAGTAAAATTTCTGCACCGATCAATGCAATGATCAGCCATTCCAAAAAATCTGATTTCCTGTTTTGCAGAATCTCCTGTAGGAAGCGAATATTATGCTGACAACAAAAAAGGAGTAATGAAGAAGTCAGTGGGTGGAGTTATAGATGTTGTCTGAAGAACAAATTCTCATCTAAAGAAGATGATGGCTACCTCCACAAACTTCAATTTGAAATCCAAACTTGCGAATCTCTGGGTTAGCTCAAACTCATCTCTCAGATATTCCCATATTTGGGCATATTTTGCATTTTTCCACGCAATGTCTGATCTGAAAAAGGTATAAAAAATGAAAAATTAGGTTCTATACAGGAATCAGTGAACTCACTAACAAGTGCGCCGATCATAAATTTGCTGTGAATATAGTATTGGATCCACAAGAAACAGCCCGAGGGAATAACTATTAGCGAATATAAATAATGATCACTTTCCCAGTGCAAAATGACGATGACCCACGAGGAAGCCCAAAATAAAGTTATTACAGTAAGATAAATGGAGAGTACTACAAGTCCAAAACAAGCAAGCAAGCAAACAACATACAATAACCATTTGAAGAGCTCATTTTCTTCTTCGTTGATCATTGAAAGTACATTGTCTCTTGTGCAGATAAATAATGAAATTCTACATATAAACTAATAATTTACTGCAGGAAATGACTTACCTTTCAAAAAGTCCAAGCTTGAGAATGACATCAGCAAGATTTGAATTTGCCTTTCCCACCAATTGGAAAAGTTTCTTCCTCTTCATTTTAAACTTCCCAGTTGCTTCCATTTCACGGTTTATGTCAGTGAATTCAGCAACCATCCCATCAACCTTTGAAGCAAATGTTAAGAGCACGATCGATCAGGTTAAATATCGTCAATGTAAAATAGTATTAAAATGTCTAGTTAGATATAGTAACTACCTGCCGCCCATAGTAATCAAGAGCAATGCTCTGGCCAAGAACACTACCTATGGTACGTATGCCATCAATATTCAAGTACTGCAGCATTATGTAGTCCAATCCCCCTTCCATCCACGTATCTAAGGCAGGCATCTCCCTGACCTCATACTCTACAAACTCATAAAACTTCAAATTCAGAAATCCATACGCTTCTACTACAGTATTTTTGTAACGACCCGAGTTTCGATGCCCCAAATCACAGGTTGCCACAAACACTCAAAGGTAAAATGGGTGCTAAGATTTTCTTTTTGTAAAGTGAGAGAGGTAATATCCATGAAGTCAAGTCAAAAGAGTTTAAAAAAAAAAAAAAAAGACCCAAGTTTGGAGAAGTAGCATTTAAAAATAATAATAAAATGATAAGAAGGAAGATGACTCGATCTAAAGGGCACCCCCTACAGGTGCACGGTTCCGCACGCTCCTGCCATCAACAGTAGTCTACACTCCATCTGAAAAAAAAAATAGAATAACATGGAATGAGTATAAAAATACTCAATAAGCAACCTACTTGTAGACTCTCGTCATACTTGCTTTATAACATATACTTAGGCTATGTGCTCGACTATAATCCCAAGCCATCGACTTGGCTCTAGTACCTATTCATGCACAATAAGGCTTATGCATACAACTCTATAAACTTCTACTACAAATGCCACTACAAATGTACACACGTTACACTCATGGCAAAAAGAAGCAGTCACATATGAAACCCGTTGGTCCAAATTTTCAGTATGCAAATTTTTTTTTTTTTTTTTCAGTTTAAGTATTGTAAGGAGTCCTCCACCTTCATTTCTATTTTTAGTTATTTCCCTTGTTTTAGGAAGATAATCCTCCCAGATTGAGTCATGGCTCCATTGATGTAGCAATGGTGGTAAGGACTCCACTTTCGTTTCTAATTTTAGTTATTTCCTTTGTTTTAGGAGGATGATCCTCCATGATTGAGTCATAGTTTCATTGATGTAGTAATGGTTACTCTACAACTTGTATAAATAGCATAAACATCAATGAAGATGTACCTAAAAATTTTTCAATTTAGTCTTGAGTACTTTAACTCAGACGTATTAAGGTTTCCTTTATTTGAGTCTTACAATTGTTCAAAATAAGTCAAGAAAAATTCTACTTCTTCCCCCACACAAACACCGTCTACCTCCACTTACGAAAGACTCATAACTCGATCGCAGACTTGGGCTCGTAACAATTTGGTATCGAGCCAGTAGTTATCTGCCTATTTGCACACCTTCCTAGGTTAGAACAATATAAGGTCATGGCTCTCCACTAGGCACAGCTGTAGCTACCTCAGTAGTATACCTTTATGATTCTTGGGATTCCCAAACCCTAAATCATATATTTATAAACATATATAAACATATAGCATGCTCAACATGCTCAAACAAGGGGTAGTAAATCAACCAAGGTAGGTTGGAAAACTTATAAACATATTAATCATATCAGAGTTCACAATTATGCATTGTAGAAGCTGAAAACTAAGTACCGTGCTAAACCGTAAACTATTAAGTTTTCTAGGCTTAGCAAACTAGCTTAAATAGGCTTCTGAACATGATTTCTAATCATTTTTTTAGTGGTCTAATCGACTCCTACAAATACTTCTTAAAACTTGCTCCATGTGGTTACTTACTTGTTTATCGACTGCCCGAGCTTGATTCGGGTCTTCAAGAATTTGAAATTCTCCAATTCCTTGATATGACCTAATTTAAGCCAAAATAATAAAACTCATGAGAATGGCTCGAAGAATGGACTCCAAGAAGCTTCAAATTCATTAAAAAAGAAAAAGGGATACAGGATGAGAAACTAACCGTTGACTATACGTCATCTTCTCCAACTTGTGTGCGTGCCATCCTGCTTTCCTTCCTTCTCTTTTCTTTTTTTATTTTGAAAAATTGTTTTATTTATTTTCTTAAAACTCTAGAGGTCACAATTTTTAAGTAATACGCTATCAAACTTGCAGGACAACAAACTTGAAGGAACTGGAAGAGTAAAACAGGAAAACATACTAAAAACCCAAAGTTAGAATTCATGAAAGGAAACAGTCAAGGCTACTTTTTGTCAACGGAGATCAAAAGGCATGTTATGGTTTTAAGTAGATATAATCCAAGACAATCTTATGCATCTAGACAAAGTGACTCATATTTTTAAACTACTATACCATTCTAACCAACATTTTATTTTTATAAATACCATTCTAATCAACTTAGATAGGAGCCATTTCTTATAGATGGTTCTAGGAAAGGGAGAATGGCTTATTTCCTCCTCTTTTTCTTACTCCCTTTCTGATAAATGAAAACATAGTGTCTTATATCAATAGAAGTGCCAACAATAACAGTGGTATAACTCCAGTAGAAACAAATTTGTATAAGAAATCTGTTACAAAAAACAAACGAACAAACAAACAAATTTGTATAAAAATACATTTGAAGTTCTTACCATCTTTTCTCATTTCAGGCAGCAATCCCGATGCATGTTTCTCTACAATTTTCAAATACCCATCAACCTCATATTCACGAACATTAAATAGCACAATGGAGCCATACTGAAAAACTACCATGAAACAGCAGTCACTTCCACTTATGCTGGCGCCATAACTCTGAGACAGAAAATTCTCTTCTAAGTGTATTCCCTCCAACAAATCATGACCAACAGTGCACTAGAAAGCAAACTTACGTTCACATCACAAAGATCCCCGAACTTAAGAACTACATAATTTGTCATCCGAGAAGATGGTGGGATAAAGTTGTGTTTATTCTGATCCACCAAGCGTCTCAAGTCCACACTGAATCATAGAAAATATGTGGAATTAGAATAAGAAACACACAAGTTTACAATTCTCCTTAATCCATCATGTGAAACTTCAAACTTCATGGAAACTCTAAATATACATGATTTTATCTATTATCTCAGTTTACACTTAACAGATTTCAAAAACTACACAATGAACAATGTACATGCAAATTTTGACAATAAAGTCAGAACAAACGCGAAGTTAAATCCCTGGATGCCAAATTACACAAGTCACACTCTCTCAAAAATATAATTAGAAGATTCCAGGTAATAAAAGAACAAGAGTGAAAGAAATTGCAACCTAGTCGAGATGAAAAAAGCTCTGACAGGAATAGACGGTCTAGAATCCTCCGCCACTTCACCGTCGCTAACTTCATCCCGAGCACTCCGAAAAGCACCCTCTCCAACCTCCGAACACGATACTGGTTCATTCCACTCCAACGTGTTCACCGAAGTGGTAATGCACCTCGCCAACACCACCGAACCGCAACTCGATCCTCCGAGGCGTAGACTTTCAAGGCCAAAACATAAAACACTCGACAAACAATTAGCATCTACACGAGAGGCTAGAGGCTTGGAGAGAGTAATCAAATGAGGCTTCGGTACCGGCGAGAGGAGGCTCGAACTCGAGCGAGCAAAAAAGGAACGGCCGGAGTTGAAGAGAAAAGTGGATGAAGAAGAAGAAGAAGAAGAAGAAGAAAAAGAAGAAGATTGAACAGAGAGACTCGGAAGGAGGCGTACGGACCTCAGATGAGCGTCAATGGTGCGCCACATCTCTTTGATTTGTGTTTCAGAGAAGACGAGAGGGAAAGAAGTAACATTTGTCAGAAAATCTCCTCCATACAAAGTGTTTACGCTCCAAATTCTGGGCTGGGCCAAACAAATTTTATTGGGCCGTTTGGCAACATTTATTGGGCTTTAGGGCCCAATTTATTTTTACCATTTCATTAACAAAACTAATTATTGTATATAAAAAAAGATTTACCGGCCCTTTATTGCTTATTTTACTTTGCACAACGATAATAATAAGCTAGATCATTGGTCTAGACCACTCCTTACCTTAGCAACCACTATTCAACTAGTCGTCCCGGTACACATTAGTTGAACCAAACCAAACAGGGTTTGCTTTCGATCAGATCATTTTACATTATTTTGCGAAGCAACACGAAATGTCAGGGAAAGAAGCAGTTCTCTTCAAATTATAAGTATAAATCCTTCATTGTTTTTTTTTTCCTTCTAGTTCACAAAAAACGTGTTATTAATTTCACGTAATGATCAATGAAAATTGGGTCAAGTACCCTTTCGAGCTTAATCGAATTACAAAAAAGGATAATGTAATACAAGGGCCACAATTGATTATGAACACAATCAATCATAATCACATGGAATCCACAAATTTCAAATTCTGTTTGACTTATTACAGTTCTAAAAGAGTCAACCGCGCACACTACATCGAATAATATTATTACATAAATAATAAAAATAAATAAATAAAAAGAGCCTCCAATAATGGAAGGGCCATACACATGTTCTTCTTAATATATACATAGGAATACTCCAAATTTTTCCCTTAGAAAAAAAAAATGGAAAATACTTAATTAATTAACACTAATTAAGGTTCAATTGGGCATAATAAAGTATAAATTTCTCTCATTGCCACAAAAAAAAAAAAAAAAAAAAAAAAAAAAAAAAAAAAAAAAAAAAAAAAAAAAAAAAAAAAAAAAAAAAAAAAAAAAACACAAAATAACTGTCAAGAAATGTTGGGGGAAGGTGTTGGAAGGCAGAGAGCATTGTGGAGGGGAGGGGTATTTTGGGGATAAAGTGAACCAAAATTAGAAGAGGAAGAGAATCCTGATGATGCTGCACTCTTGGAAACATGAGCTTCTTCTCTTGCTCTTATTCCATTACTCCCATTTTCTTGAACCGACATCGGCATCGATATCGGCATTGCCATTGGCCATCCCGAGCTCGTAAGGGTCTTTGACGGGTAGCTTCTCTTCTCTCTTCTTTCCTACCACGAAAAATAAGAAATAAACAATCTTTTTAGCCTCTCTCTCATTTCGTTCAAGTGGGGGTATTGTTTACTTAAAACAAGGTCGACGACACCCGTACCAAACAAGGTCATCTGGTTTGATTTTTATTCGTCTGAAACAAATATCAAAAGAATCAAAATTAATTCGAACCAAAAACCCTAAATTTTTAACATTTTCATAACCAAATAATTTCATTTTGACCTCTGTTCTATATCTAAATCAAATCCATTTCCAAACCGAACTCAAATTTACTATGTGTAGTATTAAACGCTTGTTTATGTCGATACCTACCTATGAGTAAACAAACAAAACAAATAGATAGATACATTCCTCGGCGTTCTAACGTAAAATCTAAAAGGGTATATTTGTATAGACAAAAGACAAAAACTAGGTACCGAGCTCCAAAAGAATGGGAGGAGAAAAATTACCTGATTATCTGCTAAAAAACCAGAGCAAAAACCAGACCACATAGAAGAAGGAATATGAGGTTGTTGTCCACCCACACCATATCCACCACCACCATTGTTTTCTTTCTGCCCACACACACAAAAGATAAGAAAACGACATCAATCCATACATATTGCCATAATATCTTCGAACTTTATTCTTTCTTATCCATAAATATATATACATTCGTCGAAATTTATAGTACGATTAATCACTGTTCATACAAACATTCTTGAACGAGCTTCGTTCGAGATTTTTTTAACATGTATTTTGTTTTGCTCCGAAGAGATAGATACCCACGACGTGAAAAAATTACTATATATATATATATATATAGGTACCTTTGGTGTTTGAATGTTGATGTTTTGGGAAGAATTTCTTAAATGGTAGTTGAAAATTCCTCCAATGCTCAGATCAAGATTATGCCCATTGCCTGAATTAAAAGCAAATTTATTTAATAAATAAATAAATAAAAAAGGAAGAAGAAAATCTTTTAGTTTCTTAATTTTTTTTTTTACCTCCATTGTTTGCATCTACCATTGTCGACCTTTGCTCGATTTCACTGTAGTAACAAAAAAAAAAAAACGTTCGTTTAGTTCTTTCTTTTGAATTTTTTCTGTTTTTCGAGCGTTTTTTAAGCTTACTTCTTCGCCATAATTGGACTCGTTTGAGTTTCCCATCTTCCATATTTTTGAAGAGATAATCCTCTCAGCTTCGATCCTCCACGAGAAAATCCAGTGCTTTGTCGACGAAGAACATGCACAAATTCTTCTTTGCTTAGATTCTTCAGCTGCAAAGTAAAATTTTGTCATTCTTCAATTTCAAAATAAATAAATAAATAAATAAATTATTTCTCGTGTTATTTTGGATTGGCTCATAAATCACTCACTTGTTTCATATCTTCATCGTAGTCGCTTATGTTGAAGTTTATATCTGCATTCACTCCCCTAAACTTTATTGCTGCTCGATCATATGCCCTGCTCGTAACAAAACCCATAAATTCTCGTTATAAAAATATATAATATATACTTCAAAAAAAACAAAAACAAAAACAAAACAAAACAAACCTTGCTGCAGCATGGGCAGTGTCGAACCCACCTGGGAAAATTCAAACCCAAACTGATTGTCAAACAAAGAACTAAAGAAAAAAAATTAATTATTTACAGAAATTGGACTTTTTCTGGTTTTTTCTTACCTAAATAAACTTGTTTCCCACAATCCCTGAGGAAAAAAATAAAATAAATAAATAAATACAAAATTCTCAAATTGGAAACCACGAATTAAAAATAAATAAATTAATTATAAAAATAATTTAAAAAAAAAAAAGACCAAGATTTGAGATTTTGTTATTACCAAATATGAGATTCCCATCTTCCTGTCCGCCGGTAAAAGGTAACTCCCCGGTACTGCGAACTCCGGGACCGCGGCCCACGGCGGCTCTTCCTCACCTGCTGCTGTTTCTGCTGCACAATTTTCAGCTCTGCAGTTCCTCCACCGACGCCTTCGCGGCCGAAATCACCAGTCGACGACAGGTTCAACCAATGGGACTTCGGAACCGGAGACCCAGTTTCTCCCCACCCTCCAGCCACCGGAAAGAGCGCCTGAGTCACTAATTCCGGCGACGCACCACCGCCGGAATTTTCCCTTTTCAGAATATTGAAGATTAAAACAGAGGAATCTTCATCTTTACTGTTGCAGACCTCGTCGGCATTCACGACAGAAGAATTCGACGTCTCAGAATCTTCCATTACAGTCCGATTCGTCGAAGTTTCGTCGCAGTTGATAATCAAATCGTTAAGATTCAACATCGTCTCTGTAATTCCTCTGGATCGATCTTAAAAAAACAGAGTAAAACAGAGCAAAACAGATCGAACTGGAAAAAATAAGAACAAAAAACAGTATTTTTATCGAGATTAAAACAAACCCACACCTTTTTGAACACAAAAAACAAAACCCAGTGAAGAAAATCTCTAGAAAAGAGATTAAAAAGGAGATTTTTTTCTTTTTCTTTTCTGAATTTGTGGGCTGTTCTTGTTCAAGTTTCTTCTATGGCTATGGCTGAGTTGATCGGAGAGAACAGAAAAGGAAGTAGCTGAGAGAAACAGGTCCCGATAAAGTAAGAGCAAATCTTTAAACTCTGAAATCTAAACCAATTTTAGGAATAGTTTGAAACCCATTTCAACCTTTTGGGCATTAAATTTAAAGAATATGTTCAAATTAATAATAAATACCTAAAAAATACACTATTTTTTTTTTAATATTATTAATTGTAATGAATCCAAACACGGCACCGTGCTCAGATCTATACGTTCCATAGCTTTGATTTTTTTGATTTTTTTTTATTTGTTTTAACTTTGTATAAAAATTATTTTAGTATTTAAATTTTTTTCGATCCGAAACATTTAAGATAAGATTAAAGTAACGTCACTGGAGTTTATTCGAAAATATTTAAAAAAAATTAAAAAAAAAATAGAATATCTCAATTTTTCATTTTTATTTAAAAAAAAAAACAGTAAATTTTCCTAATCAGGCAACTTCCGACGTTTCCTACCTCGGTCCCCTCACCTTCACCCGCACCTAGCCGCAATTACTCCACAACTTCATTGGTCGGTGACCAATCCAGCTGACAGACATCTACCCCAACAAGAATTATAATCACTCAATTTAATTACTCCATTATATTTTCCACGTATTTTTTCATATGTCTACGTGGCCAGTTTTTATTCGCTCAAGCCACTACTCCAGGACCGCGATCTCTCATAGGCTGATCTTAAATCCTCCGCCAACACCGTTGACAGCGCCAAAAAAATGTTTTTCTTCAACATGGCCCACCGTCTTACGTGGCACGTTTGATTGGTCTTGGCGGTTGAATATTCAACTCCTCCAACAGATCCAACGGCTCAGATTCGTCGCGTCTAAGCAGCTGCAATATATGGCATCCCACTAAGCGGCGGATTTTCTAGTAACCTCCAACTAATTAATTTATTATTATTATTATTATTATATCTCTATTATCCACCCTCGTTAATAATATTCAGTAATAATTTTAATATTTAATAACACCAGATAATTAGCCTTTAAATTAATTAAATGAATACTTAATTTTATATTTTATTTTAAAATTACTCACAATCCCAATGCAACAACTGGCCTTTGAATATATTAAAAATAAAATAAGAAAAAAAGATATGTTTAAATATATGATATGCTTATATTTAATTTTAACAATAACTTAATAAAGTCAACATTAATGTATAACTTGTACCACTTATCATAATCTCTCGCCCAATTTTTAAATATTTATAAATAATGCATAATGTTTATATTTTAAATTAACCGTGCAGTCAAAATTGTAATACAAATGGGATGTCTGTGTATTCATTCGTTTTGAATCATTGTTAACCCACCAACTGTAAGTATACGGTTTATGAGTTGAACCAAATCGAGTCGATACATTTTTATTAAATGATAAATTATTGCCATAAATGGTTCGATTTTGATAATGGAAAATTTCCAATTACGAGTCCAATCAAATCGAATTCCACTATACCTCAAACCGACCATTAATGGAAATTTCCCAAAAGAGGACAAGCATGACTGAGGCCGTTGATTTGAGAATGGAGGGCTGTGATTTGAGGGTTTGTATTTTGATTGTGATGAGAGAGGAAAGGAAAAGGTTCCAAAAGAAGAGAGGGTGGAATTGGATGTGCATAGATCCTTGTGGTTGGCTGACACAAATTTCAAATCACTGTGGGTTTTGTTTCTCAAAAGGAAAATGAACGGTCAAGATTGCATCACATTCTCCAGCTTTTTATTCAATGATTGATTGTTTTTTTTCTTCTTTGTTTTCTTGCTTTGTGCATTTTTGGGTGTCAGTGACCACTGATTCGACATCCTGTCTCCATTAAGGTTTCTCTCTCTTCCCTTCTCTCTCTCCTTAATACCCCAAATTATTAACAAAATAATAATTATAAATTTCTAAAATTTTATATTTAATATTTACTATAACAATTTATATAAAAAATATATTTTAAAAATAGTATTAATTATTTTAGTAAATTTTAAAAGTTTAAGAGCTAAATCATTGATTTAACTTCTTATAGGAGATCAAACCTTGGATTATACTCATATTAGGAAGGAAACCTGTTTTTTTTTTTTTAAATTAAAAAATAATGAGATTTTTACGATCTTTACTATCTAAACCAACAAGTAAAGTCACATCTGTCCTATCACAAACACTTAAAATAGTGCGTTCATATTAGTTTTCCTTATCATCGAGCAATGGGCGTCTTTTACTTTTAAATAAAAATAGTATAAATATCATAATTGAATAAGTTGGAGTCGGTCGTATGTTACATATCTTTGATTTTCCTAGCAATTCAACTCAACCTAAATCGAAAACACAGAGTTAGATTGGGTTGGGATGTCACCCTCACGACCAACTTGGGTCGGTTGGAGAGTGAATCTGGACCACTAAAAAATGTCAAATTTCCTTAAAAATCCTCATAAAGAACAATTATATCGTCATTGACTCGAGGACAAAATTGGAATAGTGAACAAATAATATTATTAAGAAAGATATACATGAAAGTATTTAATATTTTTTTTGGGTGCAAATGTTGTCCCTTTCATAGTAAATTAAGAAAGCTTCTTGAAACCTCTTATGTTTGGCCCACAGATTTAGATATACATTTAAAGGATAAGACAAGATCCATATCCAAACAACACCCAACCAATGCATATCCTTTGCTCTCAACCAATCACCACCCTTCATTTTTTTAATTTTTAATTCCATTTTAATTTAATTCATAAACTAACATTCTGGTTCAAATATAACGGCTTACTAGATAACAGATAACAGACATATTCTCAAATATAAAAATTAACCTAGTAACACAGCACCACATAGCTCACATCCAAAAAAATAAGTGCATACCAGTCATGTCTTAGCCTTTTAAGTTTCAAATAATAATTAAAACGTCGGTGACTAAAATAAATGAACTTGAAAGTTTAAGAACGTTCCGAGATAAGTAGTCTAGACAACGAGGGTAAAACGGTAATTTCACCTTCCAAATTAAACTCGAAGCATTAAAAGATGCTTGCCTTTTGGAGTGAGAGAAGAGACATGAGTCACGCAACAAAATACGGCACGTGACTTTCTCACCTTTAGAGGAAGATAAAAATAATTCTCTGCATTCACTCACACGTTAATTGTTCTACCGTCCTTTTGTACGCCCAGAATCGACGGATCCTAAGCTATATGATGAAAAATCAACGATCGTAAAACCCGCTACGTGCACGTGTCGGTTTCACAGGACGGACTATGGGACCCACCCAGTAAAATTAGAAGGTTTTCTGACATTTTTAGTAGAGAGAGAGAAATAAAACCTCCGAGACGCCGCTGTGATTTGGGAAAGCGACAAAACTATTAATAATATTTAGTTTAAAACAGAATAAATAATTGAAAAAATAATAATTACCTTTAATTAAAAGTAAATATTTTTGTCTAATTAATTCAATTTTCTAAATAAAAAAAAACCCAAATATATATTTTTATAAAAATCAAATATTTAATAAATAAATATGTATATAAAAATATTCATGAATTTTAAAAAATAACATAAAAAATAACTAATGACAAATGTATTTTTTAGTTATTATTTTTTTAATAGTTATTAAAAAATTTAAAAAGTTTATAAGTATTTTTTTTTTATAAACTACAAAATTGATAGATATTTTTATTAATTTAGTGTTATTTATACTCTAATCATGTCTATATCAACCGGTTAGGTTAATAATTATAAAGTCAATGATCTACAATAAACAAAAAAAAAAAAAAATCTAAAAAGGGATTTAAAAATTAAATTAAAATAAAAATTGAAAGTTGATTTACTAAAATAAGTTATAAAAAAAAATTCAATATATAAATAATATAATTTAAATTACATTAATAAACGTTTAAATGAAGATTTGAATCTCATTCCATTATGTTGATTGTGAAGCCTTCCAACTCATAGCCGCAATACATGACTGCAATTTCCATAATTTAATTTTAAACATAAAAACAATAAAATTAAATAACTATTAAAAAAAAGTATTGGTTTGATGGCAAGTAATGATAAATAAATAAATAATATATATTAAAAAAAAATCAGCTGGAATTAGCCAATGAGAGCCGTCCGCGTGGCAAGTCACTACTCAAAGAAGGAGAAACACGATAAGGTGGGGAAAACTGTTGAAAGAGAACAAGATTCCACGCGCACTAAGGCGCGTTGAGTCAAGTCGCGAGATCTACCCGAGCGCCTATAAGTGACCATTAGCGTCACTGCTTATATCATTTTGATTCTCATAGTATTTTTTTAAAATCATTTTTCTTCAAAACTTTAATTTTTTTATATGCTTAAAAAATTATTAAAACATTGTTTTGGTCTATTTTCTTTGGATAAACTTTTCTGTAAAAAAATTAATTTTCAAAATATATTATTATTATTATTATTATTATTATTTATATAAATAATAATAAAAACTAATTTTAAAATTTTAATTTTTGGTTGGAAATATATGGATAAAAATATTTTTTAATTTTTTCACCCAAAATCTATGATTTATCGAACATAATACATTAATATTATTTATAATTTAACATAATTTTTAATTTACCCAACGACAAATAAGATGATGCATAAAACTTAGTTTAATATATGATTATAATGTCTCGACCATTAAATTAAGGTCCAATACAAAATATATATATTTAATAAGATTTGACTTTTAAATTTTAACAATTGAAAATTCTAGTGGTCCATGAATAAAATAAAAATGGAACAAATTGGCAATAAAAGAAGCATAGGATTCCCTTTGTATTTGGTATCCACGACCATGCATTTGATTCCTCTTCATGTTCTTTCTTAACCTAAATTATTTATTTATTTATTTTATTATTTTTCATCGTCGTAGAATATAACTATTAATAACGACTATTATTTTATTAACAATTCTATTAAAAATTAAGATATTTCAATGAGCTTATATATATAAGTTCGCAAAATTAAACATTTTAATAATATCAATTTTTTTTTGGAAATAATGTATTAATTACAAAGTCAAAATCAATTTAGATTTGAACTCTTTTAAAAAATTAATAAATAGAGAGTTTATATTTTCTAAGCCAAGTACGGTATTATTTATTTCATAAATTCCGTACTTATCTCTCCTGATTTGATTAGTACGGAATTATTTATTTAATGGAGTTGAAAAAAAAATTAGGGTTTTTGTTGTTTTTTTTTTTTTTTTTAAAGTTATCCAAATTTATTATAATATAAATAATTTTATTTTAATTAAATGGTAGCTATTTTCAATGAATATGAAAAATGATTTGATTAATTAATAAAAATGAAATAAAAATAACATCAATCAATTTTATTATTATTTAAAAGATGAAGAAACCTTCAAGTACACAAATAAGTTTGGTAGTACAAGTTTGTATCAAGTACGAGTATAATATAATTTTAAAATATATTGTTTCACTCGAGTATGGTTTACAACTCAATTCTTTATTTTCGAGTTGGGTTCACAACTCCATGAACAACCTCTAACATTGTTTATAAACGTCAAATATTTTTAATATTCATAATAATCTTAAAAATAGGATAGGGTTGGATTGTAATCCTATTGTCGGGTTGGTCAGGTTAACCCTAAACAAAAGAAATATCTCAAAGTCGTCAACTGACATGATATCCGAGTATTTGGAGTTACGAATGTGTGGCCGGAACACATATTGTGTTTTATGGATTGTGCTTCTTAGCTACAACTATCTGGTATTGGGTGTATTGGGATCTAGAAATATTTTATGATGAACGTACAGTAAAACTTCTTTGGATTTGCCGAAGATTTTTGGAATTCATTTATTTCTCTCAGGGTTGGGTTGATTTGGGTTTGGTGCATTTCATGTAACCGAATTGTATGGTCTGGGAGTCTGGGAATATGGGTATCCGATCCTTATGGATTAAGCGGAAGGGTGCAAGCTGTAAATCATGCGTGGGGGTGTCGAAGGGTTTGATCCTTTTAACCGGAAGGGTACATGATATTTTCAATTCAAAAAATTCAACTCGACCCAAATTGAAAAAAAGATCTAATCCATCCCAATCCAACATTTATAGTTTGAGTTGGATAGTCCAGGTGGGTCGTTCACTAGAAGTCGTTGTATCTCCTAAACTAACCTAATAATCACATGAATAATGATTATCTATACGTGATAAGTCTTAATCACTAGAAGCCGTTGTATCTCCAATAATTTACCTAAATGTGTCGATACCCACTTTAAAAGCACGAAGAGTTCAATCAAAAGTCCACTCTCAATCGATGCAGGTACGAGTTAAAAGGACCAATAAAAATTAAAAAATGGTCTTAAGAATTGAAACAAAAAAAATCCTCCAACCATCCAATTATTTTGATTGTGTTTTTTGTGTGGACCAATTGTAAGACAACCAATTATGTAACATTTGGAGTAAATTATATATATATATATATATATATATATATATATAAATTCTCTTCACTCATTCCTTTGAATCTTCATTAAATTGCCAATTTATTTAGTGAAATTATAAAATAAATAAAAAAATTATATATACTTTTCAACTTATAGGCATTAATTTAAAAAAAAAATAATTGGTTAATTTTTACTGAAATATTTCCTTAAACACAATTAAATTAAATTAATTAAAAATTGAGTGGTAAATTGATTTTGGAAAATAATAGTTTTAATTTTCTTTTAATTAAAAGAAGGATCTTAGCGATTAAAATATTTTAAACAAGCGGATCGAAAATCATGTCGAACTACAACTAACGAATCATAGCTCGCCACGTGGAGACTTGTCATTGGATAATATTTATTTATCAATCCACGTGCGGATAGATTGAAATTTGGTACCTCGATTGAATGCGTGAATCACGCGCCTGTCAATTATCGTCACTGCTTAAATCATTGGACCTTTAATTATTAAAAATTAAGTCCTAATAATAAATTAAACAAATCCCAATTTTTAAAAAGTAAATATATCATGCATACTACTTGCCATGTTATTTTATTTTTCAAAGCTGTATTTATAATTTTCTATCTTAATTTTAAATCTCTATATAAAATAAAATATTTTTATTTTAAAATTTCAATTATTTACGGAAAAAAGTAAATAAGCCATATTTAAAAAAATTAGGCAATGGTTGAATTAAAAAATAGGTTAATAAATTTTTAATGCTTAATTTAAAAATTAGGATTTTTTTTTATATTTTTGTTTTCTAGGATAGATATTTTTATTGCCCAGTTGAGATATTTGACAAATGAGTGGTTGAAATTGATTAAAAAGAAATACATAATTAAAATTTTAAATAAAATTATTAATAGAAAATAACAATACATTTATTTATTCGTTGACATCTGGATGAATACGACTTTACTGAAAAAACAAAATAAAAAATTTAAAAAATTACACAGCATTCTTCCCATAATGCCCTCGACTTTATTTATTTATTTATTCCAATATAAGACTTAGTTTTAAGGTATATTTTTCTCAAATAAATGATTTAAAAGTCAATTTACACCATCGTCGTTGATTTTGTATTGGTTAATATAATTTTAATTATTTACATTTCAACTAAAAAAGGATGTTTCTAAAAGTAAGGAATGATTGGGTCTTTTTTTTTCTAAAATATTTAAATAATAAAAAATATATTAATAAATTGGCATATGATTATCTTAAAGTCAAAAGACATGTTTTAAGGTACGGCAAAATTTGAAACTAAGTACCGTACTTAGTTTTACCTATTTATCCTTTGACTAATTTATTTAATACAATTAAATATTTAAATTTATGTAATTTGGTTTACTTATTTATTTATTTATTTTTGTTAAATGTTGTCTATTTTATTTTAAGAAAATATTTTTCATAGAATTACTTTGATTGGGTTAAATTCACATATCCCAATTAGAAAGGGTTATGCAGAATTACGAACAAATTAGAAAGGGTTATTTAAGAGGTCATTATCACTACGATTTATATTCAATTAGATAGGCAAAATTATTCTTAGAAAAATGGCGAATAAACACATAAATCCAATCCACTAACGGGATGGAATTAAAA
Organism: Cucurbita maxima; assembly: GCF_002738345.1. Taxonomy (NCBI): domain Eukaryota; kingdom Viridiplantae; phylum Streptophyta; class Magnoliopsida; order Cucurbitales; family Cucurbitaceae; genus Cucurbita; species Cucurbita maxima. Next base: position 1,285,276 of record NW_019272017.1, on the reverse strand, counting down.
ATAAATTATTATTTTTATTTACTTAATATATAAAAACAAGATATCATAAAATATATTAAATAAAATGAAAAAAAGAAGGCATCAATTCGAGGCAGGTGGGGTACACCAAGACAATTTTCAATAATTGGACATAACTCCAAAAAAAGAAAAAAGAAAGAAAAAGAAAGACAGACAACTTGGTTAAGATTTTTTTTTTAAAAAAAAAAAAAAAAAAGAACAAAAATTAAGAAAAAAGGGTTTTGTGGCGAAAAAGTACGAGGTTTTCAACTCTCCCTTAATCTGATGACGTGGCCTCTTCCTCTCCTTTCAAATGTCTATAATTATCAATTGTATCCTCTCTTCTCCACTATATTACCAAAATGCCATCCCGTTTCGTTTTCACCTTCCGTTGGTCTCGTCCATGCCGTACACGTGTACGGCTGTCTGAATGATGAACCATTGGACCATCCTGCCTCGTCGTATTATATTCCCATAAGGACCCACCAATCATTCTAGCGTGTACGAAAACACGTGTCATTAATTTTAAATAATAAGAAAAGGTGATAATAATAACAATAATATTTGAGATTTTTTAGCACCAAATGAGATAAATTATTGATAAATAAAGAACAAAAAATAAAATAAAATGTGGATTTGAAATCTATTGGAAGTTAGAATTTAGAATAAATAATAATAAAGTTGAGAGTTTAATTATTTTATTGTGGCTGTGTTTTATATTATGAGCTGTTTTTGTATATAAATGACGAATAAATGGGTATGTTTAGGCCAATGAGAATCAAGTGAGCCTAAACACGAGCCCGTAATCCCGAGCACAATAACCATGGTTTTATTGAACTATATTAAAATGTGACTCATCATCAAAGGGCTTAAGACTGCCTTACTTGACTTGCTTTTAACTGCCTCTTAGTTAGGTAGGCCGAAGGAATTGTACTAGAAAGAGGAATTTCAGCATCTGAAAAGAGAGCAAAGGTTAACTTCTTTTATTATCAGGTGGCTTTTCCTCCCCGATCTAATGCTTTAAGCGCTTGAACCAGATTCAGACTTGCTTTCTGCTTCTTCATATTTTCTATTATAGATAGTAAGAAGAGACTGCCTTTTCAATATCTACACTTCACAGTAAATTTTTTTTGTAATTGGTTAGTCTTGCAAACATTATGAGATTAATTTTTTATGATAACGAAATGGTGAAAAAACGAGCACAATTACAAGTGGAGTCGAAATTATTGCAAACCAGTAATAGCTTGTTTACACTGAGGCTAAAGGGGCAAACAGAAGAACAGGGAGTCAAAATTTGAATATGTTATATGGCAACCATTGGAGTCATTCCACTTCTAAATAAGAGAACATAAACTCAAATCCATTATGTTCTTCAATTCTTTACCAGATTAGATTACAAACACATACTCCGCAGTAATGAACAAATGTCTCAAGAGGGCTCAATACCTGGCTCCCGGATCTGAATTGACGTTCTAGATAAACTTGCCTCAAGCTCGTTTAGCTCGTCAAGATCTAGTTCGTCGTCGTCGTCGTCGTCATCATCCAAGAGAACATCCTCAGAATCATCCACAGCACTTGTTGAGGAAGTGGGTCTACCCGTTGAATTATCCTTGGCCTGAAATTGCACGGGGTAAAAAAAAGGATATAAGAATATTTGAAGCTTAATGCCCCAAAAGTAGAATGCCTAGACTTCATAACTATTCTTGAATGATAAAACTTTTAATCTTAAGTCCATAATTGAATGCTGCTTTTGCCCAACCGCTAATTGGGAATGCTCCTACCAGATCTATCCCCCACTAAATGGAAGGCCAAGGGGGGACCTGTTTGGTGCTAACAATGGCCTTGAGTGCAGGCTTCGTTTTCCAACGACTTGCCCTCTCAAATGATTTTCACAGTGATTGAGATGCAATAGACATGAAGAGTCTTGAGAAGGAACGTCTACAAAGCTTTGATTGGTATATCGAAGCTTCAAGTGTTGCTTTATGGACAGAGTTCCTTTCTCTAACTGCTATCTATCTAGGACCAATTTTGTAATCAATGAAGATCCAAGGTGGAGCAAGGGTATCCGCGTAATTGTATTCTCATCAAAGAAATCCTACTGTCTCATAAGTTTTAGGTATCAGATCTTGGGAAGAATGAGCTACAAAGATCAATGAAGGCATTCTTTTGAAAGAAGCTATATCAATCATGCACACCTTTGAACCCGAAAGCTTTAGAAATTCACCATCTCTCACATCTTCACGATTCTGTTGAAGGTTGATAAGATTGATGGACGATTAAGAGATTTCATTAGAATGGGAGGATAGAGTAGATTGTCATACTTCCAATTAACAAGTACAATCATTGATGGCGCACTTGGATTGGAAGATGGTGGTTGAGAATTGAGATCTCCTATTCAAGGCCTAGTGCTTGTTATGGCCAAGAGAAATCATGGTGGCTACTTCCTAGGATTTAAAATCCTATAAATTTTCTAGGCAATGCAGTTGTCCCATAAGATTAGTCGGAGTGCACAAAATTGACCCAATACACTTGCAGATATTAGAAAAATATTTCAGGAGGAACCTCATCCATAGAAAGGTGGAGGTGATCCAGCCTCACCGACAGATTGATTTTTGTGTGTTAGAATAGCTAATGTGATAACCGAATTCAGAAATTAGATAAACCAAGGACATTCACTAGTAAGATTTTGTTTGACTGCCTTGCCAAGCAGTTGGAGGTTATTACAAGATCACTCTCCAATGAACTACGGAACTTCAAAGCTCCTAAGAAGGTGAAAGTCTTTGTTTTATCAGCAATTTGTAGAAAGTTAAATACTCGGTGGACCATTGCTAGGAGAACAACCACTGTTCAATCATTTCCCAAGCTGGTGAGTTCTTTGCAACAAGTATAATGAAAACCAAACATATCACTTGTGCATATAATGAAAACCAAATACACCACTTATGCTACTTCCCTTCTTCCGAAAGAATATGGATATTCTTCAATTTTTGTAACTTCAAAGGGTGAGATCGGGCAAATTCTACTGATATAGTTTGTTCAATTAACCAAGTTGAAGCCTTTATATGAATGGGCTTACACAGCTATATGATGGTGTCTATCTTTGGGGGAGAGAAGAGAATTATTCAATCCGTATGGGTTAGAGTTAGGATTTTAACTAGTTTTAAGCCTCAAAGTAGTGAAACCTCAAAAAGGTTTTCTTGTAATTTCACTATTTAATATTAAACAACTAGAGGGCCGTTCAGTCATCCCCCTTGGTCTCTTAGTGGACTAGAATTACTTGTACTCCTTTTCCTATTTCTTTTTGGATCCATAACATTCGTTCTTGAACCAGAGAGTGAGGAGGGGAAGACACTACAGAAACACATGAAAAATAGAGGGCATAAAGGGATAGAAAACTCATTAACCAGACAGCATGGAAGGAAATTTGACTGGCAAGGTAATGTTGTAAACTAAGGACACGGCCATGAACAAACTGTTCGGCATAACTCATGAGCCAGAATCGCAAATGACTGAAGCAACAAGCAATCTGTACGAATTTCACACATAGAATTACCTTTTGTTCATCGTCAGCTTCAGGTTCTTCTCGCTGATATTTTTCATACGCCTCGGCGTCATCCACAAACAAGCTTGCATTTGCAAGAAACAACTCCCGACCACTGAAGAACAAAATGGAACTTATATGACTATTAATTACCTTTAAAAGTAAAATTAACTATATGAGTAATGTAGAAACCTCATGCGATCATTCTTAGCTCTCTCTGCTTGTTGTGCAGCCAAACCAGCATCTCTTTCATTCATCTTTTTCTTCTTCCATTGAAAGAAAAGCTCCGGTGTAATGGGAGTAGTGGTTTTAACTTTTGCACGCTGGAATAAGCAAATAAACATAGTAAAAAGAGACGGTAAGAAGATGGGAATTGAGGCCAAAGCCGGCAAATTTTTTCAAGCATTTTAATTTTTTTTTAGCATTTTCTTCATTTGGTTTAAACACCAAAAGGAAAATCAAAACCACAAGGACCATAAACAATGAATTCGAATCATCCTCGCCTCATTCTCAATCTCTTCCTCTATGGCAATCTTTTGACTCTCCTCTTCGAGCAGTTCCTTCATTTGTGACTTCAAAATATATCCTGGAGGAAGAGCATGTCTATAGTGGCAATCTTTTCCACCATTAGGACACACCCAGAACCAGCCATACTGCTTCTTTTCTACTGCCTCCAGAAAATACTTGCAGACCTGTAAATTATTCATTTCAAACAGATAGTTAAAATAGGATAATAAACATTATATCAACTTTGGACCAACTATAGCAAGAAATATTCAGTTTTCCAGAAGATCGCATGCCAATCCAAGATAATCAACATAAATCAGTTACTGAAGAGTGGAACATGATCTATGTGTTGAAAACAGAAGTTCATAAATAATAATTCTAAAATTAAGAATTACCAATTATGAGCCTTTTTCTATTGACCAGCAAGCTTCACTTCTACAGTAAGAAGCACATCAAGGACAGTTCTTCCTGGACCAATCCTTAAACCTTCAAATTATAAGTTGATGAAAATTCCAGTGCATGCATACATTAAACAGGCACACACCCAATTCTTAAATCCCCTTAACTTCTAATTCATGGGAGATTAGATAGATCGCCGAAAATATAGCCACAAGGAAATGTATTAGGTTCTAGCTAACACATAAACATGGCTCAATGCAATGCCTTGAAGAAGCGAGGTGTAAGCACGAAAATAAAATGCGAAGGCAATGAATATAGCCAAATACTCAAGTGAACTTCAAAGTTTTTTAAGAATACAACAAGTTCATATTTCTTCTAGTCAATTCACAAGGTGTAAAAACTTCAATGCATTCTCATGACGGCATAAGCCTTTTCAACAAACGGTGTGATACTTTTACCACCCAGAAGGGTGTAATAATGTTATGATCTAAAGAAGGGATTGCATATTAGAGTTAAGGTGTCAGAACGAACAAACTTAGATATTTCAATTTAACGTAAGAAAGCTACGAAGGGGACATGAGAAACATACAATCTCTGTTGGTTTATTGAGTTTATACTCGTTCTTCTTTGATTCGACAACCTTCTCCAATGTCTCTTGATCCCAATCCTCCATCGTTTCTAAGGAAAACCATTGGCCGTGAAGAATTTTAATCAAATAGTAATCAAAAGAAGCTATGAAATGAAAACTTGGTGATTTTGAGAAAACAAAAACGTTAGTCACTCACCTTCATCACGCTTATCGCTATAAATATCAATCTTTTCACCCTTCCTCTGAACATTCAAATCATGAGAAAACTTGCATTTAAAACCTTTCGTACATTGCCCCACTTTAAAATACTCACAAACTATGGACTTGGGATCAACACCTAACCAAATTACCAATTATCACATCAGTTCAATGCTAAGGCTTCGAAACAAACAACAAAACCCAACTAAAACCAAAGACGAAATATAATAAAATGCACATACCAACGGGTACTTTTGGCTGACTAATGGCAATCTTAAACAGGTCATTCAACTCCTTCTCTTTAGCTTTTTCTTCCTCCTTCTTTTTCTGCTCAATACCATAAAAAAAAAAAATAATAATAATCAGCTTCTTCTCGTTCCCACAAAAAATCAAATTCATCATTAATTCATAACTTTCACATGATTGACCGAAAGACTAAAGTTCGTTAAAAATGAAGCAGAGAAACCCGGACCTTGGCAGCTACTTTCGGGTCGACTTTTGGCTGGACAGCTTGCTTGAGATTCTGAACATATTTCTGAACGTTTTTGCTCTTATTCTTGTTCTTCAGACCAAACGTCTTGTCCTCAACGATCTTCTGCTTCTTCGCTAAGTCGGCCTTCGCTTGCTTCGGTGGCATTCTTATTTCGCATTCAAAGTCGATCGGAAGCCAAAAACACAACGAAAATCGAAGATAAATAGATGTCGAGAAGCAGAAATTTTGTTTAATTACAGACGATGTTCGGATAATTAGGGTTTGTGCGAACAGATTTATCAGAGCCTTTCCTCTACAACCTGGAGAAGAGAGGATGGATGCGGAAGACAGATTTCGCTTTGTTATGATTAAATGACGATCTTGTCCTCAACTCACCGGTGGTTCTTAGCTTTAAATTGGACCGACCGAACAAAGGCCCAACAACTGTGGGCCCTTAAAGCTGGCAATCTTGTTTTCATCTTCGTGTTTCTTTGCACAAATGTGGGCCTTAGAACTGGACTTTGGGCTTAGTTTCATATTTGGGCCGTTCTTGGTACGAGGCCCAATATAATTTTACAAATTAAAGTGAATTAGAAAATAACTTTGATATAAATTAAATACTTATCAATTCCATAATTATATTTACCCAGTGGAAAAATAATTTAAAACTAAAATAGTAATTTAATGAATATTTAACCAAAAATATAATTTTTTGGGGGAATAAATTAATGTTATTAATTAAAATAATAAAAAAATAAAATAAAAAATAAATAAAGAGCGCAGGGATCGAGTTTCCATATCTCTCCCCGCCATCGTCTTCAAACGGAACCAGTGATAAGATAAGCCCCAAACTGCACACTGTCCTCTCTTCTTCCACACAACGGTGAAATTCCGCCATGGAAGCCTCTCTTCTAAGCTTTCCCTCATTCAAAACCCCTTCTTCTTCTCAAATTTTAACCCTAAATCGTCCCACAAACCCATTATCCTTCTCTCCCCTCCGCCATTCCACCAATCAAGGCCGCCATTATCGCTGTCTCAAGGTCGCCGCCGCTATTTCTCGCACCAAGAAAGAAGAAACTGTCGAAACAGTCAAGGAGCAGCTCGATAAATGCTATCTATTAGCCGGAATCAAGTACAAAGGCTTCACCGTCAAGCAATTTCAAGAACTTCGTCGATCTCTCCCTGAAACCTCGAAACTTATTGTCGCCAAAAACACGCTTGTTCTTAAAGCTATTGAAGGGACTTCTTGGGAAGCCTTAAAGCCCTGCATGAAGGGCATGAATGTTTGGCTATTTGTCCACTCCGAGGAAATTCCTGCCGCAATTAAGCCCTACAGGGATTTCCAGAAGGAGAAAAAGCTAGAGGATAATGATTTCACCGGTGCGGTTTTCGAGGGGAAATATTACGGGCCGGATGATTTCAAGGCGTTAGAGACAATGCCGTCGAGAGCGGAGGTTTATGCCAAAATGTTGGGTCTTTTGAAGGGTCCGGCATCGAGCTTGGTCGGAACATTACAGGCCCCGGCAAGGGACGTGCTGATGGTTTTAAAGGCCTACGTGCAGAAATTGGAGGAGCAAGGCGGTGGTGGTGGGCAGTAATTTACATAGAAGAAGAGTTTCCACTGTTAGCTGTAAGTTATAACGAAACCCCCTTCTGAATCAACCTTGCAGCAGAATGTATGGTTGATTTTATGCTTTCTTTTTTGTTGGTGTTGTCAATTCAAGTAATTATGAGGTGACATAGACACTCTATGAGAATTTAGAATTGGTGTAAAGTTGAAATTCTTTCTAAGCTATTGATTTTCACATGCATATTGGCCAATTTATAAGGTTTACATCGCTCATGTTTGCTTACATGTTTTCAACATTTGCTTGGGAGTGAAGCTATGCTCTTTATGGTTGGTGCTTACAAGTTTGTAACATTGGAAATAGACACTCTATGAAAATTTAGAATTGGTGTAAAGTTGAAATTCTTTCTAAGCTATTGATTTTCTCATGCATATTGGCCCATTTATAAGGTTTACATCGCTCATGTTTGCTTACATGTTTTTAACATTTGCTTGGGAGTGGAGCTATGCTCTTTATGGTTGGTGCTCTCAATGTTACCCGGTAAAACTATGTATTCCAACTTGCCATTACTTGACGACCTAGATAGCATATAACTTTTCAGGCAGGGAGAATTTGACAACTAGTTGCATCCCACTATAGTACATTTTGAGGTGATTCAAGTCTGGTAGGCCTAGACGTGATTTCGTCGAATGGTCATACAAAATCTAGGTGGGAGGAGTTGACGATTGGTCTCATCCCTATAGTTGGGGCATTTCATGTCTGCTAGGTGTAGACATGGTTCTTCCAAAATGTCATACATTTAGAAAATACAATAAGGAGACTATACATCATGAAAGTAGTAAAGGAAAACAATAAAGTGATACAAGGCAAGGGTTTTGGATGCCATAGGCAACATGCCTTGAAGAAGCATGACCGTGACACTAGGCTGTTAGCTTCTTGTTTGTGTGAGAATAGCCGTGTATTTCAGTTAGTGTGAATCCGGGTTTACTTCTAAACTAATGCTTTGGTGTGAAACACTTTCCTTTGTTCTTCTGCAATGGCTTTGAAAAGAGCGTTCAAATACTGGTGAAAAAACAAACTGAATTATACCTCTCCGTTCATGAAATACTTAGCCACACACAACCCTCAAATGGAAGTTTCTGAATTTGGTTCAATGTGGGTCTGTGGTGACCATATCAGAGAAGCTTGACCAAACATGCTTAAGCTCCCTTTAGAATTTCAGGCCTTCCCTCCAATAGTGAATATATCCTCTAATCTTCTACTGCTTGTTTGCTTGTTTCATTCCTCTTCCATGTGTTTGTTCGATACCGTTGAAATATTCAGCATATGTGCATGTTTACTAATCTTACTGGATAGCCGTCTGACCCTACGATATTTGCTTGATATGGAAATATGTGGGATATTAAATTCTAGGTAGGTGGCCTCGCTAAACTCATTGGTTCTTATGACCACTAGGCCAACCTATAATGGTTTAACTTACAGCATATGTTGGTTGACTGTTTTACACAAGGTTGGTTGATATTAGGGCCTTTTCGAGAGTTAGTTTGAAAACTAGTTTTCTGTGTTTAAGTGCCTTCTAAAGCTTTAGACTATCATTGAAGTTGCCAAGATCTTAGAAGGAAGAAAAAAAAACTCCTTTCTTGCTTATTCAAATCATCTGTTTAAGCAAATTAGAAGTACAACTATCTAACATATTTTCATCTGATGAGCTTGAACCTCAACTTCTTAGCATCGATCGCTCCGAAATCACTTGTACACGTCGACTTCTCTGTACACTTTTGTGATAATCTTGATAGGCTATCTGGCTGAGTAAACCATACTAAAATGGGTAATGCAGCTTTAAACGAGAATTCATGGCACATACATATGAACGCAGAACACATTCATATGTCCACGAATCTCTCAACAGCCCCCAACACTGATTATTTTTGGACTAGGGAAAAAAGTAGATCGTGTTGCTTAGCTTCCTTCACCCCCTTCATTGACCTGCGTTCGATTCTTTTCTTGTTCATTATTGTTTCAAAAGTAAATTTAGTTATGGTTCGATATTCTTTCACTGTAAACAAAGACAAAAGTTCGAGAGTTTTTGAAGGTAGATATACTTCGATGTTTGACTCGTAGGTCAGACTTGTGCAGTATAGAGTTGAGAAATCTGAGTCTATGTTTAGTGTATGGTCGTACATATCCGAAGCTACAAAGTTTATTAAGCCTATGTAGAATAAATAAACGCACGAACTCCATTAACTTTTATAACATATTCCTCTGTTCAGTTCAAAACATATTATAGAATCTTGAATTTCTTAATGTTAAACTTTTGAAACTCAAACTTATAAGAATTAGAAATAAAAAGAGGCTTCAATCCTAAAATATAAAACCTATTCAATAATCACAAAAGTCGTTGAACACGGATTAGGAGAAGGTCTAAAAAGAGGCTTCTCGGTTGGAAATGTGGAGATACCTTTATCTTTACGGTCTCTCTTGCGTGTTCAATTCCTTCCTCTCTCTCCTTTGCTTCTCTTTCTTTTCTCTTTTCCTTATTTCATAGGGTGACTGTTGATGCTGATTGGCCTATTGCAAATGCTAATTTTAGGGCTACTTAAATTAAGTTATATGTGGCTTATTCATTATGCTACGGTTTGTGGTTGTTTGCTACATGTTTTTAGGTATAATATATGACACACTTTCATTTTTTTTTGTGTTTATATATAAAACATTGCAATTTAAGGCGGGCGGAGGGCGGAGAACTGAACTTTCAACTTACAAAATAAGTTATGTTAACTAGTTGAGTTATGTTTAAATTGAATCTCTGACTTCAAAGGAACGGGTAAATTATGCTCAAGCTTATATATTTTTTAATTCCTCTCAAACAATCAGAAAGCGCAACCATTTTCATAATTTTAACTTTGTAATAATGCTTCCGAAAGGGAATTTACAATAATGTTTTTGGTGAATGAGATTTTAATTCGTGGTTTTAATTCTATAAAAATTTATGATTTGTTGGGGCCTCTAACAGTTTATGGTCTGATTTTTATTAAGTTTTGATATTTTGTATGAATATCAAAGTCTCTTCATTGGCTAATATTAATTAATTTATTTATAAAAGAATACAGAAAAAGATTAAAAATGCAAAACATGTCCCAATTTTCAAATAAAATATGATTGTGGCTCTTATAATTTCATATTCTAAAATTAGGAATGCAGTATTTGTATACTCCATTAATTATCGTGCAACATTGACATATTACATTACTTGTACGAGTTGAATGATTAACAATTAGAAAAGAGCCATCAACATCAAATAACAAGAAAATAAATTGTATAGATCGATGACAGCCCTCTCCACTATAACATTAGAGTAAAATGTATCCTGCATTGAACGAATATAAATAGACCCGCAACCAAATGGATCTAAGATTGATTCGTCGAATGGGTTGACCTATGGATATCATCAAAGCAAAATGTTTATCTATTTTGAACTAAATGTCAGAATCTTTACTTTACGAATATATATACACACAGTGGAACAGTAAAGAATCAGACCATTAATATTTAAGATAATAATTAATATCTTATCTTATATATCTATTGATTATATACCAATATATATATATATATTTACACGTGAAAATCGAGACTCAAATATTTTTTCAGTTGAAAAGGAAAGCATTGAAGGTTGAGAGAGAAACAAAGAGAGGAAGGGAAGAAAGCCACGGTTTGCAAAAAAAAAGAGACTAAAATAGACTTTTACTCGGCCACAACTTTGTTCAAATCGGAAAGCCTCTCCCCTTTTCTCTCTGTAATTCTCAATCTGCACCGCCTAATCATGGCGCCACTCTACCGCTTTGCCGGAGCGAGGGCGTCGGCGACGACCTTCTCTTCCTCCATGTTTTGCCGTTATGCTCTGTTGAAGGCCTTTTCTTCTTCTTCTTCTTCTTTGAAGTCTGAAGTAGACCTCAAATCGTCGATGCTGAGCGGGAGCTCTGCACCTTCACGCGGTGATCGTCCCACGGATAGGAATGTGAAGTGGGTTTTTCTGGGGTGTCCTGGGGTTGGGAAAGGAACTTATGCGTCTCGGCTCTCCAGTTTGCTTGGTGTTCCTCATATCGCCACCGGTGATCTCGTCCGTGAGGAGCTCTCTTCCTCTGGTCCTCTCGCTTCTCAGGTTTTTTTTTGGTTTCGTTTGGTTTTGTTCTGTTAAGAATTGAGAATTGTTCTGTTCAATTTCATCTGGTTTTTGGCTGTTCGTTAATTTTGTATTTGAGAGGGGATGCACGTTTAGTTTCTTTGCGTAGTCGGAAAATAGGGATCAAAATGACTAAGAGATCGAATTGATTATGATTTATGTGACGGCAACCGTGTCTTCTTACGGAAATGATCGTTGAAATAATGGGTCGATTCTGAAGTTGAAAATTGTGATCATGGAAGATGTTGTATCGAGCATCTTGTTTGGTTATATTGCATGTGGGAACCGAATAAATCCTAAATTTCTGCCCCTGAAAGAAGACAGAAATTCGTGAGGGTTACTATGAATCAGGCTTCTTCTTCTTCCTCTTTCTCTTGGGTACTGTTCTGTTCCCAATCTGAAGCAGTGAATCATGCCACATTAACGTTTCTAGCGATCACTTACAGGAATTGGACTGAAGTGATCTTTTGGCATGTCTCATGGTGTCATGACAGATTCTATGCATGTAAAAATTTTGTCGCCTACAATGGCTTCTGTTTATTCATGCGTGAATCTGGATTTGCATTATCATTTCGCTGATCCCATTTTATGCAAGTGAACGATTAATCCAATGCTATAAAATCCCTATAGTTTTGGAAAAAACCCACATCTTAACTAGTTAGAATTATTGACCATGTTGTTTTGTACATTGATTTACGGAAGTGAATTCATTCAGAATGACTACGATGAGTTAGAAGGAGAATTACCTTCACTTTGAAAGTCGATCGCAAGCCCTTTAATTCATGCCTCGAACTTTCGCAGCTTGCAGAGATTGTTAGACAAGGAAAATTGGTTTCAAATGAAATCATATTTGATTTATTATCCAAACGTCTTAAAGCTGGTGAAGCTAAGGGTGAATCTGGGTTCCTTCTTGATGGCTTCCCTCGAACTATTAGACAAGCGGTGAGATCTTTGTTGTATAAGGATTTTTTCTTTGTTTTTCAACATCATGACGCCTTTTGTATGGAATCTCAATTACAGTCTTGGCGAAATCTTTGCATGTTGACAAGAATAAATTCCGTCTCTTGGTGCTCTTCAAGGGATCAGAGCTTTTTATTTTCTGCAGTTCTCCTTGCAAATGAGTTTATATGATTAATGACTTTCTCTGAGACAAACGTGCAAATAACAAGGAACCTCTATTTATGTATAATATGGAAATGCTTGTTGTTGAACGAGAAATCTTTGATGACCCGTAATAAACTTTTCTTATTTTGATGGCAAAAGTTCATTAATTTCTTGTTCTTTTTTGTTAGCCTTATATGGGTCTATCATGCTGGCTCATGTTCATTTTTTTCCCTTTCATTTTCAGGAAATAATGGAGGGGGTGACTGATATTGATTTGGTGATTAATCTAAAGCTGCGAGAAGAAGCACTGCTCGCGAAATGCCTTGGTAGGAGAATATGCAGTGAGTGTGGAGGAAATTATAACGTTTCCTGTATTGACATCAAGGATAAGGAAGGCAGACCTGAATTATACATGGCTCCCCTTCTTCCTCCTCCTAACTGTGCATCTAAACTTATCACACGATCAGATGATACTGAAGAAGTTGTTAAGGAACGTCTCCGAATATATAAAGAAACGGTATGAGTTCATTACAAAATGTTTACTACCAATGTTTTCATGAATTAAATTACGCATTTCGTCTTTTAGACTTCAAGCACGAGCTCTTTGAAGACGGGAGGTAGTTTTGTGCATTTTTCATATTTGTAACTTCGTAACGAAGTCAAAGAATATGGATAGTTCCTCTGGTACTTTCTTTTTGCATGGGTGTCGCGTTTTGTGTGCGGTCACATGTTCGAAACAAAAAACGTTTACTCTGGCGGAGCTATTGACTCGCCAAGTGTTGCCATCCTTGTGTTATGTCATACAAACATGTCTGCATCATGTGGCTGATCCTTGCTACATTGTTCATCTTCACATTTAGTACTTTACGCCATTGATTCGATAATGCTTAATAAGAAATATTTTACGCCATTGATTCGATAATGCTTAAGAACATATATTTTACGCCATTGATTCGATAATGCTTAAGAAGAATCGTTCTTGCAGACTCAACCCGTCGAGGAATACTACCGTAGACGGGGGAAGCTATTAGAGTTTGAACTTCCAGGAGGAATTCCGGAATCCTGGCCGAAGTTGCTTCAGGCACTTAATCTGGAGGACCTCAACCACAAACAATCAGCTGCAGCCTGAAATATTGTAATGTATTGTGTGGTAAGTCAATATATCAAATATATTCTTTGCATTTGAAAACAAGTGCATATTGTTACATCTTTTTATTAGCACAAGTTGGAGTAAATAAAATGGTCAGAATTGGGAAGTGGGTAAACTCTTGTACTTCTGATAGAGTAGTTTTGCTTCCAAGTTAGAACTTAGAAATGTGGGCATCGATTGTGACTGTGCTTCAGAGGCACAAGTCAATCTGAGCCATTCATAGCAGCTAAAGTAGCTCCAGGATGTATTCTCTTTCATTGATATTTTGAAATTGTATTGAAATCAATGTAAAATGATTAAAGTTATAGTTTAAATATGATTTTGATTCTCAATTTTAGTTCTTTCATTTTGGTTCTTCACACTCTGATGTCCTTGTGACACTGCGCACCTAATAGTTCAAGAATGTCAATCTTTTCGAATTTTGTAAGCATCTTCATGGAGCAATTCTTAGATAGCAAGTACTAATTCTCGTTCTCCGAGCAAGCAAAGTTTTTAAGCTCAATTCCTTGCTGCTATAGCTAATCAGCAAGCCCAATTGACTTCCACGTTCGTAATTCTTTTAGTACAACAAATTTGAGATACGAGATTTGAGACTCCATCTTCAATGTATCAATGTAAAGAGTACGTGTCAATTACTATTAAGCTATGCGTTATTTTTTAACATTTTAAAGTTATTAATGATAAACTTTAACGTTTTTTTCAAATATTTTAAAAAACATAATTTTTTTTTAAAAAAAAACAAAACAAAATAGTTATCAAATGTAACCTATTAAAAAATTTCACCCAACTCCACCAACCAAACCAACAAAATAATAACTCAGCAATTAATACGTATCTTTTTCTTCCAAGAGAATCTGAATATTCATCTCTCCATTAGGTGTGAAATTCTTAAAATAAAAAATAATAGGAATACAGAAAACCGACTCAAAGATTATATTGTATGTTAGAACACTTAAGATAAGTTTACAATTTGAATAGTTTAACTAACTTGTAATATCCATTAACCAAATCCAATCCAACCCAACTCATACACACTCTTACTACCACATTGCAAAATGTGGTCGTGCCGATCCTGAGAAGTCGAGCAGGATGTGAGCCTATACTAATAAAAGGGAATTCATTTCATCTTGCCTGGACGGTTTTAACTCATTTTCAATGGCTTCAAAACATGTAATTACAGCGTCCATTTGAACTAATTAGAGCCTCCATCTCTCATTTCTACATTTGTTGAACTAAAAATAAACAATCTATCACAGAACCAAGTAAAATAAAATTAAAAAAAAATCATAAAAGCTTTGGAAACAAGGCAGATCAAGGGAGAAATTGTGTCCCATCTATTAGTTCTGCTCCTATCCTTGAAGCAGAGATCTATTTCTATATAGATACAAAAAAACACCAAGCTCAATTGTACATAAAGAATCTTGTGCAAAATAAACAGAAAGGAGAGGGGAGGTGGAGAAGCAAACGGATTGAAGCAGGCGAGGAAGAATAAATTATAAAAATTATCACAAAAGAATTAAAAGTTTTCTGAGGAGATCAAAACCTGGGAGTAGAGGAGGAGCTATCTGGTATGCAACTGCAGCTTAGAAGAGGTTAATAAACAGACACCATGAGACATGCCTGTGTACTCGTTCATTGCATCAGAGCATGGAAACATAGAGAAAGCTGAGAAGGGGTTATGAAGATTGCAACAATCAGATGATTAGATTTTGAACATATTGGTTGGTTTCATGCTAGTTTCTTGTCTGAACAAATTCACAGTTCTCTTCTAGAAGATCTAGGCGTGGACGAGCTACTGTGAGTGTTTTGAACTGTCTGGGATTCGGGATCGAATTTTTGGGAGGCAAGGTATGTCAGGGCTGTGACGACATCCGCAATAAGGGGTCGCATATGAGGCTGTTCCTGAGCACACATTGCAGCTACTGCAAGAGCTTGGTACAAGCCTCTGACTGGGTACTGTCCTTGGAGCAATGGATCAGCCATCTGCCAAAATTTCCTTCTGTCTTTAAATAAGGGGTGTGCCTGAGATGAAGAAAAGTAAGATTTTTCAGACTATGAATATATGATCTTCCCCATATTTATTATACATATAAATAACTATTCACGTAGGAAATCATATCATCTGACATAAATACATTGAAAATGCAGCATATTATATATTTACTAAGATAGAGCTCGAGTATCTGAACTGTAATATGCCAAGGAATTGACGGAAGAAAGCTAGATCCACAAAATTCAAAATCTCTAAATGAATACTCAAACAAATGACAGCAGACAATCATGGTTCAGCTTCTTACAAACAAAAAAATAATCATAATAATAATGTTGCTGCCTTCATGATCTTTAGAACGCATATTATACTGATGTAACAAAGAAAAATTGGAAGGCATGAACTGGATAACTGAAGATGAAAAAAGAGGATGGATTTCTACCCATGCTACCAAATTATGTTCCCCTGCGGCTCTTGAATTGTCAATCGCTTTTCTGCCGGTAATAATTTCAAGCAGAACGACTCCAAAGCTATAAACATCTGATTTTAAAGTGAGCTGGCCAGTCATTGCATACTCAGGAGCACAGTATCCATAAGTTCCCATCACTCTTGTGGACACATGAGTGTTATCCCCCACAGGGCCCAATTTTGCTAAGCCAAAATCGGATAACTTGGGATGGTAATCTTCACCGAGCAGGATGTTAGAGCATTTCAGATCACGATATATAACTGGGGGGTTAGCTTTGTCATGTAAATACTCTAAGCCCTTTGCAGCACCAGCAGCTATTTTCATTCTTGTATTCCAGTCGAGTCGTTTTTTATCAGGTGGAAGATCTGGCACAAGCATTTTATGACAATGTCATTACCTCAAAAGAAACAAGATTAAACAAGTATTCAGAAGGGTAAGATGACTGAAAAATGAAGATAATGGACAATGTGATAGATGCAAACCATGTAGATGGTCTTCCAAAGATCCCAATGGCATGTATTCATAAACCAAAAGTCTCTGATCACCATCCGCACAATAGCCAATTAAATTAACAAGATTTGGATGATGGAGTAGGCTTAACATTAGTACTTCAACGAGGAACTCCCTGTTTCCTTGTAGCCCATTTCGATCAAGTTGCTTGATGGCAACTACCTGTACTCAACAGATGAATAAAGATCAGAACCTTCAAGCACCACCCACCAAGGCATGTCCCAGCAACGAACGAGTGTAGAAATTCAAAACCGTGCAGTAATTTAAATAAAGGCTTTCAAACAAACAGTAAATTGTCTATTTGGTCCATTTCCTTTTTTCTTTAGATTTTGTTATCTGTGCCTTAGGTGCATGAGACAGAGAGAGAGAGAGTACACAACTTTACAGCTTTATTTTCCTTCCTATTTATTTAGTTAGCTATAAACAATGCCAAATCTTTGCCAGTAACTCCATTTCTATTGACGGTTTTCAGTCCAATACATATATTATGACAAATTCGCAGGCTCAAATGTCGAATGGATGATTTTAGCAATGAGTAAGTCAACAAAAGAAATTCTTTTTGCTAATCACTACATTTCTTCTGACAGTTTTTATAAGTATATTCAAGATACAAATTTCAATTGTTTCTCATAACGAAGAATGAATAATCATAGAATGATTTAATAATCTCAACCATATTTATCTTAGCTAGATCATCATAATGTTCAATATGAGCTGCAATAAGATCAATGGAAAGGGGAAGGGGTGCAAAGTTACTGCTAACATGCCAACTGAGCTATCTTCATTATGCAAATTACTGGCTGACGATAAAATAACAACATTGATACGAGTGAGGTCAGCTATATTGGTAAGAAATGTTTCCACGAAATTGCATCCTATGGCAAAAGATAGCTAAACATTTTAGGACTGTTCAATCTTGCAGCATATATAGCAGAGATACCCAATACCGACTTCATGGATGAAGAAATAAAGCAATAGAACATTAAGCTTGTGAAAACAAACTTGACTTAAGAACGTGTGTGTTGCGGAATGTGTCAAATGATGCGAGTTTAAGGTACTAAAAACTCGATCATTGTCATGTTTACCCCGTTAAAGAAAAGAAAACCTAAAATCTACCTGATGTATGCTCTCCAGTCGTCCTTTATATACTTGACCGAAACCTCCTTCACCTAAAAGACAGTCTGCTCTAAAATACTTTGTTGCAGCAGCCAACTCTCGGAATGAGAATGTAATTGTTTGTGCTGAAATCTGATCAGAACTTCCATCTTTTAGAGCCTCGTTCTTCCCATTAAACGACCCCTTTACCATCAATTTTTCTGCATATAAAACATAATGTTCAGTAAAATTTTTTGCAAAGGAATCAAAAGGAAATTTTGATAATTAAAATAAACGATCATCATTGAAAAAGAAATTACAGGTAACATGGAATGATTCTCACATATTTAATAGAACGGTAGGAAATGAGATCCATCATCAGCATTAGCTGCATTCATGAGAGACCAGAATACTTGCAAACAATAGGATTATTTTTCCCAAAAAAGAAAACAGGAAGTATTTTATGACAGTCTGATCTTAAACAAGATGACATCTAACAGTCCAACAACCCAAGATGAAAAGATTGATGCATGAACGGAAAAGAAAATCGAAATTGGAATTCTAAAAAAAAACAAAAAAAAAAAAAACAATCCGCTAAGAGAAATTAAAGTTTCAAACCATTTCAAAGAGCCTCCAACAATGCTCAACAGGGGGAAAAAAACTCAAGAACAAATCCGCTTTGTTTCACTCAATTCAAGCTGAAAACAAACCCGAATACCTCATGAACAAAAACAAGCTCGAAAAAACAAAGAAGACCCCATTCGAAATCCTAGTTAATCCCCCAAAATGGCAGGACCATTGCTATTGCCAAAGGATTCTAAATCAAAAGTTGAGGAAGCTAAAATCCGCAGTGTACATTTACATAAAAACTTCAGTAGATTCTCCAATTGAAGCAAATGGGAGCGAGAGATTACTGAACAATGTTCATAAACTTTTACCTGAAGTTGATGGGATCGGATCGTCTTCCTTGTGAACCTGCTGCTTCTTTTCCTTCTTATTTGAACTTCCAGAACAGAGAAACCATCCCATGGCGAATTCTCTCTCTCTCCCTCTCTGGTAGCTCACAGAGAGTATCACCGTAGTCCACAGAGAAGGTTAAAACTCAACACTCTTCCCTTCCCCGTATATATCTTCTTCTTTTCTTACCAGGCTTCTTTTATTTTTTATTTTTATTTTTTTCAGAAACGTCCTTTAATTTTACGGATTTTTGTTCTTTTAAAATTAAATTAAAAAAAATTAAAGTATAGTCTGATCAACCCTTAAATTTTATATTAAATTCATAAATAATTTATATAATTTGATAGACAAAAAATATTATAAACAAAAATCTTTGAAATATTAAATTAAAATGGTAAGTACGTGGAAGCTTCAAAAACCAGTTAGTCACAAAATTAAACTAAACTAGAATATAAAAAAATACACATAAAACTTTATTTTAATTGAATCAATTTTAACCTAAGCATTTTGGTAAATAAATCAATTTTTATTATTTACAAGTTAATTACAGTTAATATGCTATTAACAAAAAAGAATATATATATATATATATATATATATATACATTCATATAACATATATTTATTTCATAATTGTAGAGCTTTTGTCCAAATGCTTCATATAGTGACAAGAGAATATGAGGAGAGAATTATTTGTACTATTATTCTCAATTTTATATTCTTAAAATATAGCTTTACAAATAATAAGGTACAGAGATATTTCAGCCATAAATATTTATAAAAAATTTGTTCATCTAAATAATACCTTCAAACCGCCATAGCAAGGATTGAAAATGCTAAACCTGTAATTTTGACTTTCATTTAATAATAATAATAATAATGATGATAATAATAATATACATTATTTACGAAAATGACTTAAATGCATGCCTTATGATTATAAATAAATGTATGAAAAAGAAGAGCATAATTTATATCTTAGTCGAGCCAAGGAATTATTGAAATTACCATTACCTTATAGTTGCCGTGGATGTATCTCAAAAGCATTTAATCTCTGTTTTTTAATTACAAAAATCATTATCAATAAATAAATATATATTATAGCCAACAATTCAATTATTTTTAAAAAAATTATTTGTAATAATTTATATCCACATTTTTAAATTTTAAAGTTGGATGTATTTGTAAACTATAAGACCAAATTGCTACATAATAAAAATCATAGGACTTTACGATTAAATTATTACAACTTTTAAAATGTAGAGAATTATAACGTATTAAAGTCTATAAATTAAATTGTTACGCAAGAAAAAATATAAAAACTAAAGGTTAATTAGTCGTTATTTTTACACAAAGTTGAAAGATTAAAAATATCTCCATATTTAATTTGTACTTTTTATTGTTTATAATATGTAGTATAAAATATGTAATATGATCGGGAATCCACATAACACAATTTGCTGACTACCTAATCTCGAATTTTTAATACCTAGTCTCAAATTTTAAATACCTAATCTACCCCCCAAGAAACATTACTAATAAAATAACATGTTTGGTACGGTTGGAAGGGGGCTGGCTTTGGATGGGTCAAAATAGGAAACAACCTAATAAAAAACAATCGTCTGTACAACATTACAATAAAAAAAATATATGTTAAATTATAAATTTGGTTCTTATAATTGAGAGAAATTTAACCAATAAAATAAATATGAAATTTAACCAACAAAATACCACTAATACTTAACAATAATTCAAAATTCATTAAACAAAGTCTACTCAAAATGGTCCCCAAGTTCCAACCCTAAACTATTTTACTATAAATAGCCTTTATTAGACTCAAGCTGCAAATGGCACTGCCAACTGTTGCCAAATGGCAACAAACAGTGTTTTAGGTCACCAACCAATCATAGTACACTGAAACGTCACAGCCAATTGGGATGGTGCCTAGTTTTACTTTCAGCCGCTAACCTTTGAATTATGAGAAGGAGCATTCAATATGTAAAGTAAAAAGGCCGTCAACGGGGCAAGGCGTTATGGAGAGTCTACAACATTATGTTAATGTTATAATGTTGTAGAATTTAATTCGCTAATTTAGATGTCCAATTCATCCTCATCCTCATCCTGATCCATGTAGGAGTGTTGGATAAGATTGTACATACCTCATTTATTCACACGACACGTCCACCTCTTCTACTACATTAGGCTGTCAAGGTAACTCATAGACTATTCAATTCCAAATAGTCACACTATGTCTTAAACTCAATCTCTCTAATCTACTCATCTGGAATAAAATCATTTTAACCATCAAAGGCGAACCTATAACCATGATAATAATAGAAGATTTAGAGAGAATTAGTTCAATCCATGATTACCACCTACCTAGAAGGTAATAGTTTCTTGACAACCAAATATGATCAAGTGGTAGTCCCGTGGAATTAGCCTATATGCGTGCAAGCTAAAGAAAGAAGTAAGAAATTATGTCATGAAGGCCTAATTCAAAAGGCAGTTACTAAATAGGACCCATGACAAGATTTTTGATACAAAGATTGCACAATTATTATCCTATAACATAACGAACAAACAAAGAATCAACCAAAAAAAAGGTTCTACCTGATATTTATTTCTATGCTTAATTAACAAACGGAAAGAAACGAACCTTGAAAACTATTGCTTGAATTGATATACAGATACAGAAAATGCGACTTCAAGATAATGGTGAATTGGAATTTGTATATACTACGAGTACCATTTTCAAAATGCGAGTTTTACTCCTTGTCGTGGAGGACGTTGGTGAGTTTCTCCTCAACGCCTGGATTTTGTGCCTCTTCATCAGTAGTTTTTTTCTGGATTGTAGTTTCCTCCTCAGTAGTCTTGCTTCCATCATTTGGGTCCTCAAGATTGGATGGTTTTCCCTGTGGGGCATGGAGCGGGCATGACGTTAGATCATTAGGTTTGAAGATAACTAAAGGGGAATTACTTTTCGTTGCATCGAGTCCATAGATACGAACATACATGCATACTAATACACATTTGCAGTTGGGTAACTAGTTATAGAGTCTATTCATCTACCAAAATAATAATTGGAAAGAATTAAATTGATAGTCCGGCAATAAGAAAGTTTAAGTTCAAAGAGCAGATAACAAAGGATATTATTAAGGGTGGGGCCTCAGTTGTGCACCCCATGACCAATTTTGAATATGAAGTATGTCATTAAAAAAATTGTCTTCCCCAAACAACTCATTGAAGAACTTTGATGCCTAATTCAAACGACAAAGTCAAAATCATAAAGATTCCAAAAAGAAGAAGTCAAGTATATGGCAAGGACTAATCAGAACAAGCTTGTACATTCTTTCATTTTTCAATGAAAGCTCGATTTCTTATTATAAAAAACGAGAATAGAGGTTGGATATCAAAAGAGGTCTTTCTGATATAGAAATTGGCAGCTGAGTGCCCTTTCAGAGATTTTGTTCAATTAGGAGCTAGCCAAGGCAAGGTGGTTCAGTCGTTTCGTCCATTAGATCCATCCACTAATAATCAGATTCGCTCAAGCTTACGGAGACCTGAGCCAAGCTAAAGACTACATCCTTAAAAAAATTTGAAGTTTAATGTCCCCAAGAAGGTTAAGATGTTTCTATGGTCCCTTGCCTTAACATTCAAGGGAAGCTCCTAAAGATATTCCCCAATAACTATGTCCTCTTTTGTCTAAAAAAACACCTGAACTTATTGATGCCTGGCTATCAGAAGCCCTCACAGGCTGGTAGGATAAAGCTTGGGTTCTTAGGAATTATCTTCGTAAGTTACTGTGTGGCTTATTTGGAAAGGGAGAAATGAGATTAAAGAAAGAAAGAAAAAAAAAAACATCTTTCTTTTTAAATAGTATAAGTTAGCATCTTCATGTAGAACTCCACGGAAAAAACTATTTATTCTTTTGTAATCATAGTCTTACAATCAACCTTGTCCGAAAGGCTCTTCTTCCTTTGCAGCTCATTCGGGCAAACATTCTCTCTTTCCCAGCCCTTTCTTCTGCACTTATTTTTATACAACAGTCTATCAACCAAAAAGAATTTTTCTTTGATTACCAACAATTATTATCCTTTCTTGTAATTACATTTTGGCAGCTCCTGTGTTTTGGTGGTGGCCTGTGTTTTTGTATCCTTCCTCTTCTTAATGAAAGCAGTTTACTGAGAGAGAAAGTTGTGAATTATATATCTTATTTCATTTCATTTTACATTTTTAGAATTAAAGATAACATCTCTACTTTTATTTTCTTATTTTTAAAAGATGTATGAAAATTGAATAAGAAAAATTTTAGTACTTAAATTTACGGTTGAAGTTAATCAAGGGATTTCGTAAAATATGGGAATATTATTAGAGAGAACGAAATAGTCTTCAATTTGCAACTTTTTACAAGTCTATAAATTTGTAGTAAATAAGGATTAGATACTTCGAGGAGAATAAACATCTATAAAAAAGTAAGGGGAAATTAGGTGGTAACCTTGTTTTTATCACGCCAGCCAAACCCAAATGGTCGACCAAGCAAACCTATTTTTCTTGTAGGGAAGTCCTGTGCTGAATCCTGGCTGCTTCGTAATGAAGAGTCCGATGGCAAAGATCTGAAAAATAAACCCTCATTTTAATTTAAAATTTAGATTGATTTACAGAAGAAAAATGAGTGCAAAAAATAAATAAAGATCACAGGCTCGCCCCAAAAATGTTAGTACGAGTTTACAAATGAACACCTTTTCTTCTGCCATGTTTTAGTTTTTTATCATACTACTAACCCAAAATTATTTACCACCAACTTTATAGAAAGCCAAGATGATGGATACTAATATAGTAATAGTAATAATAATTTTAGGACACTTGGTCATATGAACAGTCTATGAGAAGAAATTATGGGGAAAAAAAAGAAAACCAATAAATTCTGAGACAAACTTAATAGAGCTACTGTTTCCCATAACTTAATAAAACCAATAAATTCTTTTTAGTTATTATAGAGGAGACATGTAGTTGATTGTTTGATGAATTGTTACAAAACGATGGATGAAACCCAAGAGCCAAAAAATGGAGTTACAAAAAGAGACTAGCAATTAAATATTCCAATTTAAACAAACTAAAGGACTTTCAATTCATTTTCAGAAACACTGATAAGCTGGAACCAGGGCGGCTGAGAAAGGGGATTTTAAATAAAGTTGATTACACACCTGGGAGAAGAATGCACAGATCTGGGGGAAGGCTGTGCTCTGAGTTGGCCAGATTGGTACTGTAAGGTTGCCTCCAGCATTGATTCTGCCATAACTGCTCTCTTCTCCATTTCTGCAAGTGCGACAGTAGCCTCTTCGTATTTTTCCTACACACACAGTCGTAGCATAAGATCAGACAGAAGCAATTGATCCAATAGCTCATAACCAGAAGTCTTCACCTAAACCTAATGCTGAATTTTAAATTTAAAACAAATACTACTTTGCAGTAAACACTGTCATAATACAACTACGGGATGAAAAATTAGAATCCTCTAACCTAATTTATGCCTTTTATTTGTCAAGGCTAAGCCAAACCTGTAGTTCATAGCTTATAAATGGAGTTAAATCCTTCAGTGATTATTCCTTCTTTTGTATTTTTTTTTTTTTTTTTTTTT
>NW_019272017.1:1238270-1260645 GCF_002738345.1 Cucurbita maxima | reverse complement strand
TTTTTTTTTTTTTTTTTTTTTTTTTTTTCGTTGTTGTTGTTGTTGTTGTTGTTGTGAGGAAAATAATCTTCTCAATTGGTTAAAATTTCTCGAGACTTGTGCACTCAATATAGGTTTCACTAAACAACTAAACTGCCCTCATAATCAACATCCAAGAGAAGTCAACCATATGGCATATCCTTTAGATTGTACAGCAGAAAGCTGACCTTCGACTTCCCTTAAACTTCCCATGGGTGATAGATCCGTTGCCTTTTGGCCTAAGTGACTGACAGAATTCTTATAAACATTTAAGTGGAAAAGGTACCCTGTAAAGTTGGCAGATTAAAAGTGTTTATCTCAAACAAAACCTCTCCCCATTTATAAACTGCTCATCAAAATGAAAAAAGGATCAGAAAGTCTTTGGGAAGGTGTGATGCCAAAAGTAATATCAAGTGAATTGGGAAACAACTAAACCTACTAACCTATTAAATCTCAATATGCCAACAGCTTATTGGGACATGATAGGGTAAAGGGGTAAAAATTAGATCCTGAGAAGATTAATGGTCTATTTAGGACCATTCAGCAGTCTTTTCTAAAGGCGTATGCCCTTTTTAAACGAACTTTACTGGGAGGCTGAGACTGAGGAATAGATGACATTGACTCTCATTCATGTCGTTGAAATTTTCTCCCCTACAAACTGGATTTTGGAAAGTGCGCAATCTTTTTTCCTGCAAATACCTCTTTTTTTTTCTTTCATATCTGTTTTTCTAGTACCATAAATCCCTCCATACCAATATTTTTCTTATATCTGTGGGTGACCAGACCAGCTAGTGTGCCCCTCCACCTATTTTAGCACGAAAACCACTTGGCATACTACATTTCATTGCCCAACTATTTTCACACATGACAACTACATTTCATTGCATGACAGCCATTTGACATAATACATTTCGTTGCCAAAACCAATGATTGAATCCAAACTAATCCTCTCTGTGATAGTGTAAAATTATTGTTCCAGCATAGAGAATAGTCATCATCGTTCTCTAAATCACCAGAAGGACAACTTTTTGACAAGGTAGGTTTTAGGCTCGAAGAGCCTTTCCACGAGGTAGTTACTGCAAGTTCTTTGCATGAATAGCATTTAAAAGGTTCCTTGCAAGAAGAGCTAGTGGTTGAGGAGCACTTCGAAATGCATGAAGCATTTTTTGTTCTAACCCCGAATGAAGTTTTACACGAGGTAGTTGTTAGTTGGCGTCCATCTTGAGGAAAATAATTTTGCCCCTTCGCCTTCTTTGAGCTCTAAAGGGAAGAGGTCTCTTCTTGGTGTTCTCTTCCCAAGCCTTTTGTTGGTGTTCGTTTCAAGAAGTTTGTTTAATTGGATTGTGTTCTTTGTATTTGATTTACTTTGAATTTCTCTCCCTTGTGGAGCTCGTATTCTTTGAGCATTGGCCTATTTTCTTTTATTCAATGATTTTTTTTTTTTTTTTTCTGTTTCAAAATATATATACAAATATACATGGATTATGTATGTTCTGCCTGGTGCTCAAGAGGATTTTATCTTTTTCTTTTCCCTCTCAAAAATAACTTTATCACAAATCTCGGACATGCATGCAAGCCCGACATTGAAGGATTGAATATAGATAAAGTGATTAACAAGAGGTAACCTGAAGCATTTGAGCTGCATATCTTTGTGCGGTAGAGTCTTGTTCAGCAAATCTTCGTGCATCTTCAGTGAGTTTTTGCTCTTGTTCAACCCGCATCAAGACCTAAAACAAAGCACGGATCCTAATAAATGTAGAAAGATAATCAAAATTACAGAGAAAAGGATAATAATGAAACAAACCTGAAGCATTGCAGTTTCCTGTTCCTGTTTATCGGCAAGAGCCTGTTGCAGCTCAGCAACCTCTTGTTCCAATTGCTCAACCTGCGCATCAGTGCAGTTCCTCAAACAAATAGATCTTTAGAGATGTCTACAAGTAAATACCAATGTCCTGTTTGGGTATTTTCTCTGGACCATACTCAAATAACTCATTTAACTTATAAGCTTTTTTCAAATTATGTCCGCTCAAGGTGCATTGATTCATAAAATTCCTACACATGACTTGCAGGCTACTCATATATTTATTGATAAAAAACGGAAAAGGAACAAGAACTGAAAATTTCTAAGCAGTAAAATGGTTAAAGCGACCTCATCTAAGATGCTGTAATGAATCGTCCATAAATAATCCAGTTAATAGCTATATTCATCAAGGAAAGTCAACGCAAGGTTAATTCATAAATTCTCAATCAACAGCGTGAGATGCTTAACATGTTGGAAGCAAGGAAAGAACTTAAGTCTTCAGGTTTGTTAAATATATACCCTAGCACTCAACTGCCGACGATTATCCTCCTCAACCATCTCCATCAAAGCAGTCTCCAGTTCCTCCGCTCTGATAAAAATGCAGAAAGGTAATGAATAATTGTGAAAATAAGGAATATAATAGACTGAGTGCAAAGGTAATTAGTCTAACTGTCATCTACAGAACCACTAAAACTGTATTATGAACACCATTGTGACAAAACTATCATTCTACCTGTTTCCGGGACCTTTTTTCTTTTTTACTGATCGGAGTGCTTGATGTAAGGACATTAAAGGTTCTTCTCATGCAAATTCATTTTGAATTACTTGAAATATTTAACCTTATGAAGTGGCTTGCAAGTATTTTCTAGAAGAATACTTACGTTTTACTGAAAAAATAAGGAACACCTTTATCTTAAGGAAACCAAGAACACGTAAAAGTATTGTGAAAAAAAGACTTGAATACTTTATCATTTTAACCCTTTTTAGTGGACATTTTCTTTCCTTAAATTTCACTCCGCACACACTTCCACTCAATAATTTTACGTGGTTCTCTCGTTAGCTTTGAAATTCATAATTTTCTAGCATCCCAACTAATTTTTACGAAGCAAACTGAAAATACAGATTGTTTATAAGGTGGTGAGCTGAACATCTTGAAGGGGGCAATTCACTCACTTTGCTTCCCACCTAGGCATGCCCAAGTGTTTATACACTCTTTCACCAATCGCTCTCTGTACATACACTTCCTCTCATTAATCTCTCTCTACATGCACTTCTTCGTCACTCCATCTTCTATAAGCACCTTCTCTCTCTACATATTTCTTGCTAGTGATATACTAGTTAGCATTCCCGTGCAATGCATATTTCATGGACTTTTTATAAAGCTCTTTATTGTTCTAGTTGAATTAACTTAAAAAGAAGTTTATGATAAAGTCGTAAAGTAGTTTATTCAATGATGGTTTAGAATAACTAGGCATACATTAGATTTCATAATCGTCCATCAGAGAAAGATCATTTTCAATTATATTTTACGCCATTACTACCATAAAGCAGCACAGCAGCATTAAAAATTGTAATGGAGTCGTGAAGAAAGATGTGTGAGCGTTCATCAGCCATAAAAAGCTAAATTAAATAAAGAATATGTACCTTAAAATAGCAGATCGCTTCTCCTCCAACAATTTACACAATTCAACCTTTAACCACACTACCTGCATATTATTGGTAAAAGTTCAAGTAAAAGCTCGCAATGAAGGTTCTTTTATTAACTACATTTTGAAACAAAAAATATTAGCCAAATTTTATCTGTGGAGATAAAATCATTTCAAACTACTGATGAAAAACTCTATGCATGGAATTAACAAGAGCAAACAATCTTACGGCAAAATCCAGAACCTTTGAACAATCTCGTGAGTTGTGACTAACTAGCATGTCTTTTGGGACATGATTCCCCTATTTTAATAACAAGTTAAAAGCCATATTTTGAACTATATGACAGAAAAAGCACAGTATAGTGCTACAGTAACAATAACTAACTGAGGAGTCTAAAAGCTGATTACTTTAGCTCTTCCAGTTATTAAACAAAATTCACATATTCTATTTCATAAGCCTGTGGCCGCCGGAAATCTGGTGAAAATACTCAACTTAGAAAACCACCATGATGTTAGAGTGACAGAATCAGGTATTCGGTTATCATCAATATTATAATGACCCTAAACTAATTAAAAGTTAAATTATTAATTTAAATTATCATATTTCCATATCATAAATAATTAAAAACCGGTGCAGTTTGTGAACATAAATCACTAGGATTACCAGCTTAAAAACAATGTCAGGAAACATTAATTTTTTAAAACCAGGAGAGGCTGAAAATAAAAGGCAACGTATGAACAACCTGATCTTGAAGATTGGAAACAGCATCAATCTCATCTTCCCCAGCCAATGAAATAAGAATTTCATCGGCATTGGTGGACCCAGACTCTGAACGCGACAAATCACCATTTATTTGGGAACTGTTCTTTGTTTCTGTAATCGTTGATTTCGAATCATGTTTAAAAATATAAAGCTTAGAAGCTAAACCCTGAGAATCCTTCCAAGCACGAAGCCCCTTAGATCTTTCCTCAATAGCAGTGACTACAGCTGGTCTGTGTTTAGTTCTCAGCTCTCTTAATCTAGTTTCATTAACATTTTGGAAACCCATACAAGCAGTCAATACAAGTTGGCTGCTGTCAAATGTTGAGCCAGCAAGTGACTGCAGCAAAGTCACAGCATCTCCAGCGTCCTTTGTAGTAACCAAAGCAGGGCCTACAAGTAACTGAGTACCAAATGAAATTTCACGAAGCATAACAATCTATGATAGAGTACAAGCTGTTGTATGTACAAATAAACAAATGATAACTCTAAAGCAATTGCTTTCATCCAGTACCATATAGCTCCATAAGTGCAAGTGCTGTTCTGAAAAGCATGACACGGTTTCCTTCAAAAAGAAGAACATCCCAAACTCGAAGAACTGAAATCAGAAAAAAGGGAAAAGCTCAGATGACAGGCAACTTCATGGAACGCCCATATGATTAAATAATAACAATGTGAGCAGGTGTCAGCAAGATATTGCACCACCAGAAGAAAAAACAATTAAAAAGATACAGCACAAAATCTGACCACTTTCCCATGGCAGCATGTTCATAAATATGGATAGGAACCACGGCCCAGTAACCCATGCCACCTGCACTCCGAGGTAATCTAGATGATTGACTGCAGAAGAAAAGAATAAATAAATAAAACTAATTACTCAGAAAACCTTTAACATAAATGATACTTTGTTGCATTCAAAATCAATGAAAAAATAACATCGATATACAAACCCATTTTAGGAAATCTCTCACGCACCAACTCCTCAAATACAAGTTGATCTACCTAATAAAAAGAGGAAGCATCAAAAATTTCCGTTAGTATTCAACCAACTACGTATTGTAAAATTTGTAGAATAAATGTGAAGTCAAAAAAGATATTAGCATAGCTAATAACTTAAATAGATAACATACTTGAGATTCAATCATTTCCTCGGAGTAATACCCATCAAAATAGTCGTCGATAATTCCCATTAAGGTCCTAAAAGATTTATAGAAAATGCAAGCGGATAGCCAATCAGATTGACATGAAATTAAAATCTTTAAAAAACTCCATATGCAGCACCGTTTATGTATTCCTCTAGAAAAATATTACTATGTCCCCCAATGAAATTAGTCAGAAGTATGAAAGCTTACCAAAAAGCATTTTCTTCGGGCATGAGAAGCAATAATAAGCCAGCGCAGAAATTCATGGCCTGAAGACAGATAAAAATCTGAACCATCAAGATGTAGGCCAGAGAGAAAGAACATGAAATGAAACATCACGTGTTGGCAAAATTTCCCAAAACAAATTTGAGCTACTAGGGTCTCTCAAATTGTCGTCCCTATTTGTGTCTTTTAAATGAATATAGCATCAGTTCCTATAAGTCTTCTGTGAATTAGAATAGCCAAAGATTGTCTCGATGAGAATCATTACATTTGGAGCCTACCCTATAAAACTCTTAAATATCATGTTAATTTGTTAATTTTTCAGCACAAACAATGCAGCTATATAGGATATCAAATCTGAATATACAATAAAAATAAAAATATTGAGCATTACTTAGCAACGTCCAAAAGTTTCATGAGTTTTACTGCCCTATTGAAACTCATAAAAGTAAAAGATTGCATTTTAAATAATTACCTGGCAATAGCCAACAGAGGGATTATGACGAGCATACGCAGTCAGCAAACGCCTTAATGCATTTCTACCATCCACATCCAAAGCAGGATGACCGGGAAAAGTACGAGGCAAATCCTGCATTCAGAAGATGGGCTGGGTTTTTAAACGAACTAAATGAAGAAAAACTCAAACAAACAAAAAAAGGGACTGAGGACAATGCAAAAACCTTTTCAATTTGCCCTTTCCATTTCTCAGTTATACAAACAGAGTCAGCAGATGATCCGTTGCTGCTGCTGTCTGATTGAAGACTAGGATTTTCCACGTTGTTCCCAGAAATAGTTTCCGAGGCTAGGAGATCTGTGTAATAATTTTCAACTCTCCTTGCTCTAACACCCACAAAAGCCTGCCAAAGCTGAAATTGCACATACAAAAAGGAAACGAGAATTTTAGTAGACTGAAGAACCCATTGATACTTAATAAAGTAAGATCAAGAGATAATTCCCACCTCGCCCCGAATAGCCATTGGCACCCCACCTCTCACAAGGACCTCAAGCTCCTCTATCCATGGAAATGAAGATTCGACAGGCAACAAAAAAGCCGGAATACCCACCACATGGCTATTGACACTGTCACTTGAAGGAGCCTCCTGTGCTGGATCAGACTTTTCCACATCATAAAACTCATCCTCAGAGTCTTCCTCAGACACTCCACGTGGTGATTTAGACTCTTCTATAGCAGAAAACAGCTTTCTGGTTCCAGTGTCATGATTATTATTTGATAAATCTTTCTTTTTCTTTACACGAACACTCATCATGTCTTCAATTGCTCGAAGTGATGGTCTAATTTCAGTCCATATTTGGATCTTGTGAGATTTTGTCCCCTTTGCTGACAGTACGTCTTCATTTTTCAAGCCATTTGCATTCTGAGCGATATTGCTACTGTCAAAATCAGAATCATGGCTGTTTGGATCTTCTCCTTTTGTGCCCTCCTCTATACTAGAATCTAATTCCTCCTTGACAACTTCTACATGCGATGCCTTTTTATCATTTTCCACTGATAAATCATTAACAAGTGACTGAGCAGACTCTGATTGACGATCCAGGAAAGACTTCCATCTTTCTGATCTTTCTTCCTCTTCCTCCTAAGTTCACATGCACATTGAATTAGCCAGACACTATATGCATTTTTTTGGGATGCAAATTTAAAATGTAAACAGAAAAAATCCTTAAGTTGAAAAGTTATACGTTTCGGAAAGAACAGTTGTAAATGGAATAAAACCTTATAGATATTGGCATATTCACGGTATCTTTGTACATGCTGAGGTCTCACAGCAAACCCGTATGTGTCCCTGAATCAATATCAGTCAATTTTTTTCAATGCACGAAAACACAGTGCTCCATAAAAGAAAGACAAAACAAGCAATTTCAACATTTCAAAACTAAGCCTGGCGTAAGATAGAAGCTGATATCGCAAAAGTGAACTTCAAAGACTAACCCAGTTTAAGTTACCTGTCCTCATCTTCCAACAACTGGGAATTTAAACTAGACAATAACATATTCTGAATGCTGAATTCCACTTTCCATAGCGTTCGACATTAATAAATCACACTTTTCACATTCTCATTACACGCTTATGCAGATTGAATCCCGAAACGGACAATAATTACCAAAGCAATCCACTGTTCGAACATGATTACTCATAAAAACAAGAAGCGCGTATTTCCCCACGACTCCAAAAACACATCAAATTTCACAAACTAAAACTAATGCTCGTCAAATCAAACCAGAAAGCCAGCTAAACCAAAACGATACGATCGGAAAACACACCGGTACAACAAGCTAACAAAAAAAAAAACGCGTTTAATACTGTTGCGCAAATTGAAATCCGTTAGGTCAGTTAGAGACGATGTATAAAAAAACCCTACGCAGCGAAGAGAAAAAAAAAAAGATAGCTGGACACATTGATTCCCATTGTTTCGGCACACGTGGAGCTACATGAATCGATGCAAGATTCAACCGAATGAATGAAGACATTACCTCTTGTGATCGAAGGCGACAACATGGTTTGCAGCTTGGCTGGCAGCCTTCATTGGTGAAGATTCAACCAGGCAGAGAGGTTCCCGCCGAATTGAAGGTGAAGATCTCGGATCGTCCTGGATTTTCTGCAACTAAATTCAGGAAGAGAGGGAGAAAGAATCGGTGTACTTGAAGGAACTGTGAGAGAGAGATAGAGCGATGCACATGGAAATGCCCGAGATTGGCGTCACGTCATTAGGGAAGGTGGTTCAGGTAGCTTAGCACAGAGTCCAAGATAGTGAACCATGAAGACCGAAATGAAGCCATAGGCAAACCAAGGAGAATTTATACTGCTGCTTGTTTTTTTAGGTGAATTGGCTTTCGTGTCCTTTTTGGTAATTTAACACTATCCGGTGGAAAAAGTGTAGGCTGGGCTTTTCTTGGATTTGGACACGTCAGCTCGTGAACATTCGGACTCGGGTCCGTCTTCGCCTTGGATCGCTGGATCGCACCGCCGACAATTCTGAATTTCTTTATGTAATTTTATATTTTATTTATTACTTAAATTACAAATATTATCCCATTCTTCAACGAGGTAAAAAGTGGCGGGGACATCCATGTATTAAATTTATATTAATATCTTAAACCTTGTATATAATTCAACCTATTGATTCTGTAATAGTCCAAGTCAATGAAATTGACCACAATACGTTTCGGACTAAAGTAGATGATATTTGTTAGTGGTGAACTTAAAATGTTACAAATGATAGCTGAATTAGACATGAGGCAGTGCCAGTGAGGACGTTTGGTCCCCAAGAGAGGGGTGGATTGAAAATCAACATAGTTTAGAGAGGGTTTGGTCCCCAAGAGGTGGATTGTAAATCTAACATGGTTTAGAGAGGGGAATGAAACATTGTTTATAAGGGTGTAGAAACATCTTGTTCAAATATAATATTTGAAGAATATATTATTTATAGAATATATCTTAATATTTTTTATAATATATTTTATTTTATTTTTAATATTTAATTAGTTTATATTTTTCTTATTTGTGGGTATTAGTTGTTAGTTTGTATCACATTTAAAGCTTATGAATATCAACAAAAAAAAAAAAAAATACACATTCAATTTCTATTCTATTTTTATTTTTTATTCTTAACACATTTTCCTTCGTTTTTAAATTATGAGACTAACGATGATACATAACATGTCAAAATAAATAGTATCTGTTAGCGGTGAACTTAGGTTGTTACATAATTATTTATGCTGCCCTTGGATGCATTCAAACTCGATGATCAATTACAACCCTCAAAAGCTATGACTAAACGGCTGACTTGAAATTTTTAGATGATTGAAAACCTTTCCGGATGGTCAACTTCAATTCACAAATTTCAATCAATTGAAATTAATTTCGTGACCGTTCTTTAGTTATTATCCAATAGCGGAAATTAAAGTGACTTTTTAGATAATAGAGTTTTTTTTTTTTTCTTCTTTTTGTCAAATACTTGAATTGACATTTAACTTTAAAAATTACACTAACATAAACATGGCTTAATAGTTAATGAATTACTAACCTTAAAGTCAAACATTTGACTGCCCGCCCCAAAAATTAATGGTTTTTATAATTTATTTCTTACCATATTCTTTGAAAAATAAAAGTGGGAAGTCATTGCCACGCATAATATTTTATTAATATTTGTTTTAACAAATAAATTAAATTTATTTACATGTCTCTTCAATTAATTAGACACATTATTCAAATCGAGATAATTAAATTTACAATTTAAACCCTATATTTCAAATAAATAATTTCAATGTAATATATTACTAATTTATGCCATGGATACAAAGTTCAATTTCGTTCATTTTTTTATTAATGATACATATACATATATATATATATATATATTTGTTACAAAAATGAAGCGGAAAAAGGATTAATGCATTGAAGCCTGGTTGGATGAAATCCTTAATTTTCTACTCGATGTCTATAAGAGCTTTGAAGTTGAGTAGTGGCTTGGTCATAGGAACCCACTAAAACAGTAGGGAAAGCGAGTAATTGTGGAGCAATTGTCATTGCATATGGACCCAAACCTTGGTGATCTATCCACAATAGAACCTTGGATGAAACGAAGTGAATGTCCCAATAATCTGATGTTGAAGAATAACGGATGAATTGTAGTTAGAGATGAAAAGCCACTTCAACCCAAAAGCCAGCTAGTGTTTAACAAGTTGATATCTTTGCTAGAATGTAATAGAATCTTATAAATATATAAATATATATATTTTTTTTTATTGATACCACCGATATAAGGAAATTAGATTTAGGTTAAATGAATGAGTAGTAGTATGGAATTTATAGTGATTATGAATTTTGAGAGAGAAAAATGGTAATTGATTTGATATGAAAAGAGAAAGGAATGGATGTGGCGCAAAATTAGGAGGAGAGAGGGAAGGAAGAGGAATGTTGAAACAGAAATGAGTCAAATTGATGTAGAAAGGGAAATGAAATTGGAATCCCAATCAATCCAGGCACTTCCACCCAAAATCCAGCTAAAACCAAGAAAGCCCCATTCCATCTCCACCACCAATCCAATCTCATCATCATGTTAAGCCTCAAGCAGACATCGATAATGGCCGCCACTCTCCATGTCCACAATCCTTTCTTCTTCTATTCCGCCAATTCTCCCCGCAGAACCCTCCACGTTTGGCTACGATCCGTTTCCGCCACCGCCAACGCCAACGCCACCGCCACCCGCCGCTATTCCCTTGGACTCCCCCAACCGCTGCCGCCGGTTCCGTCGGGAGGCGGTGATAGAGATTCAGTGATTTATGGAGGTGGAATTGGATGGACTTTAGCACCTAACAATCGCCTAGTGTACGAAAAGGGCCCTCCTAAAATTTTAGGGTTCCGTAGCGGTTATAATAAATGTTTTTCGATTGGGTCTAAAAGGTGTAGTTCCATTTCGTCAGAAAAAAGAGGAGGGGTTTTTGGGTTAGGATCAGGCTCTGCTTCTGATTCTGCTTCTCCTCCATCTGCCGGCTCTGAATTTGTAGCTGATATGGGTTCAGAGAGCAAGGATCATAACAATGGCTGGTACCAAGACGACTTGGATAGCCAGAGCCAATCGCCATTAATGCACCAACATGAGCCACAACGTTCCAAATTGCTGACATTGCCCACCATTCTGACGCTTGCCCGAGTGGCCGCTGTCCCGATATTTGTTTGTAGTATGTTCCAAATTCCTGCTTCTTTGTTTATTGCAATCATGTTTGTTCTGATCGTCTGATTGAAGTGAATTGATGCGTGATTAATGGTAGATCTCTAAATCTTGTGTTGCTTGTTGTGATGTAAATTTGACCTGACATCGGCTCCGATTGATAATCCCATTGGTTTTTTTTTTTTTTTTTTTTATATAAATTTTTTTATTGGAAATCGATTTGATCAATTTCTGTATGTGGCTTGTGTTAACGATTGTCATGATTTCTTGGAAGGCAAGTTTTTGTTTTATTTTGTGCGAAAATGAGATTGAATACGGGTTAGTTTCACTCTGTTCAACGATTGTAGCTAATATTTGCTTTAGTTCTTGTTCCCATTGGGTTAACAGCTGTTCTGCGACTGCTTATAGTTCTTGCAACCGACAGTTCTATAGCTTGTTATTATACAAAATATTCCTTTGTTGTTACTTTGTTCTGTTGTTTAAGCCTGAAAGTATCATACCAGCTGATTATTATAGTGGATTTGAAGCATTTATGGCGACAATATTTGATCAAAATTAGACTGTTGTCAGCTGCCTATCATGAACGCTTGAATTTGTTCCTTAGTTTTCTGAAACTACTGTCTACTTTTGATACTAATGCATTTGGGTGTGAAAAACAGTCATTTTAATGTACTTGGTTTTGATAATTATAAAACACGCACACATACACTTTTATGTTATTAGCCTTCTGCGTCGATTATTTGTTTGTTCATTTCAAACCACTTTCCTCTAGTTTGTAGACATTGAAGTAAAAGTTAATTTTAGTGTACTTGAATTTAATCATGATGATATGTGTTTCTGTTATTAGCCTTCTATGTCGATAATTGGTGGGGAACGACTGCGACAACTAGTATATTCATTGCTGCAGCAGTTACAGACTGGCTCGATGGTTATATTGCTCGGAAGGTTTGTTATACACATGCCTGAAGTCCATATCTTGTATGGTGGAAAAAAACCTGTGTTGGCTATTCTTTTTTTTTATAGCTGCCTGAGTTAGTCTGGTCCTGATCTTAATTGCATTTATCAGATGAGGTTAGGTTCTGCTTTTGGTGCATTTCTTGATCCAGTAGCTGATAAGGTTGGCCCTTCTTCTTTTTTTAGGTTCTCACTCATAAGCTTGATCCATTTGAAAGAAATTGAATCAATTTTGTTATGTTCAGATATGGTTAAGAAATTATTAGCTAACTAACATTCCTTTACAACAGCTTATGGTTGCTGCCACACTGATTTTACTATGTACACAACCTTTGGAGGTTTCTGTGTTTGGTCATGTTCCTTGGCTTCTGACCCTACCGTCAATTGCAATTATTGGCCGGGAGGTAATAAATTTTCTAGCCTATTTGGTATTTTGTTTAATTACCAGGATATCTGCCCCACACCTTGCATTATAATTATGATGATCCAAGCACACTCATGTCCGAGGTTTTTTTTTTTTAATGTTTTTTTCAGGGGTGGGGTGGAGTGGGGCTATGAGTGTTGGTATGCTCTCTTTGGTAGCTACTTATTCTCTTGTTTGGAGGATATCAGCCATTTTGAGCAATATTAAGGAAAAGTTAGATTTGTCTTTCCCTACTACTTTCTACAACGTCTTCAATTAATACTTTTAGAGTATATATCTTTTGTGAGATCCCACATTGGTTGGGGAGGAGAACGTAACATTCTTTATAAAGGTGTAGAAACCTCTCTCTAGCAATTGCATTTTAAAAACCTTGAGGGGAAGCCCGAAACAGAAACACAAAGAGGACAATATCTGCTAACGGTGGACTTGGGTCTTTACAAATGGTATTAGAGCTAGACACCAGGCAATGTGCCAACAAAGAGGTTGAGCCCCCTAAGGGGGTGGACACGAGGCGGTGTGCTAGCAAGGACGCTGGGCCCTGAAGGGAGGTGGATTGTGAGATCCCACATTGGTTGGGGTGTGGAGACCTCTCCCTAGTAGATGCGTTTTAAAAACCTTGAGGGGAAGCCCGAAAGGGAAAGCCTAAAGAGGACAATATCTGCTAGCGGTGGACTTGGGCTGTTACATTTTTGGTAAACCTTCGATTTGAGAATGCCTTCTTTAGTTATCAGTGTGCCCCTTATGTACATCTGATAGGGCGCACGTTTTTATTTTGTGCCTGCTTCTCTTTTTCCTTTCCTTTTTTTCCCCTCCCTATTTCTTTGATCTTGCTTTTGCTTTTGTATATTTGATTCATCTATGAATTCGTAACTGATATCTTACGACCGTTTGCAATTTATATGTAGATAACCATGTCTGCAGTTAGAGAATGGGCTGCTTCCCAGAATAGCAAGCTTTTAGAGGTTTGTTTTTCTATATATGCCAAAAACCAATTCAGTTTGTTAGAATTGATGAAGTTTTTATCTGAGTTTTATAACTTGAGAAACAGGCTGTGGCCGTAAATAACTTGGGGAAGTGGAAAACAGCAACACAGATGATTGCACTAACCACCCTTCTGGCTAGCCGAGACAGCAGGTTTGTTTTTTCTCTTTTTTTCTTCATCGATCATCTTTCGAGGCTTTAACAACCCAAGAAACATCCATTCCAACTATACTTGAACGTGTTCTGTTCTAAAGGTGTTCTTAGTCTTGAATTTTTCTCGAATGAATAGTACCAAAAACAATGAACCTCTTCTATATCTGCAAAGCTAATTGGTTCATTTTTCCTTTTTATTAGTCTTGGAGGATCTGGAATTTTAGTAGCAACTGGTGTGGTCTTATTGTACATATCAGCTTGGCTTGCCGTGTGGTCACTATTTATTTATTCCCGCAAGATCTCGAAAGTTTTGTTTCGCTAGCACAACCCGACCCAACCTTTCGATTCTCTTTGTTTTTGTTTGACCACACATGCAAGAGCTAGGTCATCCTATGGCCAACATTGACTGATTGCTTGATCTGTTGGTGGGTGATGCCCATTAGAGACTGTTGAAGCCAGTTTCTCAAGTGACATGCAGCCTGTGGATGATTTATAAGAAGACAGCAGCCATAGTTACAGACCTGCTGAAGCTGAAACTGGAAGTTTGGACTGAGGTCTGATGTAACTATAAATTTACTGACTATTTAAAAAAGAAATTATATAAAGTGGCACTTTATCTCATGCTCGTTGATATTTAAAATCAATCCCTCGAGTATTCTTGTCGATGCTGCGATAAACCTGACGTTTTCCAGGTGTGCTGAGATTTCAAGATTTGTAGATATTTTTGTTCTTTGAAATTTTTAGATGAAATTCACTGAAATTACATTGATGTAGTAGAACAGGTTGAATCGATATTTAATTTCTTTTTTTATTTGTTTGGAAGATTTGTTAATTACTTTTAAAAAGTTAGTCATGCTGCAACATAAAAATGCTGCTAATAGGGTCTGATGGTTTGATTTACATTTGTTTTCAGATCGAAAATCTTAACAAGTTAGTCATGATGTAGTAGGGGTTTGATGGTCTGATTCACTTTTGTTTTCACCAAAACTGAAGACCGAAAATCAAAAATCCATAAAAACAAATTCAAACGAAACAAGTTAGTCATGATGTAATGATGGTTTGATTCACTTTTGTTTTCACCAAAATTGAAGACCGAAAATTGAATGAATTCATAAAAACAAGTTAAAACGAAACACGTTAGTCATGATGTAGAAGGGGTATGATGATTTGATTCACTTTTGTTTTCACCAAAATTGAAGACCGAAAATCGAACGAACTCATAAAAATAAGTTAAAACGAAACACGTTAGTCATGATGTAGTAGAGGTTTGATGGTTTGATTGAAAATCGAACGAACTCATAAAAACAAGTTAAAAACGAAACACGTTAGTCTACATCGAATGGATTCTCAATTGTTTTGGTTTGATTTTTCAATGATCCATCTTAAAAAAAGGAACAAAGTACAATGATCTCATATACTCCATTGTGAAGTAATACACGAGAAGCTTATTACAAGAAGCAACTACGCATGTGCTGCACAGTACAGTCTGCAGTAACCATGGCCATTGGGGAGGCTGCAGCTGCGGCTTTCACAAAGGGCCCTGCAAGCTGAAAAAGAAAAAAGAAAAGAGAGACATAATGGCAGACAATTCATGAAGAAAAAAACATCTAAACTTCTTTCATTTTCATAATTCAAATTTTCATTCATTTCTGTGACGCATTAGCTTTAGGAAAATTTCATCCATTCTCGAGATAACTGATGTCTAAACAGTGAGATATTTCTCCAATCATGACTTCCATGATCGAACAAAATTTCCATGTCAGACATTACTTTGGCTGTTTGAAGACCAAAAAATGAGTGAAACATGCCTTGTAACATCAAAAGTTAAAGATTAGAGCGACCCCTGTGCATATAATCGAAAGCATTCATGGGATTTATGTCTTGGAATCAAAGAGACAATTCCTTATAAGGGTGTGAAAATCGATCTCTAGTAGACGCATTTTAAACCCTTGAAGGAAAGCCCTCGAAGGAAATGCCGAAAGAGACAATATCTGCTAGCAGTGAGCTTAGACTGTTACCGTATGGATTTAGTATTAGTCAGGTGATCAATTCTAATAACTAATCTCGGTGTCGGTGTTGAACAGAAACTGATCCGACCCAACTCACTTACGTCAGTACTAAAGTGCCACGGTCTTTGCTTTCTTTCAGTTACCATTCATTTTATCAGAACTGATGAGATCAGTACATCAAAGTCATGATTTATTCCCACTCCATAGCTCTTGATTTTATCACTCATAGTCTTATGGTTGATGAAGACATTTTGGTATTTTCCACCATTTCTTTAAAATTTCCATCAACATCTATACCAACAGCCCATAAGCTACCATGCAAAGTGAAAGTCCCTACTAACCAAACTAAACTGGCCTAGAAAAAACGAACCATCATCATATTTTGAAAGAGCTGATTCAATATATTCAGATTATGATGCTTTAGTACTAATGGAAATGTAACTCGAGCTTATGAGCATAAAAAGGAATTCTTTCCTGGATACTTACATCGCGAAACAATGAAGGCCCTTCAAAGTTGCTGCCAGTATATTTAATCAATTCAGGACTCTCTCCTTTGACTTCATTATTATGTTCAAGAGCTGCTACCAGTGCTAATACTCAGAAGTCAAAAACATCAAAGAGGAAATGGACAGTAGCTTAATTGTATATAGCAATGGCTATCTCAGACAGCGAGTGCAGAGATCAGTTCAATGAAGTCTGGATGCAAGAATACATATAAAATAATGAAGATTTCGAAGATTTCTCTCAAATCTCCCCTTAACTATATGAACATAGAAGTTCTCCACTGAGAAAATTTGTTAGCTCCATCCCTACCACCATCAAAGTGACTTAGCTAGGCATCAAAATACAAATCAAAGTAACCTTGCAAAACTTATCTGCAATGTCTTCTATAATCCATGAATTGAACTCAAAATTTTACTTCCAACAATTTCATAACAGGGTCAGAGTCCTCTATTTCATTAAATTTGTTATATCTTCCAACATTCAATTCGATAGCACGAGAAACTAAAATAACATAAACTTTAAAATCGTTTTCTTCTTCTGGCAGAACGAACAGAGAATTTCATTATAACACGCCCCTTACTTATCTCTCTTCTATTCCTCCATCTTCTCATCCAGAAAAAAAAAAGGGAGAAGATTAACATACTCAGCAGTCATATTCACAGCAATTACAGGTCTGGCTCGTCTTCCAGATGCTTAAGAGGAGAAAGAATGGGGCTCCAGAATGTTAATCTCGAGGGGATGCAAGATAGTGAGATATCGGAGGAAGACGAGAGCTGTGAGAAGCAGGCGATGCTACCAAGTGTGAAAGTCGCCATGATTGATCAAGTCAAGACTCTCTCCATGATTTTTATGTTTGGAATAGATTCCTTTCGTTGAAAGGTTATATACCTCTACCTTTTGAAGGCATTTCTTTAGACAAAGACTCTGTTTTTTCCTCTTTTCGGATGGTAAATATTTCTTAGAACACATCGATGCAAGTTCATCCCCTCTAAATTAGATAGATTCATATCTGAAAGAAGTTGACAATAAGTTATATCAAAATTGACTATTTGTCCTTATGTTAGAGGTGTTTCAGAAATGTATGCGATCGAGTAAATAGCTCGACGAACGAATTAGAAAATGGAAAGATTTGTACAAGTTATACCTTTCGTCACCACTTTGTGTAAAATCGTTAGGTATGAATATGTTAGATACCTGGATCGATTGGTGACTCCTAGTCAATATTCTCTCTATATATGTACAATTGACACATGTCAATAAGGAGACCTCATAGGTAATAAGAGTGCTATACATTAAAAAAGAAAACACAAAAGGAAAGGAAAAAGAAAGGGTAAATGGGGAAGGGAAAAGAAAAGGGCTATGTTTCCAAATCTCTCCTCTTTTGAACACAAACAATCATTCATTTTGCAATACAAATGAAGAAACTAAGATCTAGCAGCGAGGATGGATACCAGAACCCCCTCTGATTGAAAGCATAGGTCCATGGCTCGGACTGCGACTAATCAGATGCGAATCCAGGAACAAAACTATAACAGTTATGTCGTCATGAAAATGTCGTCTTACCCCGCGGTCGATCTTCTTCAGGTCTGTGTACCTCATTTCTCTTTTTCTTGCAGCTTCATGAAGAGCAGCTTTAACGAGCTTCCTTGCAATCCCCTGAACATACACAACACTAAGTCATGGATGAAACCCAAATGATCTGAAAAAAAAATGATGAACAAAGAAGGAATAATTGCCAGACAGATTACAACAACAAGCTCAAAACAAGAGGAGGAGCCATTACAGTGAGTATCACACCAAACAATGAACATTGCTATTGGTTATATCCAAGTTTTTGATAAACATCTATTTCTAGTAACAGGTATTAAGCAGGCAGCCCAGAAGTCTATTTCAATTTTCACATAAGAAGGTAGTACTCTAAGCAAACAGAAGAGCAAAAGAGACAAAAAGAACTTAAGCAGAAATCGACCGTACGTTACGTGGACAACTATGGACGAGGTCGACAGCTTCCTGATTGCTTATATACTCCCAAAGACCATCTGAAGCAAATATAAGAAACTGATCCTCTGGGTACAGTTTCTGCACTACGATAGCAGGCTCGGCTTGAAGTATTGGCTTGTGAAAGGGTTCTGGTAATCTGAACTTCGGCAAAAGAGGCTCTCGGTTGAACTCGGTTTTCTTCAGATAAGCATCACCAAGGGATCTTGAGACCTACATATGAGCAGAGTGATAGTTTCTAGTTCATAACTAGTTGTTCAATGTAGAGAACTTTTAAAGCTTTCATAGAGTTCAGAGCATACCAAATCAAACATGTTCTATCCAAAAAAACATGTTCTATCAGGAAATATCAAAGAAGACAAAGGGGGTTGAAGAACAAACCTGTATAACACCCTTCACACGCCACACCTTGTGCTTTAAGACCACAATGTGCGGATCATTGGGGTGCAACAAGTGCAACTCCTCTCTCACAGATTCAATACTTGCATTGTGCTCAGATGACAATTGGACAGCTTTAACCTCTTTATGAGTTTTTTCAGTTCTTCCCAACACCACTCTAGAATCTCCAGCATTTGCAATATACAGTAATCCACAACATATTATGCCTACCAAACAGCATGAACCGACCGAAGCAATTTGCGGCTTAATAAGCCATTGATTCTTTACAAGAGACAAGAACTCTTCCTCTGTCTCCACGAACGCTTTGTTAATAATTTCAGCCGATACTCCCTGATTATCTGGA
This sequence comes from Cucurbita maxima, assembly GCF_002738345.1. Lineage (NCBI taxonomy): Eukaryota > Viridiplantae > Streptophyta > Magnoliopsida > Cucurbitales > Cucurbitaceae > Cucurbita > Cucurbita maxima. Next base: position 1,241,601 of record NW_019272017.1, on the reverse strand, counting down.
ATAAATTCTGCACCATGAAAAGCTGTCAAGTGTAAACATTCCCATTAGCCATATAATACAAATTGGTAAGAGACCATAATAAGCACTCACAAGTCACAACATGGCTCCACGAAGACCAATATACCTCTTTCCTTCCATCATTTGCTATGGGCTTCAAATTAGACTAGTTTCATTTACGATCTTGAATTTTATGAACAACAAAAAACTTCCCAACCATAACAACCTCTACACGTACCCATTAAGAGGAGGATATCAAATTCTTTTGCAGTCTAAATAATGAACTTCAATAATTTTCACATAAAAAACTAAAATTCCATAGGATGCACCACTCGAGCACGGTAAACACCACCTTCGACCGGGACAATCAAATCCTTGTCTAGTCCATCTTATAGGACAATGTTCAGTAATATTAATGTCTAAAGAATGTGTACCATTTACCTTGACTAGAAAAAGAAATAAAAATTATAGTTAGGGTGAATTTCGGATAATTTTTGGAAGGTAAATGTGAGAACTCACATTGGTTGGAGAGGGGAACCAAGCATTCTTATAAGGGTGTGGAAACCTCTCCATAGCTGGGGGTTTAAAAACTTTGAGGAGAAGCCCTAGTACAATATCTAGGGCGGTGGGCTTGGGCGGTTACAAATGGCATCAGAGCTAGACAGTGCGAGACACTGGTCGGAGTAGAACTATACTCTCTCCATAGTAGACCGTTTTAAAACCCAGAAGACAATATCGGTGAATTTGGGGCTGTTATAGTAAAAAATCCACTTAGGCCATTAAAAACACTAATCAAAATTCTCATAATGTTGGTTATGGTTAGCCAAGCCAAGGGGATTATGAAAGTTCAATCAAGTCCTTTTAGAGTAAACACCCAATTAGCGCTTCTACTTTGAATGCATCAACACATTTTTCAAAAGTCAACACAAACTCGCCATTAGACTACATACTTAAATTTCGGTCTGAGGAGGAAAATCAACACACACACACACAAGGCAAAAGCTACCTTGAAGAGGAATAAGTGGAAGAGGTATTTAGCATAAGTAGATTAAAACTTACTCTTCATATTATTGAACAGACGATCATTTATGAATTCTGCAGCTTCAGGACCTCCATGGCCATCATAGATTCCAACAAACGTTCCGACAGGACCCGATTCAAATGAGCTCAGTGGCCCTGACTCAAGCTGGCTGCGGTCTTCCAACAATTTATTTGCCTGAATAACTGCCATTGAGAATTCTCCATTAATATGGCGGCCAGAATCCTTGTACCACAACAGCCCGTCAACCCGACCACTTGCATCCCCACCTCTACTAGAATTTCCGCCTTCAACTGAAGGTTTCCAGCAGGGTGATACAATCTTCATCAAAGTTTCAGATACCATCCCTTACATATTCTCACCCAAATGATCCAGCATGAAAAACCATTCTTCAAAACCGACCGGAAGGATAGTATTAAAACCAAAAGTTCCCTTTATTTCGTTCACAAATGTACGAAATAATGAGTTTCAGATGTCAGAAAACCATTGATCAAAGCAGACACCATCAGTATTTCAACAATATAACATTGAGTTTCTTGATGTCTACACGTAGCAACTGCAAATTCAAGAATCACATTGAATGAAAGTTCAAAATTGATACATATGAACATATAGAACAGTTTCAAAGTGTAAATCAACCAAAAGAACAAAAATTGAACCTAGGAACACTAGAGAATACAAAGAAACCAAAAAACAAGTAAAAGAAGTTGCATTACAAACCTTGAGATAGCCGAGAGAGTTTGCAGACACTTTTCTGCAAAACTGTCCAAATTATAGACTGAGAAACGCATTATAAGATGAAAATGAACAAAGGGAATCAAGTAAAAAGAATTTGGGGTGTTCTGACAGAAGAAAAAAACCTGTCAGAACGTTGAAACGAGCAGATCTGGAAAGAGGGAAATTCCTGAAGTTTAATTGGCCCTCCTCCTCCTCGGGATTTCTTCCTTTTCTTTTCCTTCTTTTTTGAATTTTTTAAATTTTTTTCTTTTTTTTTATTGATTTTTTTTTTCCTTTTTCTGTTTCTTTGAGCCAAAGAAACAGATGGATCAATCTCCAACAACAGAATCCCTTGGTTTGGGAACAATTTAATAAACAAAATAAAAAAAAACCCTCGTTTTCTAAGGGTTCTTATCAATTTATTAAATTAAATTTGGCACTTTTCAGTTTTGGTTTTCTAACTTATTGCCTGGATTCTTGATTTTAACCTTTAACGAACCCGCCATTTCAGGCAACTATTGCTCACCTTCTTTTCTAATTGGCAGAACATACAAAAAAATAGCAAAAACCCCAAAATATATGAATCCAAGTAATCATTCAAACAAAAAAGTAGAGACAAAAAGTTCCACCATATCACTTTCTCGGAAAACTGAGTAAATTTTCCGGGAAAATTGGGAGAGATAAGTTGAAAAGCCGAGGATTAAGAAATGATAAACCCTACGATGTCGAAAGTAAGCCAAACCCAACCTGAATCACGTCCCTTCTCTTCGCTGGTAAAATGAGCCCTCTATTCTTCCAGAAGCGCACTGATTCCTGATTCGACACCAGCATTTGGGTTTCGAATATTCTGAATTTCCATTCCGCATATTTTCTTCCATCTTCAGTGGCTTAATTTTTGATGCGCTGCTCCAACGGACTGCTAGAGGTCGTCGATTTTGAGAGATTCCGCGGGAACGGCAATTCGATGGTTAAACTATAAGTTTAATTTCATTGGTCTATTTCGATCCAAGCACTTGTCTGTTTCTACTGTGTGTTTTTTTTTTTTTTTTTCTGAAAATAAAACATATTTTTATTAAAAATTCATTAAAAAGTTTAGCCAATAACCAATAGAATATATTAATACTGAAAATTTTACCTATTACTGTTACCATAGTACCTGAACATAACTGTAAACGTTTTCTTTTTTATTTATTATTTAATTTTTGTATTTATTATTTACTTCTTTTTTATTAAAACAAAAGCATTGGTTATAACAATATTTGATATTTGAATTTTGTGATATTCATTAATTAAATATATATATATATATATATATTATATTATGGTTTGATTAAAACTGAAACCCTATTTAAATTATTTGTATCACCCATCTAACTAGCTTTAATTTTAGATTGGTCCAACAAAATTTCTCGAACCCCACTTACCTACCCAAAAAAAAAATGTTAATTCAAACTATTGATTTAATGTTAAATCAGTTTGGTTTGATATGGATTAAAAAATCCAATTTTAGGTCCAATGTTTTTTAAAATTGAGTATTGCAAAAAAAAAAAAAAAAAAAAAAAAAAAAAAAAAAAAAAA
>NW_019272017.1:1211495-1238182 GCF_002738345.1 Cucurbita maxima | reverse complement strand
AAAAAAAAAAAAAAAAAAAAAAAAAAAAAAAAAAAAAAAATTAATTGTTGATTCAAACTATTGATTTAATGTTAAATCAGTTTGGTTTGATATAGATTAAAAAAAATCCAATTTTAGGTCAAATGTTTTTTAAAATTGAGTATGGTATATGGTTTTGGCCAAAAACCAATCTAAATCAAACCACTTTGGTTTTAATATATAGTTCAAGTCATTAATTATGCCATTTATAATCCATGAAAATTATACTCTATAGCACTAATATTGCTAATGTTATAATCCAACGAGTTATCAAACTAAAATGATTTTTGACACTTAATAAAGTACCAGGTCGAATGAATAAGTGAGTTTTGAAAGTTTACTTTAAAAAAGAAACACCTAATAAAGTACGAGGTCGAATAGCTCCTAACACAAATTACCTTTCACTCGTGAAGGGAGCCAAAATCGTTAACTTGATACGGCGACAAAAACTATATTTCCCCCTATTTACCTTGCAAATCAGAGTATATGAACTAAGTAGATACATCAACAAAACATGGTCAAGTTCAAACTTCAGAATCTTCCACTTCGTCGAAGATCCCAAAAGATGATTTTGAAGAAAAATAGAGAAACAATCAAAAGGCTGATATGTAAAATAATCAAAACCAGACATAAAAGTATAAAAAGTACGACTATGAAATATGAACTGGGAAATTTACCCGCAAGCCTCGGTTAAATCCTCCAGCTATTATTTTTTACTGCACTCGAGATTCCCATGAAGATTTGGGAGAAGCAAGAAGGTCAATGGATTTATTGGTGAGTGTGTCTTTTAAGATTGTTATCTGACCTTCCTTCAGCAAAATGTCCTCTTCCAATGTCTCAATCTTTGACTTCAACTCATCAACTTTGGAGATCAGTAGCATGTTTTTCTCCCTGTGTTTGTTTACTTCCTCCCACAACATGTCTCTCTCCTTCGAAATTTTCTGAAGTACGTCCCTTAGAATTTCTAATTCCCTTGTAGACTCCTCCAGCTCATTTTGTAACTTGTTTATGTCCTCGTTTCTCTTCAGCAACTGTAAAATAACGACCCCATGATTTAAATTTAACGAACCCTTCAAATCTTTGGAACTAAGGGAACAAGAATATAAGAAGCACTGACACGGATATAAAATATAAACATGGTGACACTTCATTTTATGTTTTATGAAAATCAAATATACGAATAAACAGACTTATTAAAATAATTTGTATGTATTTCACTCCCAAAATTTATTATTTTTGTCCTATATCACGTATTCATTTGATATGCTTAACAAATGTTTAATATGCATCCAATAGACCATAAGTATCGAAGTATCCAAATATCTAGAACACGTTAGTCAAACTGAAATGTCGAATATATTTATACGCCACATTACATAACTCGAAAAGGGCAAATTGATGCCTGTATAAGCTGCAGATCTCAAAATACACTAGCATAAAATCAAGAATGCCAAGGAGAAGCATAATAATGTGACAAATAATTCTCAGCATGTCGAATTGATGATGAGTGCAGGGGATGGAAGCAGAGAAATATAGAGAGAGACATTAGTTCATATGTTTTCCAAGTTGTCATCTCGAATACAGTCCTCTATATCCAAATAAAATTTTAAGGGTAAGAAATAGCTATGTGGAACCATGATAAGCAATCAGAATTGGTCTTAAACGTGGTAGGTTGAAAATAGCGCATGTTAGAACATTCTTAAAATTTCATAATCAGTCGGTCATACGTCCAAAATGATAAAACCTTCCATTCCACAAAATCTATCTTTAAGTTCAAGTTGACATCAAGAAAATACCTGAAGTTCAAGATCTTTTATCTTATGTGAGAGGCAGGAAAGGCCTTCCATTCCGTTCTGGACCTCACATTTTAACACGTCATTCCCTCTTACTGCTGTCGCCAGTTCTGCTTGTAACTGCTCCACTTCCAGCTCCTTAGAGAATAGTTTCTCTCTTAATAGGCTTGAGAATAAAGTTTCTGCTTTAAGCTCAGATCTCAAACCGTCCTATGAAGTAAAAGAAAATTGTAAATGCCGCAGCCATAGTGAAAAACAAGTAAAACCGGAATAACCCATGATGGATTTACCAAATAAGAATTTTTTTCCAAAAAGAAATAACTTAAAATCAACTCTAATGAATTCCGATTTAGTATAATGTCCCTTTTCCAGGAACAATATCAGAAACTACTCACCTCTGAATATTGACTATTTAGTTGTAGTGCATTGTCTACACCTGAGCTCTGAGAATTGGAGTTAGACTCCGCTTGCAACAACATAGATATTTTCTGTAAACTCATTGTCAGGCTCTCAATCCCATACTTGAAGCCCTGAATTTTCGCTTCAGATTCAAGAAAAAAATGTGCATCTAAACCATTCTCAATATGCTCCGTTCTATGCTTATTTGGATGAAGCTGAGCAGCTTTCTCTTTGATGAACTCAAGTAATTGGGAACAAAATTGAGTACTCTCGTTTAATAATACCATACCTTGATTTTGTAGATGGTAAACACGAGTTGACATTTCATTAACCAACTTGAAGGTTGTAGCACCTCTCTCATTCCCATTGTCTTTTAAGTGAGTCAATATATTTATATTCTCACGTCGAAGAGAATCAACTTCAACCCTACAAGATTCTAACGCCTTTCTCAAAGCCAGTTCCACTCCTGTTAATCTCATTTGTTCCATCTTCAATTTTTCAAATTCCTTATCCAGTTTCTCCATTGGTTGAATGTTACCAAATTGCTCACTCAATCTTTCCCTTAAACCATTAATAGTCTTCTCTTGTTCATTGCAGGTCCTTGTTAACCTCGTGATTGATTTATGCAACTCCCTGCACTCCTTCTCTTTTTCCTCAAAATTCTTTCTGATGCAATCTATGCCTTCTATTGATCCCCGGTAATCTTCTTCTAATTTAGACAGGTTTAGCTGTAAATATTTATTTTGTTCATTCTTTTCATCAATTCTAGCTGTTAGGTCGAGGATATTTGTCTCCAGATTAGTTGTCATGCTTTTGTTCTCTGTTTCCCTCTTGTTTAAAGAAGCAACCTCTCTTTGTAGTGAGACATTTTGTTCAGCCAGCTCTCTAACTCGACCCCTTTGCCCCTCCTCCTCTAACTTGTACTTCTCAAGCTTGAATGACCAGTCACTTGACCTTCTGTCTAGCTCCTTCTCCAATCCTACCTGCAACTCAGTTTTCTCCTTCTCCAGTTTCTGTGTTCTGGACTCCAATTCTTCATTTGCTTGTCTAAGCTCTTCTCTGGCACATGTCCTATCTGCAATTCGAGACTGCAGAAGGCTTGAAACTTCAAGTGCCAATGTGAACCTCTCCCCAGTGAGATTTTTAATTATCTGGATAAGATCTGATACATCAAATTTGCTATATTGAACTAAGCGTTCCTGTTCAAGTTCTTCAGACAGAAACATGATCCTCTCCTCTGCTTCCTTGGCCTTTTTTTGTAGTTCTCCATCAGTTTCGCCAGGCTCATCTGTAGGGAAGCATGGTTTTGTCAAATCTGCATTAGGATCAAAGCATCCATTCAACGATCGACTGTAAGTATCTGCAACTGTGATAGGTATATTTTCACCGAGCTCTTTATAGGACCCTCTAGGCACAACACGTTGTTGAGAGAGTCTGTCAACAACAGTCTTTGCACTTCGAGGTGATTCATTCCCGAATCCATATTCTCCATCTTCAGATAAGAAACGAGAAAGAGAACTTCTAGTTTCTCTGGACGAATAGGATCTTGGATTATCTTTAATGCTAGCCGTTGTTGAAGAGGGTGGCAAACACTGAGCTCGAGGAGGCCGCCACCCATTATTTCTTTGATAATACTTATTCTTGGATCCATTTATTTCCTGATGTTGTTCTCCATCAATGTAGCGGTCCAAGACCATATTTGAAACAATACTGGAACTAGTGGTACAATTTCCAGAAGAATCATAGCAAGTTCTGGAGCATGGCCTAACAGATCCAGAGGTATAGTCATTTGGCAATTCAGTCTGCTTTACCTTGAATTGCATCTCTCGAGATGGACTTTGGCAACTAGCATAAACCAAGAGATCATAAATTAGACTAATGAATACTATGGTGAAACCAATTAAAAAAAGATAACATGCTGAATGCCCTATACAATCCAGTATACATTTCTTATGATGCTTTTTAATATTTATCAGAATAAACGTCCTTACCGAGATGACTGTTCATGTTGCCGTTTTGAGCGACTGCTAGCATTACCAGGAGATCTACTTGGATCAATCAAACCATCGAAGTTTATTCGACCTTGGTCTCTAAATGCAGCTGAAGATAACGATTGGGTCCTTCTAAGTTTAGGACGGCTGCGGGACCGTTCATTATCATCTATTTGCCTATCGAACTTGGAAGGCAAATCCTTGGAACTCTGGGGACTACTTCCAGCCTTATCACCAATAGAAGTACCCATCCTACTCCCTAATGGATGCTCCCAATAAGCTTCGCTGTCATCTGTTGATGATGGATGAACTGAATCATTTTTGCCATACCCATTGCCAAACGATCTAAGAAAGAACTTCTTCATCTTCTGCGCTGGCTATTGATTATTGAAGTTTCTGCCCTTCAATCCCAATGTTTTTTTCTCAATATCATGTCAAATGCAATCACTCTAGACCTAAAAAAAAAACAGAACATCGTTAATAGATAAACATAGAGAAGCAAACAGCAAAAATGGTTTACGATCTCGAAACGTGTTTGGATACATACAAACAGTCTACCATCAAACAAGCGACTGGTTCGCTGACGACCTTAAGATGACCAAAACAAAAAAAAAGTTTGCTCCAAATTGAAACGGGCAAAAAATTACAAAAATAAAAATTCGAAAAATAAAAGTTCATAAGGACGTATATCATTCTCAGGAAAAAAGGCATTTCGTGAAAACCAACAGAGGAGGTTAGAAACAACATTTAGAGCTATAAATAAATAAATAAAAACTCAAACGAGAACAAAACCAAACCCGATCGCTGAAAAGTTCAATTTCCCTTTTAGATGCTACAGCTCCTTTGATCGATAAAGAAACTCCAGAAAGACAGAAAACAGAAGAGAAAATCACTCACTCTCCGATATGCATAACAGCAGCAGCAACAACAAAATCCTCCCAAACTTCATCAAACAAACGGACGGTACAGATTCAGAAAATGTAAAGATAAACAACTGGAATCTACACAAGAAATTCACACTGATTGCAGAAATCAAAACAGAAATAAACTCTTAAACATACCGATAGTCGCCGATTCCAAATTCAAATCACCAAAGACAACTCATAATTCCAATATTTTAGGAAAGTTGCAATCAAGCATTGAATGCTGGGAGAGTTGGCGGGATTGAATGGCCAGCAGCACACCAATTACAGTTGTGGCGGGGATTGGCAGTGTTTGAACGACTGAATTACATCAGAAATTAAGTGATGATATTGCATCCAACCGTCCAGTGTGAAGATTTCTGGGACTGTTTAAGAAATGGAAAAGGTAGTTTTGTCCGAAAATATATTTAAAACCTCTGGTGCCGCTAATAATGCCGAAGAGGAGCGGGATTCGTTGGGTAATGATACAGTGAGGGCGAGTACACCCTTTCTCCCACGCACCAAATAATAATAATAATAATAATAAAATAACAAAATTAAAACTAGCACGTTATTTTAGTCTTTATAAAAATACTTCCAAATTATTTCAAAATTATCGAGAATTTCCGGAATTACAAAAACATATTTTAATTTATCTCAATAAAATAAGTATGAGAACATAAAATACGCCAATTTTGATACAACAAAAGATTGTTAAATTTATATTATGAACCTTTATAATTGATATTTTGTTATTCAAACTTTACAATAATTTATAATTAAATTATTCTTAAAAAAAATGCTTCAATCAATTAACATGGTTAAATTTGAATTAACTCACCCCACACTTCTCAAGAAGTCCCATGGCCATGAGCTCTTATTCCCATGAAATCCATCCCATGCAATGTACAAGAAAAATATATATAAAATTTTGGAAACTAAAATTATATTCGTAAAAGAAACTGCCAGCCATGTTTACAACGTGTTAGTAATTACAGGAATCTCAGCACGAGTTTTGGCCAACTGGGTTTCCGCCACGTGTGATTGGCATTGTAATCGAAAAATAATCCCAACACACCCATAAACTGAGTCAAGGAGAGAGTGATTTCTCCAATCGTTTAATTTCACACAGATATATGTAATAAATAAACAATATTATTTGACAGATGAAACTAAAATACTAAATTACGAAAACCGAGCAAAAATGGGAAGCTCAAGGGAAATAGGCAAAGATTATACGAAATAGATTATTACATATAATTTATCAAAATTAAAAGCTGGAAAATAAATAGGCAAAATACTGTGCTGATGAACATTTGGAGGCGGGATTCAAAACACAATACAAGTTCTATTTTAGAAGTCTCTGTGAGGCACTAGTCGCTTATAAAATATTCCAACCCAGAAGCATAATAATTAAGAAACTGTCTCTATTATGCAGACCCGCTACCGCCCCTCGGGGACCCATTGGCTTCATCATCGTTTACAGGACTCCTTTCTTCTCTGGGCAACGGGCTGGGGCTGCGACTGTACCCGTTCTCTTCCTTCCTGTAATTCCTGCTTCCACCACCGTTGAAGTCCTCAGCTTCATCCATTGGGCTTCTGCTCCTTCCTCTCGGGCTTCGGCTTCTGCTCCTTCCTCTCGGGCTTCGGCTTCTGCTCCTTCCCCTCGGGCTTCGGCTTCTGCTCCTTCCCCTCGGGCTTCGGCTTCTACTCCTTCCCCTCGGGCTTCTGCTTCTGCTTCTTCCTCTAGGACTGTCACGGTTCTCAGGAGACAGGCTACGTCTTGCTTCTTCTGGACTCCTCACATCAGGAGTGGGGCTACGCTTCATAGCTTTAGAAGGAGGGGGTGACAAACTGTGTCTCTTAGGGCTTAGCCTGCCTCCTCTTGGGCTCCTCGATCTTTTTTCTGACCGTTCAAGACTACGATCCCTTTTTACAGGTGATCTAGATCGACTGTGGAGACATGCTCAGCAGGTTAAATTCATGAAGTTCGAGGTTCAATAATTAAGCAACAAACTCAACTCATGGAAACCCGTAAGTCAATGTAAATCTAGATAGAAGCTTCAACAACCAAATAAATGATGATAAGTGGTTAAAATTGTATCGAACCTGTAGCTACGACCTCTGCTGTAACTACGACTTCGACTTCTACCACGGCGAGGGCTTGGTGAACGTGAGTAGCTTCCACGCCTGTGCCATACAGTTTTATTCAATGATCAGCCAAATAAATTAAGTGAAGAAAAAGAGTAATAATAGAAAGGATAACATACTTCAACTTCTTAGGACTGTTCTGGCAATTCTTCTCTATGTGACCCCGTTCCCCACATCGATAACACTTATTCTTCCAGTCCCCAGCCTTGCAATCTCTTGCCCAGTGGCCATCAATCCCACAGTTAAAACAACGCCCAGTTCCAGGAGGGCCTCGTCCAAGATATTCACGAGATTCACGAGATCCACCAGGACCACGGGGTACCTAATTAAAAATTGGAAATTTTCATCACATTCAAAGAATGGTTAACAAAACAGATATACATGATGTATAGAGTATACTCTTACACATGCATGCTGGTAAAGTTACACAGCCTTGTTATAATGAACAAATGTGACTATAAAACGATTAGAATTGTACATGAAAGGTGATAGAGGCTATTTCTAAGTTTCAAGAACATATTTCAGAAGCACGGATAAAAATAGCAGAATCCCCAAAAGACGGGAAACAGTTGCAGTAAACTACTAGGAAAATATTGACAACTAGCCTGAAAAGAGCCGAGGCAACTGTCTGAAACAAGTTATATAATTAATGAAAGGATGGTAAAGAAATGTAATGGTACATACCCCTTTAGCTATTTCCACAATGATTCGACTTCCATGAACATCCCTCCCATTTAAACTATATCTTGCATCGTCAGCATCTCGGGGGTCACTAAACTCCTGTTATAATATGTTTAAGCAGATAGACCAAGAAAAAAGATCACACTTGCAAAAATTAACATGCACCAGCCAAGTAAAAAATGACTGCTAGCAAATAGCATATTCTTCTTCCATTTTTTTAGCCCGAGTAAAATCTGCATAAAAGAGAGGGAGGGAAATACATACAACAAATGCATAGTCTCGCTTCATATCCACATCGCGTACTCTGCGCAAATGGTTTCCAGAAACAGGTAAGGCCATCATTTGATACAAGTATCAAAGGGTTGACACCTCGCCCCTCATAGATGAACTAAACACCATTCTGAGATTCTTGGCATTTCCATAAAAACAGGCAATAACATAATAGAAAGACTCGCCAAATCCACCAAGGGAACCCTCTCACCATAGACCTCCAGGTTTGGCATAAGCCAAGAAACCTTCAACAAGATCACTCAAGTTAAAGTTTTAAACCACACAGACTCATCAACAATTCCACACTTCATGCATATATCAAAATGCACATTAACAATCGAGCACCCAAAGAAGGACTTGGGAAATACCTCAAGAGGTCTAGAGAGAAGCATCAATTAATAATTTACTCTGAAAAGGGTGTTAGCAAAAGCATAACCCTGACAATAGAATTAAAATAGGACACAACTAAAAACGAGTAACGATTTCGAATTTTTCAAATTAACGTTATCACACAAATTCGAACAATAAATGGCTGAACAGTTCATCCCACAAAAATCCCACATACCTTCCATAACGACTGAACAGGTCATCCAGATCACGCGACCTAGTCCGTGAAGAAAGGCGTCCAACGTAGAGTCGCGTACCACCGTATCGATCGTCATAACGAGGCATTTTATCTACAATTGACAATCACAATACCACAATCAGCAACAGCATCCCATAACCAATAACTTGCGCAGGCATTACAAACAAACAAACGGATAAGAATCTACTTCTCAGGATTTGAAGAGGACATAACAAAAAACAAATATTGCTTGAGCAAATTAGATACCTAGAGAACCTTATTTGTCAAAACATTTCAATACAACTACGGCATGAACATTAACTAAGAGGAATCGGGAAGAGAAAACCTAGACAATTAGAACGGGAGGCGCACCTGGAAATAACAAGTATGAGGAACCCTAGCTTTCACGTCGTTCGCTAAAATGATTACCGTAAGCAGCTCCTGGCCATTTTATAGGGATTTCCGTTGCCCAAAAACAGCTGTAGGCCCAAATTTGTCGAGGACTGTGATGGGCTTCGTTATTTAAATGGGCCTTGTTGATGGGCTGGGCTGGGAAAATGAGCTGGTATGTAAATTAATGTTTTTAAATAAAAGCTTTGATTTTAAATTATTAAAATTATTAGTTTCAAGTTAATTGAAAAAAATAAGAAAGAAGTATAAATTGAGTTTTGGCGGAAAAGGAAACGAACACCAAACTAAAACTAATTTTCCTCCGCTTCCAAGATTTTCCCACGGTTTCGGACCATATACTGAATTCCTTTCCTTCTCCGATAAAATTTCAGTTCGAATCCATCTTTGTTTTGTGTGTGTGTTTAGAACTGATTGCATTTGGAATTCTTGGACATTTTTGTACTTTGTGATTGCTTTGAATTACACCATATTTTTCTTTTGTTTTTATGTTTTTTTAGTTTGTTTTTCTGTTTTGTTCTGATCTCCTCGAAATTTTCTTCCCGGGGTTTTTCAATCGATTTCTGGTCGATGAATCCGATGCGAGAACGGTAGTGTGTTTATTGGTCGATTATTCATTGTTGCGACACTTCGGGATAGGTCGGGGACTTTAGGTTGGTATGATTTTTAAGAGTCCGTTAGGGTTTTGTATTGTTGTGTAGAGAGAATTGGTTTGACGAAGTTAAAAACCTTAATCGTTGTTTTTAAGCCATTGCTGCGTTCCGGGGTGCAAATTTGACAATGAATCAAGGCGGCAATACTGAAACCGTAGCTCCAGCGCTACCCAGGTCGCTCGAGGTAATATATCAATATCATTACGTAGTGTATAAATTTATACCTCGCGTGTGTCTTGTGTTGAACTTGTGGCTTACTTCGAAGTTAAGCCGGATGTGAAACTTGAAGTAATATGCGTTTGGTTCATTCACTAAGTTGGAACCGGTTTCTTTTTTGGTACTTTACAAATAAAAAAGTCCGTTAATATGGCCACAATAGTGATGGAAGCGTGTCCCCTTGTTCTATTTCTCTAGCCCTGACTCATGTTATTTTGTCTTGAGATCTGTTGAACTTGAACCTAAGTACTTGAATGTTTGCTCTGTTGCGAAGAAATATCTCAGATTGTTGTTAAATGCTTTTTATGACAAGAACGATAAAGACGACTAAGTCTTTTGTTTCTTCTTTCACTTTTTGGCATGGTTTTGGTAAAAGACTTTGGATTGCATTTTGCCAGACTCGATTGTATTAGTACAGCACATTAACCGACCTGCGTGGATTTAATTATTTTCTTGGTACGCTAGGCATATGTACAATCACAGGAAAACTTAAGGGCCAGAGAAAAATATAGGGGTCTTAGAGTGGTTGAGATTCTACTTCTGTGGTGTGTATAAAAATTCGAAACAAGTTCTGATTTTAGCTTATGCTCATAGATGACTATTATGTTATTTTAGTTTTGTACTCCCTTCCTTTATTATTGTGATTTTCATGCATGTTGTGTTTATTTTATTGCTGGCCGCTGTAATCAGAAACATGAAATTAACGTTTTGGTGCCTCCGTGGTCATTTAGATTTTCAATGTATTTAAGTTCAGTGGATTTTCATGTATGACAGCAATGCTGACCTAATATACTTCCCAACTTGTTGTTTACAGAACCAACACTTTGGTGACATTAATCAATCAGCATCGACATCAACATATCTTCCTTTGACATCAGCTCCAGAAGCCATATCATGGGCTACACACAAGGTGGATGGCAGTTCCAATGAGAATGGGCCGCTCCCAAATTCCACTTTTCAATATAATCAACCAGCGCTCCCACCTGCAAGAAATGTGCAAGATGGTCTAAATGTGTCTTCTGTTGCTTGTAGTTCATCAAGTTTTGTGACATCAAATTCAACGCAAGATTACAATGCCTAGGCACCATATTCCAATTCTGCCGATCCTTATGGTTGTGCAAATGCTGGTTATCAAGGTTACTACAACAACTATCAACAGCACCAAACCTTGATGTGATGACTTGATTTTCGTGTTTGAATGTGATGACTTGATTTTCATGTGCAGGCTTCATCCACAACTCTCTATATGCCAGAGCCCGAAGACGCAGTGGCTCATGGAGATGCAAATCTTGATGTGAATGATTTTTTTTTACACGAACACCCTCATAAAGGAAGAGAAAGTAGTTGCACCCCTGTTATTCATAGCTTGTCAGAGAGACCGGCCTTCTTTACTGGTACAGCATTAAGATTTGAGTGAAATGATCAAATATATGCCTTAAATGGGAGAGGAGCTAAAAACACCATGTAGCAGAGAATAGCATTCTATTCAGCAATCATCATGACTGTTCATTATTTATTGATATTAGCAAAGATGGATAGAAATAAAAGTAAATTGTATTTTTGTATGTATGACAATCTTGTGTGATTTAAATTTTGCTTTAATTTCTTCTCCTTGGAAAATTGACTTCCGTTGCCTTTTTTCCCCCAAAACTAAAATTGATACCGGGTAGGATCTTACTACTGGTACTTCAATGGTTCATATAGGGATGTTCGTTTAATCAAAATTAAAATTGATACTGGATAGGGTCTTACTATTGGAACTTCAATGGTTCATATAGGAATGTTTGATTTAATTTGTCGGATAAAAAATTCTTTCCTAGAAACAATCTTATATTATAATAGGCCATATCATTTAATTACAAAAAATAACCGTTACATGTAAACAAATTTTAATTAAAATTCAAGCAAAATGATGCTTTGAAGCGAGTTTGGAAACAGTAATTTTAATCGAAACGCCATAAAAACAAACGACTCCAAAGATTTAATGGAATGTGTCCTTTGAAATCACCGAAAGACACATTTATCATGCCAAAAACATTTGTCCTACAAGATCTCTCAAACATATTTGACAGTATCATAAAAGCACTCCTAAAAAAAAGTCAAAACACTTGAAAAAACTCGCTCTTAATCGCAACTCAACCGATAAAATTCAATTGATCAGAGCGTTTCACCACGGATTCAAAACTCTTACAGACCTACAATTAAAAAAGAATCAAGATAAAAAAACAAGAAGAGGATCAATCAAAGACAGCTAACAAGAACAGTAAGGCATAGTGGTTAAAAGACTAAAAATAGTACCTTTTTCTTTCTAGTAGAAAATTATTCAAAGCCACCTTCACTTCATCTAACTACCAAACGGAATGGATTGTCAAACATTCATTGGTAATGAAAGGTGGAGAAAAGAGTCGCAACTCATCTATTTAAGTACACGAAATGAAAGACTTTAGGCGAATTGGACATAATACCCTTTTCTTGAGATGATGATGATCTTGCATGCTAGGATTTCAAAGTTCTGCTTGCTAGTTGCTACCAACAACATTTTTTCATACTCAGTCTGGTTCTGATTCATGAAATAGGTGAAGATGCCATGAACTCAGTTGGATCATAATGAAATTTCCCCACCTATTAATGGAAACAGGCGAGACCATCCCGTGATGTTATCTCAACTTCAAACAATTCTCAACCATACAAGACACCAAAGCAAACCATCAGCTGAAATTGTCCGCAATACTATGATGAACAAGCAAATCACATAAACTGCTACCTGCAGAAGTTCCGATTATATTAGATCATCAGAAAAGTTAACGGCGAGATCCCAATAATGACCAACACCAGCATCAGCAAAAATCTTCCTAGCAGCTGCCTCCGTCATGCACTCCTGGATAGAAAATTTATGGAAGCTAGATTTGGCAACACTTCCTTGCCATACCAATGAACATTTATTAACGGGCTTGTCGTCATTTTCATCCTCCTCTTCTTCCTCTTTCACGGAAGCGGCCCAGTTTATGCGCTTAAGCATAAGTTTCCCATACCTCTTGATGGATTTGCTGCCCCCTTCAACGACCAAAACACTGATGTTGTCACATATCACAGCACATCCACTCAAACGGTTCTCTCTAGCATTAACATCAACTTTAAACCGGGCCTGTGGGTGTGATAAATCATTGATCTTGTAAACGGATACAATTGTCTCCAGTGAATTTGTATCCTCAAAAAGCTTGCGTTCTTTCTTTTCACGGCGTTCTGCTGGGGTCAGTTTTCGTGCAATATTTCTATCTATGTGAGCTTGTTCCCTCTCAGCAGCTGCAGCACGAATCTCTTTCTCAAGTTTTGTAGGGTCTTGGGTTGCTTCTGAGCCAAGAACTTTCATTAAATTGCTCATTTTAACTTTTGGTTTAGGTGGTTCTATCAGGCCTTGTCTAATCATCTCCTGTCTATCTTTCTCCTTTGCCAGACGACGCTGCGTACGGAGTTTTTTCTGCTCCTTCTTTGTTAGCTTTAGGGGTTGAGGAGGCGGAGGAGCTGGTTCAGCAGGAGGTTCAATAGGACGAGGATGCTCCACATATATGGTAATCTTATCCTTCCTTATTTTATCATCAGCCACAAAACCATCTCCCACATGCTCATATGTGCCAGAATGCAAAAGAGGGACATCCCTAAATAGTTTTTAGGAAACAAAACAGAACATTAGAATTGGATCTCATAAGGGATCCCAATATAAGATAGAAATTAAAAAAATAAACGCTAGAAAATTTAAGTAACTAAAAAAAAGAAGAAACGGAAAAAAAAAATGTACGAAGCTTGCAATCAATCAGATACAACACTACACAATGTCCTTAGACCAAAGCACAAAGATACTACATCACCAAACATCTCAAGCCCATGTGATAACCATTCAGTTTTTAGAATCTACTTCCCTCACTTTTATAGTCAAAATTTTAGAAGAAAACAAAAAAAAAAACAAAGTTTTAAAAACTTCTTTAGGCTCCCATTTATAACTATTTTGTTTTTTGTTTTCTGTTTTTGAAATTTAACCTTTTGTAAACACTACTTACACTTGTAGTTTTCTAACTTCATTGCCTACTTTTTAGAAGCATTTTCAAGAACCAAGATAAATTTTAAAAATTAAAAAGTAGTTTTAATAATCTTGAATTTATTTTTGAAATTTGTCTTAGGGTTCAACAAATGTGTTTTTTAAGGTGAAAAGCGCACCACAAAATTGGAAGGAAACAAGAATTACAAACAAGGCAATAGTTTTCGAAACTTGACTTGGATATTGAAAGCACTATAAGGAAGATACTGAACAAAAAAAACTCACGCGGAGGTAGTGTTTATAAGCTTAATGATTACCAAGGAGTCCGTTAATGATGAAGGAAAAGGACATGCAAACTTGATCCCTGAAAACATTCCTGTACTGTAACTATTTGGCATATAAATTTTCACAGGCACACAGACACATCATTGATTGAACAATCATGAAACGGCAAACAAAAAATTAAATAAAAATAAAACTCAGGATTATGAGAGCAGAAAATAAATATCAGCGAGCTTACCACCACTCGATCTCAGGAATTGGTTCTTTTGTTTTATCTTTCACAACTCTCTCCGATACCTCGATCAGATTTGGATTTATATCAGGTGCAGCCTTGGCCTTGGCCAATTGTGCCTGCTTCTCCCTTCGTTCTTTGGCTTGTGCCTCTCCAAATTTACTCTGTAACGAGAACATTAGCATTTTTTTTAAGAAATTAGATGACCATTCTTTAACCAAAAGTAAGCATGAATCGAGATAAGTACCCTTAATTTTATGGTTTCAGCCTCCTTGGACCATTTCCCCTCCTCAACGAACAGGAAACTCATCCTCTTTGGCCTTAACAGTTTAGTTTTATTTATACCCATCCTCTCATCATAATGAGGATTTGATTCGGGATCCACATCAAGTTCAGGTTTAAGAATTTGAAATGCATCCTTTTTCTGTTTGTTGATGTTAACCTGCAAGGTTAAAAATATATGTGAGGTCAATCCGTTCAAAGTTGACTACATAAAGAAAACTTCTAAAAGGGTCAGAAGTTCGCTCCAAACCTTTAGAGTGCTGAGGTCGCTGGGTTTGGTTAAATTGACAACATTTCCTTGTTCGTCTATTTCCCTGCCGAGTGCATCAAGGCGAAGCACAGGAGCCTTGCTTGGCTTCTGTGAAACAGCAACATCAGTTGCTACATTCCCTGGAAACAAATTTATAAGAGGAGCAAACTCTGGATCCTGGCGAAATCCCATCCTGGCAGCAAGCTCCTGTGCACGTTTGACAGCTTCAAAATGGGGTATAGAGGTAAGGCTAGCTGGAACATTAATACCACCACCAAGTGCATTGGCAGCTGGTAAGGTCGACAAACTTGATGCTACCCCAGCAGAAAGGGTAGTGGTGACATTTGTAGTTGCCGTTAGCCCCAATAAACCACCTGCTAGCTTAGCTTTCTCCTCCGATTTTACAGCTGAGCTACTTGCAGAACTTGACCACCCATCCTTCTTCATCTATAAGATCAAGTAATATAACATTTCATACAAAAAGGAAATACCCAATACAAACACACGCGTATGCATGCATCCATGCATGGGTAGTAAATGCAACATCAGAGGGTGGTGAAAATAGCTACAAAATGAGTCAAAGTATCGATGTCTTGAAACTTACCAAGGGAATTTTCTTCAACTTCTCGGCCAATTCTTTCTGCATCTGTAAAGCTTTCTTAGCTTTTGCTAAAGCATCAAGAGAGAGATTTCCACTTTTCCCCGCGGTTGAAGATGTCCCATCTGTACTAGATTTTCCATGAACCTCATGAGATCTGGCAATACTAACTCCCTTATTTTCATTTGTGGTAGAAATTGAAGATACCTTGATAGGATGGGAATAACCAGGATGTAACAAATTCTGGGGCACACTTGATGACATGTCAATATGTTCCACCGTAGATCCCTGCAAAATTACGACGTTAGTTTCTCAAATCCTACCAGTCACTGCCCAAAGGCATCACAATCATGAAGGAATCTCCTCAATATTAAAGAATAAATCAATCTAGTCACACTTCAAAAACAAATGTAAACAAGGTAAAATTTGCTATAAGAAATCTGTACGCGCATTATAAACCAAACTATTAACAACATTTACAAAAATGTCTGCTCTTGCATCCAAGAAACATCAAATAACACTCAGTCTACCTCCCACTTCAGAATTAATGGCTAGAAAAATTTCAAAATGCTAAATATACCAAAGAATGAATAAAACCCTGACTTTTACATAAATTCTTCTTGTTTGAAATAAAATAAAATCACCTCAGAGCAAAAACTTAGAAAATTCATTAAGATGCAACTTAATTAGCATAACTAAATCAAATAATATACTAGAGCTCATACCCGTCTATCAACAGCACCCTCTATTGTGAGCATAATTTATTCACAACTAAACAAATCAAAATCCTGTATTAATACAAATCCTACCAATGACAATTCTTAGGCTACATATGTTCAGAGAGACAAGGCTTTGCCCACACTAAAACCCCCTCCCATAAACAAATTTTCAAGCCAAAAGGTCACACAATAACTTTTTTTTTTTTTTTTAAATATAAGAAACCAACTTTAATTGAGAAAAAAATGAAAGAAAATAGGTCACACAATCTTATAATATATATATATACACACATATATACATATATACATATATATATAAAAACTTCCTGTCAGTTCTAGAAGATAATGATTTTGATACTCTTTTGCTCTGATGGGTCTCTATTCAGATACATTTACATGAAGCTCTAAACGGAGGGGAAGAAAGGAATATAGAGCGGGGAAAGTTAGTGCGGTCCTAAGCCCATGTAGAGCCTAAGGGGAAGAAACAACAGTCAGTAGCAGAGAAGAGGGAAGTCAGCAAGGAAAAAACCTCGAGGTGTTCCGGAGAGAGAAAGAAATTCTGGAAGTCTCCTCAAATGTTGTTCCATTGCTTAATATCATTTTTATCAGAAACAAGAGACTTTCCCACCAATGATGAAAACAAAGTGGAACTAGATTGGATTGTCAAATGAAATGTAAAACAAAACATAGTGCTAGCATATATGACAGAACCCAATTGCTAAGTAAAGCTGATGAACAGTTAAATGATTCTACAAACCAATGCCAACGTTGTAAGAAGAAATCAAAGTAGTGTAATTTATTATTACGATAAAATCCAGCAAATGCAAAATAGAACTTACATTCCCCGTGGACCTTCTTTCATCAGAGGTGCCTCCAACCTGAACTTTCCCATCAACATTTCCACCATTATCCTCTTCCTTCGCCCGATCCCCAAACCGCTTCCTCTCCCTCTTTCCCCTACCACTCATGTTTGCTTCATCATCTTTCTCACCGTCAGCAAATCTCCTCCGCTCCTTTCTGTCATCCATCTCAGCTCCATTCACTTCCTTCCCGTCTTCATTTCGTCTAAGATCCTTCCCATCTTCTGAAGCCCTAGCCCTCTTCTCACCACCATCAAACCTATCCTCACTTCCTCCCCTCTCCTTCCTCTTGTTTGAAGAACGTACAAAATTCTGGATTGGCCCCAATGAGTCTTCCCGTTCATACTCATCGTCCGACTGCTCGCGCCTAACCTCGCGTAGCTTGCCCCTCTCCTTGCTGCCCTCTCTCTCCCCTCTCGGCTCACTCGACCGCTCTCGCTTGGACGAGACCCTATCTCTACTCCTCTCTCTCTCATCCCGAACGTCATAAGATCTTTCCCGCTTAAAATCTCGATCTTGGGAGCTCTCACAATCATCGGGAGACCTATCCCGCCGATGTTTGAGATCGCGCGACTCATGCGAACGCTCAAGCTTTGAATCACGGTCCGACCGATGGTGACGCCGACGATGGGAGTGATCGGATTCACGGTGCTTTTCATCCTTGGAGAAATGTTTTTCCTCGGCGTCTCGACTTCGATGCTTGTGGTCACCATTGCGTTCTTCACGAGAACGCTTGCTTGATCTCTCCTTCTCGGTAACCCTGTCCATTTCAAGGGCTCACAGCCTCTGAACCTGAACGCCTTTCCCGCTTTCTTCTTCTTCTTCTCTCTCTCTCTAGGGTTTCGCTCGCTCAATCTACCCCTGATGAGTGAGAGAATTCGTCCGGGCCGGATAGGCAGCGCAGTGACGGCTCACGTTTATGATGGGATTTTTATCGGTTCTT
Organism: Cucurbita maxima; assembly: GCF_002738345.1. Lineage (NCBI taxonomy): Eukaryota > Viridiplantae > Streptophyta > Magnoliopsida > Cucurbitales > Cucurbitaceae > Cucurbita > Cucurbita maxima. The sequence goes on along the minus strand of NW_019272017.1, from coordinate 1,219,936 downwards.
ATGAACCGGATGAATTCTTTATTGTTGAATTTTGAACCGCGACATTATTGTCCTTTGTGCACCGCCACTCCACTCCTTAAACCTCGAACAAATTTTTTAAATTATAATGATCTAATAACAATCTTTTTTATCTATATATGTATATATATATAATTCATAAATATTTTGAGATCTCTGCAGAGAGGGGAACAAAGAATAGTGTAAAAACCATCCTAGCAAATACGTTTTAAAATCTTTGAGAATAAGCGTGAAAGAGAAACATCGAAAAAAACAATATGCACTAGAGATGGATTTCTGGCTGTTACAAATGGTATCACAGCCCGACATTGAATAGTATGCCAGTGAGGAGGCTGAGCCCCAAAAAGGGTGGATACCTAGATGGTGTGTCAGTGAGGACGTTGAGCTCCAATAGAGGTGGACACCTAGCGATATGTCAGCAGCAAGGACATTGAGCCCCGAAAATAGTGGATTATGAAATCTCACATGAATTGGAGAGAGAAATGAATGCTAGCAAAGGTAGCAGAATCCCAAAAGTAGGTAGATCTTGAAATCTCACGTTAGATAGGAAGGAGAACAAAGCATTTTTTTACAAAATTTCTCTAACTTGAAGGGAAGGCACGAGCGGATATTCAATTTTAAATATAACTCGAAGGAATAAAATATGAACCTCATAAATACAACTCTCTCTATCTTTATCACTGTTTATATAAACTACGTATAACTCAACAGGCGCACCAGAAACAATATCAAATGCACCATAATACAATACAATACACAAAACAGGATTGAACCCATTCACTTCTATACAAAATCTACTGACTCTTGTGTTGTCCTAACGCCAAGAAAAGACTGTGCATTGGCCCAACATGCTGCTGTAGTTCTTCAGCCTATCTCATATCTTCCCTCACCATTTGAGCAAACACCTTACTCATCGAGATACCGGCGATATCGACCGCACTCCCCGTGCTGAATTGAGTGGTCAATACGCTCACCTCCCAGTGGTTCGAAAGGTCAGCTTGTGAGGATGATTCCTTGCCATGGCTAGATCTTTCATCTCCTTGGAGCTGAAGTGCACACTCCAGATTCCACAGAACGTTTCCCATTGTTGGGCGATCCATGCCGCACTCCGCCAAGCATTTCTCAGCTGTTTCTACGTACTTTTTCAGAGAATCCAGCTTGATTTGCTTGACAATACAAGCGTCTACAATCTCCTCCAGTTCATCTCTATCCTTCCTCTTCATTACCCACTCAATCAAATTCACCTTTTCCCTTGGAAGAGATGGATCAATGACAGGCCTACCACAAAGGACTTCGAACATAACAACGCCGAACGAGTACACATCGGATTTCTCAGTCAGCTGCTGTGTTGTTAAGTACTCGGGATCAAGATAGCCGAAGCTCCCTTTTACTGCTGTACTAACATGAGTTTTATCGAACTCGGGGCCAGTTTTCGAGAGCCCGAAGTCTGCAACTTTAGCCATGTAGTTTTGATCTAGGAGAATGTTTGCAGTTTTGACATCTCTATGTATGATTGCCTTTGTGGAACCAGTGTGGAGATAGTGAAGCCCTCTGGCTGAGCCAATGCATATCTCAAGCCTTTGTTTCCAGCTTAAACTTGGAAGTTCTGAGCTATACAAATGGTCCTTGAGACTCCCTTTTTCCATGTATTCGTAAATAATAATCATCTCATTTTGCTCGTCGCAGTACCCGATCAGAGATACCAAATGCCGGTGGCGAAACTGGGATAGCATCTCGATTTCGGTTCGGAACTCGGCAAGACCCTGCTGAGACTTTGAGGCCCCTCGTTTCACTGCCACTTCCGTGTTGTCCCTCAGCATTCCCTTGAAAACCTTCCCAAACCCGCCATGGCCAATGACTAAACTTTCACTAAAATGATCAGTAGCTTCCAATATAGCTGCAAGAGGATATTTATAACCAACAGAACCAATGACATAGTTGCCTTCTCTTCCATTCACACCAAAATTTTCCTCTTCCTTCAAATAACCGACGAGCCCCGCTTTCCTTCTTCGTCGACACAGCACGACGACAAGAGTGACCAAAACAGCAGCAACCAGTCCAGCAACCAAGCCTGCTATGAGACCTACTTTCACATTGGAACTATTCTTCGAGTGTAAATCAAAGGGGGGTTCGTCAAGACTCCCCCGAGAATCGCTTATTTTCATGATCTCGAGTCCGTTAAGGATTGCAGCTGAGTACTCATGAAAACTGGAAGGGCCAACACTTATTTTGAATTTAGAGCTGTCAATTGAACTGGCTATGGTGTCCAGGACATAAGGTGCACCCATGATGCCTGAAGTAACATTATTAAGATCAAGATGATCTTTAACCATCCACGAGTTCACAAAAACATTAAAGAACAGCGATCCAAAAGAAAGATCTAAAATATCACAGAAGTGAAAACGAATCAGATATTCATAGCCTGGATCGACATCGAAGGACCACGATACGTTAATATTAGCATTCGCATCCGGTTCAGCCCCTAACTGAGTTGCTGTTCCATACACAGAACGAGGAGCCATAATCTCAGAGTCTGTTGTCATGTTCACTCTCGTGAGATTCGACACAAACCTCCCAGCAACAGCCTGATTGTTATGCATCAAGAATGGACCATCTGCTACCCAAAGGCGCGAGAGAGTATCGTTACTCGGAGGCACGGTTTCGTTGCCCATATTCACTCTAGCAACTGTCTCCAATGCCCTATTCCCCAAACTTTCTACTATCTTCTCAACAGTAGGGACAACCAAAGGAATCAATTCATTAGGAACAGAAACAACTTCCAAGGCATTGATGAAGGCAAATGAATTCACCATGGGAGTGAATGTAAGAACAAGATTACTAGAAATGACATTCAGAGAATACTCCTTGATTATCGAGCCACTCTCGATCTGAAACTCTTTGAGAAGGGTGATATTTTGAGCAGAAACTGAGAATTTGGCTAAACTCAAATTGAAGTTCTCATAAACAAAAGGGTAAAAGTAGAGGCGGATCCAGTGCCTGCCCTGTTTCTTGATTTTGAAATTGTATTCGGAAGTTGTTTCAAATACTTTTGCAGTTTGAAAGAGATGAGAGAATAAGAACAGTGGAGATGAACTAGAAACTTTGCTAGCAGTGGAAACAAATTTCCCATTCGGGTTTGAAAGATTGTCAGAGAAAAATCCATCAGGTTGAAATAGACGACCTCCCACTGTTACATTGGAGGTTGATCCACAATCGATCAGAAAATTATCATCAGGAGAGAATCCTGATGAGAGAGATGATCTTAAACACAGAGCACAAAGAATCCAGATGAGAAAATGGACGTTTGAAGCTCCCATGGCGGTAAGCTTTGAGATTTACAGAGACAAAATCAAAGAATCAGATTAAAAAAAGAGGAATTCAAGAACCCTAAAGGCGATTCTGAGAAAAGCAAGTGATCAATGAGAGAAAGAATCGATCACAATCCAAAATCAATCTGTCTTACTACCGATCAAAACAATTCAAATTTGAGAACAAGAACACGAAACTCCAAACAAGACGAATCCTGCCAAGATAACAAGAACCTAGAAGCCAATTCGCAGAAAAACAAGTGAGCACGCAGAAGAATCACTTTAGTCCACAAATTAACATAGAATCAGTAATCACCCGCCATTAAAGCAGAGACTAAGAAGCAACCCAGAAGCATCTCACTCTTAAAAGCACTCAAGGACTCCAAAACCTAAGGTCAATAAAATGAATCAAACAAGCCAAAGCATTAAAAACAGACTAAAATGGTCTAAACGAAAGAATAAACATCCCATCACGTTATGTTTGACAAATTCACAGGATGCGACTGAAAAAGTCGAAAGGGGAGTGGAAAAGCGGAGCAGATTGGATAAGGAAGAGTGGGGTCAAAGCGATTTCGACCAAGAACTTGATGGATGAGAAAGAGGAGGACAGCTATGGCGATCGGTGACTCGAAACGAAGTTGGCCCACAGTTGGTGGAACGACCATTGTTAGGTATGAAAATGGCGGAGAAGCTTCGTGTTGGTGGGAAGAGGAATGGTTGGATTATCAGGAAATAATTTTGTCCGGAAGATAATTAAAGACAAAGGTCTATCATTTTTCTTCTTTTCTTCCGTCTCAATCAACGGACAAATTTATCTAATTTGAATGATTAATCAATTTAATTTTATAGCTAACTTAATAATAAAGAAAATATCATAAACTTTCAAATATTTCGGTAATATCCTTAAAATTAATATATATATATATATATATATATATATCTTAAACTTTAAAAATAGTTAATTCTAAATAAAATACGTTTTATTTCAAAACTACTCTTAAAATTAAAAAATTCGTTTAATGTTTTTTAAAAAATTTAAAAAAACATTTTAATTTTTTTTTTAAATTACAAAATATATTTATAATTCGTACATGTTTAAAAAAATACTCATAAACTTTCAAAAATAATATTAAAATAATAATCTATGAAGTGTCGATAGTTATTTTTCGTCCAATTTTTTGAATTTTTTTTTTAATACTTAAATTTTGTAATTTATTAAAGTGTTATTATGGCATTTTAGAGAAAAAAAAAACAATGAATATATTATTGTTTTCATAAAATTGTGATTTTAAAATTATAGAGACAACTATATAAAATTAAAATAATATTTAAATCTTCTTATTTGAAAAAAAAAATGTGTTTATTTTTATTAGTCAAATTAGAGAAAATATTTTATATAAAAAAATGGAAAAAAAAATATGACAATATTTAATGAATTGATATATTAAACAAATATATTTAAATGGTCTCTTTTTAATCAATTAAAATAAATATTTTTAATGACCAACTTCTATTTGAAATCTGCTAATAAAATGGTAAAAGTATGAAATAAACACAACAGTAACAAAATATACGAAGTCGGAAAAAAATATGATTATTATTATTATTATTATTATTGACTTTTTGGAAAAATACAAAAATTATGAAAAGTTTCTCAAAATTGCGAAATTGCGCGTTTTTTGCCAAAGCGACTGATGCACGGCATGAATTTCTCATCATTATTATTATTATTTGTCTTTTTATGGAATATTTGTGTTTTTATTTACAATTTATTATTATCTGTTTTAGATTGAATTGTAAATTCTCCTCTAACTTCGAAAAAAATTGAATTTAATTTTTATAATTTTAAATGTTAGATAGTCGTTGTTATTATATGGTAATATGTCATCATTTTAAATGCCCTATATAATTTTTAAAATGCATTTAAAAAATATAATTATCAAAATTATCTTTAGACGGTCGCACAATATTTATTAAAAAACAATCATACATTGACTCTTTATTTTAGTCACTATACATTAAAAAAATGATCATTTATATTATTTTTATTTTTTAATAGCTTCATCGATATGCATCCCAACCAACCTATATGACCCTATACATTTGCCCTATCTTATTAGCCAGATTATTCAATTATCTAAATCAAATTAAAAATCTACCCAAAAAAACGTATAAATAAATAAATATGAAATTTTAGACATAAATGATAATTTTCCACGTAAGCAAAAATGACTAAATTTGTTTTATATAGATTATATTATTAAGATTTCTAGAAACAATTGTTTACAGTAATTAGGGTTTAAAAGAGTCGGAATCAGAGAAAATTACCGAAAACACAGACAGAAAGCATCAAAATAAAGGAGAAGAAAGGAAATTGCAAGGAAGACGCGCCGCCGGTGGGGATAACTTTAACGAAAACTTCGATTGCACTGATCAACGGCGGCGAGCCGGCGGAGGAATTTGCAGCGGAAAGTGTCACATTCACAGTCGGCGTTCTCACAATAATCGGATACAGAGTAACCACCGTACATCTTTCAAAACTAGTAGTAATCGTGGACAATTTCTGGCCGTCGATGAAGATATCGATGGTTCTGTTTTTGTCATCAAAAAAAGTGTCTTCTTCAGTGAAATAGAGGACAAAGTAAGCGGATTGGGAAGGAGAGGAGGCGTTGGAGAAATCGACGGTGAGGATGATCGGAGAAGAGGCGTTGACGGCTTCAATGGCGCTATCTAAGACGAAGGATGGAGGATCGTTTTCCGGCGATTCGAAATCGGGAATTGCTGATATTACATTGCAGTTTGGGGGAGTGGTTCCCAATGTCCATATTCTTTCATAATTATCGTCAGATGACAAAAGCCTGTTCTTCCAAAACTCAGGTTGTGAAAATGGTATGATGTTAAATATATGTTTTCTTTTATTATTTCACCACTCAATTTTTAATCCTTGCATTTATTTTATTTCAGTCTAATTTTAATTTTAGACTCCTAAATTTTGTAACTTTCTACCAAAAAAAAATATATATATATAATATAAACATTTAAAAGTTTATATAATATTTTTAAATAAAAAAAATCACTAAATATGAAAATTATTACTACATTTGAACTTAATAATATTTCAAAAATATTATTAAATTTTAAAATACTTTGTTACTATACTTTAAACATATTAATGAAAATTTAAAAAATAGCCTTTTATTAAGAAATTTTTTTACCGTCATTACATGGACAAAAATCATACATAGACATTTCATAGTTTTTCTTATAATTTTTTAACGGTATTTTGAAAATTTTTAGATATATTTTTTTAAAAAAATTACAAAGGTATTGATGAAATTTTTTAAAATTGTAGGTATTTTTTTGAAATATTTTTTTTTTGAAATTTAACATTAATGATTTTAATCTAAAATTAACTGTAAATATTTTTTTAGTTTTTTTTTTTAAGCTTACAAAAATTTAAAAGATTTTTTTAAAGACAAATATAAAATTTAATGATATTTTTTATTAATTTAACTTTAAAAAATATTTTAACATTTAACGTGCGATTTGTTTTTAAGGAATTAATGAGTGTATGTATGCTAGCATATAAAGTATAGGTTAAATTATAAAAACAAACTACTAGATTAATTATACTTTAATTCTTAATTATAAATTAAATTTATAAATTTTAAATTTGGTGTTTATTATAATGGTGGGTTAATTAAAAAAAACTAATTTAATAGTTTTAAAATTGAGTGTGTATGTTATTATTAAAATTTTTATTTTATGTTTAATAAATAATTGAAAAAACTGAAAATTTATTTGTAATTTAACCAATTTAAAATCATACCTTCCATCGTCATTCCCGTAGTTAATCCGAGCGACAACCCGAAACGTTTCGTTAAATTTCATCTTTGCGTATAAATCGTCGCCCGTCGGAACCGCCTGAATCGAAGAGATGAATGGAATTCCGCCGTCTTTCCTCTGCGCCAAACACATATTCATAAATCCAGATCTCTCCGATGTATACACCAATTCGTCGAATATCGTCTCCGTCGCCGACACCGGCTCGATCGTTGACATTTTCTTGCCGTCGAGAAGAAGATCGAACGCCGGCGGCCGATTCAAGCCGTCGTAATTGCCGTAGAGGAATCCGGATCTTACGAGGTACCGTAGATTCTGATCGTAAATCGGCAATTTGTAGCAGCTCAGTTCCTTCGAGGAAGGGAAAAATCGGAGCGTGGTCAAAATTTCGAGCGGCTGATCTTTATTTGTTCGAATTTTTTGGTTGATTCCGGCGTCGGTGTATAGATCGTCTGTGTCCCATGCAACTAGAGAGCCGTCTATTAGAAAATCCTCGCTGCCACAGTCGATGCTCAACCAGTCGTCGCTGTTGACTGCCCCGAAAAGGAAAATCAGTTTACTCTCATCCTCAATCGAATTTAGCCATTAAATTTTGCTAAATAGAGTAATTTCTTCACTACTTTAAATAAAAATGTAATCCTTTTTTATTATTATTATTTATACAAGTTTAATATTTAAGTTAGATTAATCACCAAAATTATTTAGACTAACCGATATTGTTTTATTTAGATTTTTTCCAGATTTTTACTCATGGTTGGGCTTTCCTTCGAGCCTGGTGGGTTTCTTTTCATAATTGGCTTTTCTTTTCGACCTTTTGGGTTTTCCCTCGTGGTTGAACTTTGCCTTCTAGCCTTTTAACTTTCTCACAAGGTTTTTAAAATGCGTCCACTAATAAACATTTTCACCCCTATTCCTTTCCGGCCGTCCAGACTTCCCCTCAGAGTTTATAAAACACGTATATTAGGAAAATGTTTTTAGAACGCATCCCTTAGAGAAGTGTTTCCACTTTATTTGGGCTTTCTCGTATTGACTTCCCTTTAAGGTTTTTAAAGTACATCAATTAGAGAGAGATTTCCACACCATAAAAGGAACATTCGTTTTTCTCTTTAATCGATGTGAGGTCTCATATTATCTATCTAAACCGATAGTTTAGAACATATAAAAAAAAAAAAAAAAAAAAAAAAAAAAAAAAAAAAAAAAAAAAAAAAAAAAAAAAAAAAAAAAAAAAAAAAAAAAAAAAAAAAAAAAAAAAAAAAAAAAAAAAAAAAAAAA
>NW_019272017.1:1195383-1211463 GCF_002738345.1 Cucurbita maxima | reverse complement strand
AAAAAAAAAAAAAAAAAAAAAAAAAAAAAAAAAAAAAAAAAAAAAAAAAAAAAAAAAAAAAAAAAAAAAAAAAAAAAAAAAAAAAAAAAAAAAACCACAGTTATAGTTGACAACAAACATTAAAATTAAAATGAATAAAAAAGAGAGAGAGAGAGAGCAAGAGATATCGAAGCAATTTACCAAAACAATAGACCAAGAAGGCATTAAACTCCAATAAAACGATCAACAACCAAAATAGTGCCACATTCTTTGTCACGTGAGGAGAAATCCTTGAATTTGAAAGCATTATTGTTGCTATAAATTAAGCAAATTGCTTAGTGCTGGCAGGAGTGGGAGACTGGGAGATATTTATATCACAATGATAGCTCATTAAAAACCATAAATATAAGTAATAAATTAACATTATTATTTACAATAAGGTTGATGAAACCTAGGACATAAATTTAATTTGAAGCCAGCTCGATGTAATTTCCTAGGTGGCCTGTAATTACAACATTAAAAATAAAGCAATTTTTTTTTTCTAATTTTTTTTAAAAACTATATATATAATAATAATAGAACAATGTACATTTTATTAATGGAGCTATATTGTCTGTCCGAGCATAATTTGGTTAATAAACATTGGATTAAAATATGAAAAATAAAAAAAAAAATTATATTGAAAGAAGCATAAAAATAATATATAAACAATGAGGGTAAAAGTATAAAGTTTTTATTTATATTTTTGAATTTTAAAATTATTTAACCTAATAAAAGATTTCACAAAATGTTTGTACAAAACAAGAGGCAGTTAGAGTTGGTCCTGGGCCGCGGGAGTACTGTATGGGCTCGGGCCAGACAAGTACTATATGGGCCTGGGCTGGATCCATATCGTATCCGTTAGAAACTGATAACGACATCGTTTCAATTCCTCGGCATCGCTGACTCTGTCCAATTGGCTTTGTTTGCCTCCTAATTCCAAAAAGAGTTTGCGCCATTTTCTGCAGAACACATAAACCCCGAAAGCCGAAAGGAGTTTCTCATGTGGGATTATCTTCTTCATCCATAGCCATTTTTCTTCTCCTTCGTCATCATTCTATTGCTAATTGATTTGCAAAAATCTTGATAGAGATAAGAAGAAATTTGAAATGTCGTGGCTGAGATTGGCAGTGAGCAAAGCAGTGGAGGTTGGGAACAACAACAATCTTACTCGGGTCGTCAAGAATTATGCCGACACCGTCGTTCACCACGCTGGTCAGGCCGTTGCTGAGGGTGCCAAGATTCTCCAAGATCGCATTGTACTTCCCCCGTTTCTATTTACTCTGCTTTTCTTATTGATTTTGTGTTGGTCTGGTGTCGTATTGAGCTGTGGTGAAATGCAGAAATGCAGGGTGTTTTATTTATTTATTTTTATTTTTTATAATCTCGTTTATTTTTGTGGATTTTTCTTCGCGTTCATATCTTCTTACGTTGATTTTCTTGGTCTGGCGTCGTTTTGAGCTGCGGTGGAATTTGGAAATGTTGGGATTGTTTCCTATAATCTCGTTTAGTGTTGTGAATTTGGAAATGCAAGCGTTAGATGAAATTTTACGCGGAGGCATTTAGAAATCTACTTGAATTTTGGAGATTCTTTTGCGAGAACACGAGGATGGGGTGAATTTCGGGTTCGTACCTGATGGAAAATAATAATTATGATATTTAAAACGGAGAAATGGAAAACAAGGCGCTGATTATCGATTTTGGGGGCTTCCCATGAATTTAAGTCGTACCCATTTGACGTTTCTGTCTTCCTAGAACTTTATTAAAGATCCATTTGATTCAATCTGATACCGAAAAAGTAACAACCATTTAGTTTTATTTTTCGCTTTAGGGTGCTGGCTTTGTTTCTGAGTATTGTTGGTTGGTTCAATAAGGGAATTGGGTATTTAATTATATACTTCAGTCATCTTTTTGGTTTTCAATTGATGTAGGGGGCACGTAACTTGAGAAGTATTAGGCAGACTATACAAAGATTGGAAGAAGCTTCTGTGTCCTGTGGGCGCCCTGAAAGAGCTCAGTTGTTGAGAAGTTGGTTGGTTGTGCTTGAAGAGGTAAAAAAATTATCTGATGTTCCATCCGAGGAGACAGCAAAGACCCTGGAGCAGCATCTTGCTTTTGAAGACGCAAAGGAAAGCCCAAGAAAGCCTGATGTTGTGAGTTAAAAGTTTTCATGAACACCTCCCCTCCAAGTATGTGATTAGCCGTACTTCATGGGCGTATATCATTCATAGTTTATTCATTTTTCAAAAACCATGGTGCATTTTCATGTACTTCATGGAGTGGATTTTTAAAATTGACATTAAAGTTATTTTGCACATTGATTTTACAATGTTATGGAGAGCTAGAAGGATATCTAGATGCCTATGGCTATGCGTTCTTTAGTGGTGTAGCAATTTGATACCTATGGCTATTGCTAGAAGGATATCTCTCTCTCTCATAAAAAAGAAAAAAAAAAAAAAACACAGTTGACCTTTATTTACAAGAGATTTTTAATTGACTTGTAATTTCAACAAACGACATCAAAATCAAAAAGGTTTCTGAGAGACTGGAAATTGTTTCCTCTCAGAAAGAAGAGGAGAAGAGGAAGGAAGAAAAAATTGAAAGAAAAATTTCTCAATGGCATAAAAGAAATTGTACAGAGCTATAGACGTTATTAAAATTAGAAGATGGAAATAGGTGATTAGCATTTTCTTGATACCATTGATAAGCATTTGAAATTTTGCAATATTTAAAAGTATTAAAATTTGAAAATACTATTCACAAGTAGTTAGTCTGTAAAGCTTTTTTCCTTCTGTGTTTATTTTGTTCTGACCTTTACCATCTTGAATAGGTTTTATATTATGAACCCGATGTTGGAGGGGAACCAATGAACTTCTATGATGTGTTTCTTCATAGTCAAGCTCTGGAGGGAATTACATTATCTATGGTATGTTAACTCGATGACAATATGATGTAGTTCATTAGTAGGAGGTTTCTGCATTTAGGTTTTGTTGAAAGATGAAGAACTTACTGGGCCCAAATTGAATGACCCGTTTTAGCTTTTGGTGAGTGGAACTCATACGAAAAGATGTGTGCTGTCATGATCAAACTTGTTGATGAATCAAATATATAATTAATTTGTTAAGACGAACTCTTGCATTGTAAAACAACCGTAATTTCTTTTTGTTATGAATGAGAGAAGGGTGACCGTTGCTTGATGGGTAGTTAGTTACAAGTATATTTTTTATAGGTGCCAAGATTTATATGCCTTTTGGACTTATCTTATTAAACAACAATGGTCGATATTGATGTTATACAAAGGTGGAGATATACTGCACATAGTACTTGTGTGAGGTGGAGATGTAAAAGTTATACTTTTGAGTGATGATGGAAACAAGCTTTAATTCCACCTTCTTGGATGTGATTGATGAATCAGTTAGCTTTACTGGATATGGAGGAAATGCACGCAAGTGAGACATCATATTTTGAATTGTTAAATTGTTATTTTTTAATTCACCGTTGTTTTCGATGTGTTCAGACCATGGGTCTGAATTTTTGGTGTCAAATTTTGTGTTTTTTAAATTGTCATGAAGGATATAACCAACAAATTAACTATTTTCTGTGCCACAGATTCTTGAAGCGCCAGATGAGGAAGAAGTGTCTCTTCTCCTGGACATGTTTGGGTCTGTCCCACACTTATGCTAACAGTATAGATCATAATTTCTGTGTGGAAGTACTAATTACTAAGAATCCAACAGATACACAGCTTCAAATTTTCCTTATGTTGATGTTTGTGAAGTTAAGGGGATTATTTTATTTTATTTTTAATAGTTCTTATCAGGAGGAGATAATTAGAGTTCTGTTTTTTTAATCACATTACGATGATGGACCCTCACCATCTTTATCTTTACTTTTCTTGGGCTCAAACTTTTGACCTTGATTTTGACTATTGGTTTCCAGTCAATTAGTCATCTGCTCTAGCCTCTTGTGCCTCTGTTCTAAACCCTCTTTGTTTTCTTTAATTTCAACTTGTTTGGTTTCTGATCGAGTATTAATATTTAACGAACAAATTTCTAATAATATCTCCTGCAGATTATGCCTTATAGGTGGGAAAGAAGTTCATAATGCAATAGTTAGCAGCATACAAGATCTGGCAAAATCTTTTTCCAACTACGAGGATGAAGTGTTGGTAAAGTTTTATTTAACATACATTGTAGCTATAAGTTGTAACTGATTACGAGTTTCACATGCTATAATCATCTTTATATGATTTCTACTGTGTGGATATATGAATTAGTAAGACAAACTTTTGCATTTTCCCATTCCACTTCTTTTCTTTGTGCGAAGTCTTACGGGAGATCTTAAATACAGGTGAAGCGGGAAGAATTGCTCCAATTTGCACAAAGTGCAATTTCAGGGTTGAAGATTAATGCTGATCTTGGGAGGTGGGTAAGAAATGAGTTATTTTGTTCTTTTCTTCTTGGTCTCCATTTCTACAACTTTTGTATGTGTGTGATTGTTATGTTATTTACTATCTCTGCTATACAGCAAGTACACTTATTTAATGGGCTATAAGCCGTAGGGATCAAGGGGTGACTTTAGCCTTCTTGTTTCATTTAAGAACAGGTTTCTTTTTGTTCGATTAATTTCTACGAGGGAGCCTTTCTGTGGTCTCCTTACCTTGTGGGAATGGCATCCAAAATCTTTTCAGCCGTTTCTTTTATGAATAAAATTTTGCCATATTGTGCTTCATATACAAAAAAAGAAAAAAAGAAAAAAAAAAGTGTCATCTAATTATTCCATCTGACCTCTACAGTCTACATTAAATCCTGTCCTGCCCACAGATAGTGTGCAAACTGAAGAAAAATGAGGAGCTGATTTCCACATTCAAAGATAATGTGATTTTGTTTTATGTTGTCTACCTTTTCTTTTCTTTATTTTATACTGCTGCGTGTTTGATATGTGCTCAATGATTTTCAGTTTCTCTTATCAAAAAAATAATTTTCAATTTGTATATGCATTTCCACAAGTAATGAAGAGGATAAAAAATGCCCTAGGCTGGGTACTAATTAGATGATTTTTAGGAATGGTACGCTGTCTCTTTATTTGAACTACACCCATCATCCTTACTTCTCCTGTTAAATGGTCAGAGTAAGCTAACATAATGGTCTTTTCTCTATTATTTGTTTTGCTTTCTGGCCACAGAGTAGATACTGAATTGTCCAATTTGAAGACAAAACTTGAAGGAATGTCGATGTCTTCAAATGCAGATTACGGCAATACATCAGAAGAAACCACTCTAGAAACAATTGAGGTCAGCCAGTTGATAAAGTTATTACTGTCAATTAATTTTATTGGAAACTATGAAACTTTTTGTTCCTGAAATTAAAAAAAAAAAACAAGTGAAAAAAAAAAACAAGTAAGCTCATCTGTGGCTAATAAAACACTTTAAGAGGCATGCCAAACATACTTTTGGTGTGGCTAATAAATATAGCTTGAATTCAATCTTGATGACTATCAGAGCAGTGACCGTTAGTTATCATATTGTTGATGAGTTGTTTATCTAATTAAAAATATCAAAAGTTTTATTAGGATATCCATACATTCATTGTCTCTAGTTGTACCGTATATTACTTCACCTTCCAACTAGCTATTATGAGACTGGAAGAGTCCAACTTACATGGTAAACGTTTGTTTCTCTGAAAAGTGATATCTTCACATTTTATACTATATAGTGTACTGAGTTACCACCTTAGAATATGATTTGTCAAGTAATGCTCTTTTATGAATTTGACGGACTGGGAAAAAACTATGCGACAGGCATTGAAAGCAGCACTTTCACACATACGAATTTGTTCTAGAGTAGATGAACTTCTGATGAAGAAGAAATTCTTAAACAACGGAGATTCTCCCGAAATCCATGCTCAGAAGGTATTGTTCTGGAGATGTCTTGAACCTGCCGGTCTAAATTTTTATTTGTACTCATTGTACTTATGATGTCTACTTATACAGATTGATAAATTGAAAGTCTTGTCAGAGTCTCTTTCAAACTCCTGTGTGAAAGCTGAAAAGCACATTACAGATCATAGGTAAAGATCCCAGTTTCCTAAATGATATTGAACTAGAATTCATACGTTAGCTGTTTTTCCTTTGCTGATATGTGTTGATATTCTCTGTATTATCTGTTTAGGACTTTAATAAGAGAAATTGTTTATGGCTTATTGAACTCTTTTCCAACGTGAAACTAATAAATGGCTGTCTTCCTCTTTCTTTGAATGTATCTGTTTCTTGTTTAAAAAAATCACTGTGGTTGAAGGGTGTTTTGGGTTTCTTGTTAACAAAAATCAATAAGAGAAATACTTTTTTCCCCTTTTCAATTTGCAGATTGCAAAAAGAGGAAGCACTAAATGTTCGTCTGACCAAAGCAACTGAAACTGGTGAAAAAGAGAAGGTTAGGTTTTGTTTGGACTAGTGTTTAAAAATAGCTTCTGGTTTATTAAAAAATAAAAAAAGTTTTATTTTTGAATCTACAGCCTCTAGGAGGAGGTAGAAATGTCATATTGACAAAAATAGTTTTTCATTTTCGAGAAAATTTGTTCCACTGGATAAGTTTTAAAAGCTGATTTCAAAGCAAAAAAAATA
Source organism: Cucurbita maxima (assembly GCF_002738345.1). Lineage (NCBI taxonomy): Eukaryota > Viridiplantae > Streptophyta > Magnoliopsida > Cucurbitales > Cucurbitaceae > Cucurbita > Cucurbita maxima. Next base: position 1,204,824 of record NW_019272017.1, on the reverse strand, counting down.
AAAAAATAAAAAAATAAAAATAAATGAAAGGCAAAAGACAAATTATAAATATCTTCACCAACCAATTTAACAAATTCAAAATAATAGAAAATAATCATTGAAAATCAGATTGCTAAACAGTTTTTAAAAACAAAATTTGAAAATAATTCTCAACCTCATGTCAGGATCTTGGTGTCTTTGATCGACGAGGACCTACTTTGCAACGTTATTTTATTGTGTATGTTCAATCACATTTCATATCTGTTTTGAACTCTGTGTTACGTATGTGGTAGAGATGTAGGAACGGCACTTAATTACAACCATATATATTATTTTCAACTTTTGTAGATAGAAAACTTAAGTTTATTTTTTCAATTATTTACAGGAACTAAGTACAGAAATTGCAGAACTTGAAAGACAGAGAGATGATATTGAAGCTCAATTAAAAAAGGTTTTTCTCGTATTCCAACCCAGATCTCATGGTTTACCATGATATAATGAAGAAATGAGTTTCACTTTGTACTGCTCATTCACTGAACTTGTACATGATTTTTATGCAATAGTATTTTCATTGATATAGAGGTCATTCCAGTGCCCGAGATGCCCAAGATGCCTGTGGATTCTCATATAAATTTGTAAACTTGTAATGTTAGAAAGCTTATTTTCATGTGTTTTCTATCTTGATGTCTTTGATCCCTCGATTGAGAGGGTTCACTATGGTTTTGCCTTTATCAGACTTGATCTACTTTTCATTTCTATGGTTCCCTCAGTGGATACGTTTCAGGCTTTAGCCTCCGCCTCTATTTTCTTTTTCCTCGACTATGCTTATTGATAAATGGGTTAAAGAAAGAGGGGTTGAAATTTTATGTTTCTTCCACTTTCAATATACTTCTATAACTCTTAACATATGGTGTCACTATATGGCATAGGTTAACATATCCTTGGCTGCTGCACATGCACGCCTTCGAAATATGGTGGAAGAGAGAGATCAGTTTGAGGAGGCCAATAACAAGATTGTCGCACATTTAAAGACAAGGGTGCTTTTTTTTTTGTTTACTTTTGCTGTCTTGGTATGTTATTTTCATGTATGTTCTCATCTTTCTTTATCCATTACATGTTCTCTCTCAATGCTTTCAGGAAGATGAGCTGTTAAAATCCATTTCCTCGTGTAAGGCAGAATCAAATGTTTTGAATATGTGGATTAATTTTCTGGAAGATACGTGGAATATCCAATGCCTACATAGAGAAAATAAGGAGAAGGAGGTCAAGTATGTATTTTATTGCCGTGCTTGTTATTTTTCATCAATATTTATCGTTAGTATTAGAACTTTCCCAAGGGTTTTTTCTTGGAGTGCTCTAGTGAGGGAATATGCAAAAGATCATTGTACAATGTTTCTTCTCGCAATCAAGTTTTGTTACACTTAGACGCTTGCTTCTTTTCCTTCTAAAGCGATGCGTTGGAAAAACATGAAGGTTACTTTGTCAACTTGGCTATTGATCTTCTATCTTCTTATAAGGTATTCATAATATTATCTGAAGAATATATGTATCCTAAATGTAGAATGAATTATGATTTTTAATTTATAAATAAGCCCTGACCTCCCATATGTTCGAAACCTTGCATGGATCATCTGATATAGAAAGAGTTGGAGCCGTCAATCAGCCGTATTGAAAAATTTGTGGAAAATTTAAAGAATTTGAGGCAGAGGTAACCTTTTCCCTTTTGTTATCAAAATCCTATTTTGTCCCGAAGCAAGGTTTCTTATCTATCATGTCATTCTGGACAGGTCGGAAGAATCCATACTGGAAAATGACGAGTCAAAAGTTCTAAGCCCCACAAATAATCTTGAAAGGGAATATCTGGGTTATGAAGCTAAGGTATAAACTTTCCATTACACTTTCACAGATTCTGCTTGCTTAAAACATGGAATGGCAGCATAACTAGTTCTTATTTTACATTCGTAATAGTTTTTTTTTTGGGGGGGGGATAAGAATCATCTCATTGATGAGATGAAATTACAAAATTTGGGGGAATGAAAATCCCATGCCTAAGGAAGCTTACAAAAAAGTTTTCCAATTGGCAATACGAGCAGTCAAGCTATTATTACAAACAAAGGAGACAATTTACACCAATGCGGGCTAAATAGGTAAGAGATTATGAAAAAAAAACTATCAGAACACTTTCTTTATAATGGAAGATCTGCGAATTCCTTCCAAGCCATGTTGACCAATAGGAGGCCCGGAGAGATTGATTATTGGCTTTGTATATTCCACATTGCTTAACATGCTGGTTTTTGGTTGGTTTTCTGGTCGTCCTGCTTCTTGTGATACCTTGCTACCTTTGTCTCCGTCAGGCATTTATTAGGAACCTATCATAGGAAAAAGTTGAAAACAGCTGCACTTGGAAAAATATTTTCTTCTTTTGAGGAAGATTTACCTTTATCCAGTCACTTTCGAGTAGTATTTCTATCTATTACTTTTTTCTGTTAAAAATTTAAGCATAGCGACCAGTGTTTTGGAGAAGTTAATGAGAATCCTCGGAAGTGGGTGGGAAAGAGAAGTGATTCTCGCTTGGACAGGTGTGATGATGTGTCTAAATCTGTTCGTTAGGGAGGTCTGAATTCCATAACCTTCAGAGAAAATATTGGCTTCACATGCAAAGTTGAGAAGTCTTTGGAAATCCGTATCTCAGAGCATATCCCATATTTTCTTGGTTTTTTCCATTTTTTATTTGGAATAGGTTGTGTAAAGTAAGGGTGGAAAGATGATAATATATAATTTTTTTTAAAATATAAAATTTGCTCAAGGAGAATTAAAGAGGTCTGTTTTCATATATCCTTCGGCTTCCGTTCCTAGTTCCTTATTTTTTTTTCTCCTCGCAATTGGGCAAGTTTCTTCCGACTTTCTGGGGAGTTTTGTTCGTAATTTGTCTTGCTCTATTTGTTGGCTGAGCTCCTGATCCTTTCATAATAGAGGCAGGTTTGAATGTTTTTCCGGGCCTATTTTTGTGGATGGAAATAGAAGTATTCTAGATTTGTTCAAGATTGTTAGAATGTGCAGAATGCTGCACAGCTCTGCGATGCTTTTCTTTCGATTTCTACTCTTTGTTTTGAGATATTTCTCATTTTATTTATACATAGATAATTGGGACTGATATACATGACTTGTAAATTTTGAGCGGGTTCTCACATGGGGCTTGTTTTGCTGTGCACTCTCTGGTTTGTTTAGTATTTTCTTTACAAAAACTAATGAATGCTTTGTAAAAAAAATGTTCCCAGTTGAAATTATAGGACATTGCCTATAATTTTTCTGCCCAGTGTAAAGTTGACTTCATCATGGATGTTGAACATTTTTAACCTTAATTTCTTTTTTTGTTCTAGATCATTACTACCTTCAGTGTTGTGGATCACATGAAAGAGCAGTTTTTGGCTCAACAAGCTCAAGTTTCCAGGTAAGATCAGGAATGTAGTTTCAGTGACATGAATTCTATCCTAATACTGCTTCACATTTCATTATTACCCAAAAGTAACCCTTCTTTTTACCTCAATTCAGGAAGGAGGATTCTAGAGTTCAAGAATTGTTTGATGATATTGAAAAACTGCGGCAGAGTTTTGACTCTATCGAGAGACCCAATCTAGAAATCGAAACTCCGCCTCCAAGAGCAGAAAATGAATCTAGAGAGGAGGCGCAGAGTAGTGTTCCACAACCTTCGGCAGAAGACAGCAAGAACTCAAAAGTAGAAACTGGTAAGCAGCTGGAAGTACTACCTGCAGTGAATGCAGAACAGACAGTAGATGCTGCCGCTGAGCTAGCGAAGCTAGAATCAGAATTCGGGAAAGTGAGTCATGACTACTCAACAGAAGACATTGGTGAATGGGAATTCGACGAGCTGGAAAGGGAACTGAGGTCAGGTGACTCAAAGAACTAGCTCTATCATACACATATTATATGCTCCTCCTGAATGAATCAACCTAATTTATTATGAAGAAAGATCCCCCAAAACTCCAAGCTTGGATCATAATCTTTCCACTGTAATTGTTCTCTGTATATCTTGTGGTTTTTTAAGTTGTTCACTTGTATAAATTCTGAAACATATATGTTGTAATATAAAAGCCAATGAAGGGAAACAGTCAAATCAAGATGACCCTTTTGACATCCCTAAGGTAAGGGGTAGCCCATTTGATTAAAACATATACTCGTTACTAAGAGAAGTTTGAATCTCTATTTTCTAAGAAACAAGTGCTCTACTAAATGAGACCCCAATCTTTTCGGACAACAGATTAGTTGGTGTGGCCTTGGGTGATTTTTGTTGGACTTGGAATTATCTTTTGAAGGACATCATGATGGCTAATGGAGCTTCCATGCCTTTGCCTTCCAGGATAGGGCACAGAAAGTAGTGGGCTGAAAACTTGCCTGGCCCAAGTTTTTCTTGAAAGGGCAGCTTTGTTTTGCTAATAAGAACCCTAGCTTGATAAGAAAGGGTTTATTGTGACAATCCAGAACCCTTGGCCAATAAGAAGATAGCTTTTTTATCCTGATTTTCTGGGTAGTGGGTCTCTGAGATGGATGTCATTGGTGGCTCTTAGTTGTGGCCTTCCTCTCTCTTTCCCTCTCCAGAATTTCTGAATGCGTGTAGTTTCTGAAATCTAAAAGTTAAAAATTTATTGTTTATTTCAATAATATAGAACTGCAATTTGCAATAATCCTTTTCATTTATAAAATGAGTGACAACAAATTCTCTGTAACTAAGAGATAGATTGAGAATTTTTTTAGAGATTTTGATTAATGATATTCCTTATGATTTCAAATTAAGAACTTACCGATATTCGTAACGATTTAAAAATTATAAATTTTGAAATTCAAAATTTAAAATCAATCATATTACACAAACTCAGGTTTTATTGCTGATCCCTTTGTACAAACCCAACATAAATTACACAATCACGAGCTTCCCAACTCCAATCTTTTTATAATGGAGTTCAATACTATGCTTGTTAGCTACATTTGCAGAGCCCACAGAGTTTTCAGTTCCTGACAAATCTGAAGCTTCCTGTTTCACACTTCTTAAGCACATCACAGGTTGTGGAGTCCATGTTCACCCTCTGAGGCTAATTATATCAAACCTGTTTCCATTTCAGAAAGCATAAATTTAAACTAAGTTATCTTTGGAGAGTGAGAATTCATAGTAGAAACGAGGAGAATGTATTAAAAGAGATGACAAGGCAATTTGATCCCAACTTTTTCCTATTGCTTGAAATTTATAGGAGCAGGAGCAGTTTAAAAGTAGCCTTTGATATAAAACACATAAAACAAAAAAGAAAAGAGAAAAGAGAAAAGAGAAAAAAAGAAGGAAAAAGATTTGAGCACTCATCAATCGATGTAGTAAGATTGTTAAAAAGTAAAGCCACCCAGAAATTCGGCAGTAGAAAGAAATAAAACCAGACAAAAGTGCTTATGTTCTAGTTGAAAGTGGAGCTGTCTCCAATCATGTTTTTGTTTATTAATTTATGTCAAGGAAGTAGCATGCTGTTGGAGAACAGAAAAGCCTGGTTTTGGGGTATGGTTTGGCTCTTAAAACTGATCTTTGTCTGGAGAGCCACACAGCTCTTGAGAAAAATGGCTATACTAAGAACTTTCAGGTGCCTATTCTAAGAACTCTAGCTTAGCTTTTGGAAAGGAAACTTTGAAATAAAGTTCCATGTCTCAGCTAAGCTAATCCTTTTTGTTAACTGGTTCTTTAATAATGGTTGACAAATAATTTTACCCAGTTTCAGTGATTTGCAAGCAAAGTAAGCCCACATGAAAAGGATGCAAAATTTCACCATTTTAAATTCTTAATGGTTTTCTACATCACTAGAAAGAATGATACTAAAGAAAGAAACCAGACTATTTTAGTGCATTCTTTTGCAGCAAGCATAGTGGAACAATGAGAAATCAGGCATAAAGAAATCTAGTTCACTAAGTATTAAAAGAAAAAAAGAAAAAAAAAAAAAACTAATTCACTGAGGATTAATAAAATTGTGGTATGGGTCAATGCTGGTCCTGCAGGTTAGCTCTATTTATGTTCTAATTTCATCTTTGGAAGCATTACTAAAAGAGTGTCATTTATAAATTCCCTATACTTTTATCTCTATGGACCTGATATAAAGTCGAGCATCCTCAGGTGTAAAGGTGCTCCTGCCCTTGAACCACCTGATAAAGCATAGTTTCAGATCAGCAAAGATCAGCAATAGAGAGCGAGGGAGTTACTAGATATGGCTGTTGACATCCCATCTTATGATTCAGCAGATGATGACTATATAGATATGGAAATTGGTCCGTACTCCAACTTTCTCTGTCACTCCAAAAGCTCTCCGCGGCAATCCAGAGAGTTTGAGTTTCAAATGTCTTCGAATACTCGGGAAAGAGAGCCTACGACTTCTCCAGCTGACGAGCTCTTCTACAATGGGAAGCTTCTCCCACTTCATCGTCCCCCACGCCTGCAAATGGTAGAGAAACTCCTGCAGAAGTCTAGTTCTGATTATGATTACAGAATAGACATTTTTGAAGAATTTTACAGCACTCCATTTTCCACTGCTGTCAATTCACCTACTGCAACAAGTACTCCTTTAGAATCCTGCAACATTTCTCCTTCCGAATCTTGTCAGATTAGTAGGGAACTAAATACAGACGAATATCTTCTAGAGTATTCATCAGACACGAGCTATTTGAATGGTGAAAGTTCGAAAAAGTCTTGGACCAAAAAGCTTAAGCATTCTTCCCTTTGTCTCAAGCTGAAAGCTTCCAGAGCTTACATCAAATCTTTGTTCACCAAATCAGGTTGCTCAGAGGAGTCCACTGCAGCAGCTACAAAGATAGCAGATGAAGGATTAGCTTCAAAAGCCAATGAATGCTCAAAGAAGGGTGCTAAATTGGAAAAGAGAAAGCCATTGGGACAAATTCCAATCTCTATTGCCAATTTGAATAAGGAAAAAGGCAATATGGATCACAACAGAAGATCGTTCTCACTGGCCATTAAGAGACAACCAAATATCAAGCCATCATCTTCTGCAACGTTGCATCCCACTTCCTCTTCATGTCCAAACGATTCGAAAGGGTATTTTCAAAAGGTATGCGGTGGTATGAATTCAGAGTTTGAGAACTCAGTTCAGGGAGCCATTGCACACTGCAAGCAGTCTCAATCTCAGCAACCATTACATTCAAAGAAGACAGTTAGCGAAGTTGGGATTTACTTATTATCATCATCCACCCTGGCAGTTTCTGATGATCAGGAAATACCAGTAACTTTGCAGGGGCTGATAGAGATTGATAGAGAATGATAAGATATTAATGACATCTTTCTTCTTACAAGATTCCTACGTTGGGTATGCTATAACTAAAAGCAAAATATAGTTCATGGCTATCTGTAATTTGTACTGTTGGATACAACATGTAGGACTTAATGAAAATGCAACATAACATGCCTATCTCAACCAATTTCAGCAACTATTTCCAACGTTTTAACTACATAAACTCAAATCTCTAATACATAAAAAACCAAAGATGTTGTATTCAATCAACCAAATTCATAGACCCCATGCCGGAAAGAAGGAAGCCCCTGCTCCTCGAGCTATTCACTCGAATAAAAAATCCCATTATGCAGGGGGAGTTATCTGCTATTCAGGTTTGAAACATTAGGCAATCTATAGCTTGAAATTTTAAAGCCTAGAATCGGGATGCCTGTACTTGAATATATACAGGTTTAGGTCTCAGAAAATCCTATATTATACACTCTCGTGCTTTGTGCATTTCTACACACAAATCCCCGATGTTCGAAAAAGTAACGGAATATAGAATCTCATGCACTCTACATTGATCAACGTCGAACTCGGAAACAATTAAACCTAAAATCTCATTCGCGAAATTGACAGAATCATTCTCTGAGCTTTTCAATTAGCAGTTCAATCGAAACTAGAAGACAGCAATGCATGTTACTTAAAATTTTACCTGGATCAACAGACCGCAAAGTCGACGCTCAAAATTTGAATAATCGGCGGCAACAACATATAATCTGAAGAAATCTTGCGAAGAATCAATCAATTTAGAGCTCCATAATCACAGAAAAAATGAAGGACTCCGAACACTTAGATCGTTTAGATGTGCTAGCAAAACCAAATTAGTTAGGTCTTTCCAAGTTTAATGTTTCATGAGTCAAGTTATTTCAGTTCATCAACTGCCAAACCAACGGGATGAAAATCAAACCGCAAATTAATTAAAAATAAAGAAAAAAAAAATTCCTACGAACACTAAGTGAAAGATCTATGAAGAAATATATATATATATATTTTTTTTTTGCTGACCTGGAGAATGAAAAATGGATATATTATTTAGAAGGGAACTCTGAAATCTGAGTATATTCATTTTGTCCCACATCGCTAAGTCTCACGTTCTGGAGCGATTCCCATAGCTATAAAAGAAGCCACCCGGCACTGATTAATCCAACGGAGCCGTGCGGCGAATACAGAGCGAACTATTCTTTCGCCTTTTACTAAAGAATACCGTGTGTTCGCCGCTTACAGCGGCATACGCCTATTTTTGGAGGGGCCCATCTCAGGAGTGGTCCCCACACCATATTAAGTTTTAAATTTTATATTCTAAATTAGATAGTTTTATCAACTTTTAAGCTTTGGTTTGGTTATCAATGTTCTTGTACGGGTTTTTCTGAAGGTGGTTTCTCATGTCGATAGGATTTAAATTGAGTAATTTAATTAAACGAATTAAACTAACGTAACATGAAAAAACTAGAAATTTATTAAATTAAGATATTTTCCATTTAATTTCTTAATTTTTTTTGGTTAAAAGTCTTGAATAAGATCATGGATTGATCTACATATGAGAAAGCGGAGGGAAGTAAAAAAAAAATATGGTTTCAATATTTCCTTCTTATCTCAACAACTCTATGAAACAGCATTTAAAAGTGTCTTCTGCAAAATTCTGAGTGCTCAGACATTGGCTTCAAAGCTCACATGAAGAGAAAATGACCAAATAACCGTACCATATTATGATAAATAGCAAGATACGGTATCATTCAAGAACGATGAACGATAAAAACATCACATCATCTTTGAACCTGTTGCATACAAATGTTCGAGGGACTAAAAATAGTTGGGCAACACGGATCTCATTAAACGGTTTTGGATTGCAGCTAAATAAGAGTTTATGTCTGGATTGATGAGCTTCTGTAACAGTTTAAACCCGCTGTTAGTAGATATTCGATTTTAAAATGTGTCTTTTCGAGGGAGGTTAACACAGCCTTAAGTAATGTTTTGTTCTTCTCTTCAACTAATGTATGATCTCATAGATTAACGTCTAACCTACTAATAATTACAAATCATATAAACTAAAGTTTCACAAGCTAGAATTTCAACATATGGTTACTTTAAACAGCTGAAGATTCATGAGTGTAGGGGGGGGGGGGGGGGG